>NC_061518.1:25585000-25929166 GCF_022379125.1 Scophthalmus maximus
TCCATGAACAACCCTCATATCCCCCCTCCTTGCCCTGTTTGCTCCCAGGTCTATTATTACACAGGGTGCGTTGCAGAGCCACAACACAACATCTAGACACATTAACATCCAGTAACCAGAGATAGGGTGCAGTGAACGGCCCACTGTTCTAATTAGCAGGACCCAAGATGTCGCCTATGCACTGACACCATTTGTGCACTGAGACTTGTCATATATCTCAGTGGGCTCAGTGCATAGGTGACATACACAAATACATGCACTGAGACCACTTGTAAGACACAGTTATACCGGGGTCAGATGACATGACATTTCTGTGTGTTAAGATGGTCACTGTGTCAGATTATTAAGTCATAGATTCTTGCCGTGTCGTGGCTGAGAGACGTTACAGACGACACATTGCTCCCTGACCAATCATGTATTTGCCGTCTTTTACGTGTATGTATGATACTGGCTGTCTTATGCTCTGAAGAGCCTAAAAACCTTTCCTTTGTTTCACAGTTCCACCTTGCGGCACAAACAACATGATTCCTCTTTTGCTTTGCCAAGTTTACATTTGTGTGACGCTTCATTTCTTCTGGTAGAGCAGCTGTGCTCCTATTGGTCAACTCCACAGATGTGGCGAAACTAGTCTTTCTGTTAAAGCATTGTGAGGCTCCCCAAATGCGCCGTTGGTTGTCATCCATAATGACATACTACATGAGATGAAACAATAAATCGTCAGGCCCAATGCCCATCGATCATTTCCAAACTCACCTGACACTGATATTGTGTAGTCTGACCCCGGTATTACTTCAACACGTGCAGCATCCAGTACACCGAGACCTTGACCTTTGACCACCAAATTCCAATCAGTTTATTCTTGAATCCAGGGAAACGTCTCTGACAAATGTGAAGAAATTCCCTCAAGGGATTATCGCATTCACAAGAATGGGAAAGTCGGACAACCCGAAAACATACTCCCTAGGGAGAAGATGCCCCCAGAGTATTTCCTCCTAAACCACCATGGGCCATCTTGTCTGGGATGTACATTTTTTCATATTTTTTATAATATTTAGAAAATATATTTTATATTTGGTTCCCTAACCACTTAATTGTTCTTTACCTGAGCCTCCTCAGTGGATTATTTGTCAAAACACAGATCCTGGGGAAAAAGTAGTAGTAGTAGTAGTACCAAATAGCCTTAAAATCTCTTGTGTGCAGAAATGCATAAAAATTAATTAGTAGCGTTTGCTGCTCGCAAACCATACCGGCTGAGTTACAATACATTTAGGTGGGTATTTTACCCAAGGGGGCATCTTCCCCCCCATCTTATGCAAAACATAAAAATGACATCCACAGTCTCGTCTGAATCCCGCACTTTGACTCTAATTGCCTGACATTCTGGGCCTGTGTGTCCTGGCATTGCTCGGGCATTTCCCAAGCAGTCACCATCTCATCCATCCTCAGCGTAATCTGGCAGCAAGCACCAAACGCTGATAAAAATAAAGGTGCTTTGTAATCAAGAACAGAGGGAGAGATGAGAAGAAAGGAAGGAGTGGAGAGAGGATAGGAAGGGGGGGAGTGTTTGTCAACAAGATGGGGAGGAGCCTCCTGAATATATAATGTCCTTTAAGTGTCAGTGTTAGACCAACAGCACCTGTCCGTGTCCGGCTTACAGCAAAGGGCAAAGAATAGCATGGCATGGTATGGAATGACTCAGAATGAAACAAGGGGAAGGAGAAGGAGAAGAGGAACGTGGCCAATGGAAGAGGATCAGTAGCTGAGCTTTAACCTTCAGGCTCTTTGTGTTGGGAAAGGAGAGGGCCCTCTGTCACGTTTACACACAAAGGGCCAAAGTGGGTCTGAGGCTGAGGCTCAAACCCCTCCTCACAGACAGCGACTCCACGCGCCATCTCAGCGACAACAAGGAAGGTTCAGCGATGTTCATGTCGACAGAGCCCTGCAACACCCTTTTGATGTCCCTGGTTTTCTTTGAGAGGACCGCAGAAAGGCTGCAGGACTTTTGGATGTGGTGCCAAGAACAACAAGCGAGGAGGCAGCTGTGTGCAAGAGGAGGCGGATCGGCCCCGAGAATCAAAGATGGCTGGCGAAGAAAGGAAAATAGCGAATCAAAGGAGGGGTCCCGTGTAATTGGAGTTTGTCAGTGTCTTTAAATAAATTGACTTGGGCGGAGGCCACCAAAAGAACATACACACAGGCAAAATGTCTGCAGTGAGCAGAAATGTGTATCCAAAACTTTTCTGGAAGTGTTTTGCATTGACTGTAGTGGTTAAAAATGAATGAATGTTAGAAAAAAAGCCTCAGGTGCACCGGCTTTACACATAATGATCAGTTTACTACTCATCAAAGCCGCTATATGGAATATTTACATATTAATAATGTATCAGATTACTATGTGCATTGTGAATGCTGTTTGCAGTGATGAGTTCACACAGCTTTGCAGTTCAACCTCGGCTATTCAGAGCTTTTTAACCGTCTTTCAGCTCATTGTTTGGATTTAAACAGCGTTACTCTCTAGTTCGTCATCGTCAGAGCTCCCAGCACCAATATCAGAAGCTCTACTAATTCGACTGTGCACCACGTGGCCCAGCAACAATGACTGACAGACAAAGTCAGTGACCAGCAGGGGGAACACAGCTGGATATTTTTTTCAGCACTTGGTGGAGACCAAATAGAGGTAAAAGGAGAGTAAATGTGGGACTTGTTGTGGGACATGTTTACCAGGTAGACTACTTTTTCTCTCCTTGTCAAAATTGTATTCTCACCAGTAACATTTTGTACCAGTGAAACTGTATATTTGAGATATCTACAACTTTTAATGTAGTCAAGAGAAACCCACAGTATAAATCTGCAATTCACAATATTAAAAATGACATTATGGATATCTGAAATTAAGATTAACACTTTATAACAGTTGGATTGAATATATGTGACATGGGGATTTTTCCATTCACTTGCGTTCAGTTTATCAATAATGTAATGGTAAATATCTCAAATTTAACTTGGATACACATGAATGGCCATGAAATGCCTTAACAGCAAAATGCGTCAAGCAGAGTGTCTACAAATCTGCCTCCCTCTCTCCTGATCTCCACAGTTAAGTGATCATGAAGTGAACTTTATGCTACAAATACACAGTTTTTCTATGTTCCACACTCCATTACAGCTTGGGGGGAAACACCCTCTTAAGAGATATCCAGACGTTTCCTGCGGCTTTGTTTCCCTGGGGCCTCCCCTCTCTTCGCCCTGAGCAGGAAGAAATCAGCAGCTAAAGCAACAGCATCTCCTCTCCCCGCAGCTATTCCAACCATACACGTGTACCGCTAAATGGACTGCAATCACATTTCCCCATCACTTTACCACTATCGCGTCTTAAAAGCACGTCTTTGCCCACCAGTTTAAGACAAGTAAAAAGATCTTAAAAGGAGGATAATGCAGAAGAAAGATGTTTTGTCAAGACAATATTTAAAGGGAAAGTCCTATCGAAAAAAATAATGTTAGGCTCCTGAAAAAAAAACAGGCAGTGAGTGAGTGAGTGAGTGGTGTTAAGTTTACTGGAATGATTTCAAAATCAAATAAATGTGTTTATCTACTCTAAGAAACATATCTGCAATGATATAAACATTTACATAGATAAACATATGGAGAAGGTGGAGACAGAAGCACTTAAAGCTAGCAGATAGAAACCATTTTACCAATCACTGGTTGGTACATTTACAGCACAATTTCAATATTAATGGCTACAATGTTGAATAGCCTTTTTTAAATGTGATTAATTAGTTATGTTAATAGTTTTAACATAGTATTATGGATGTGGTCAACCTATTTGAGCTGTTCGTCATTAATACTACGATCTTTGTAACCTCATCCCAGACAACACTTTGTCTCTCATTCTGTGTTGTTGTCCTCTCCTCTTTCTGAAGAGAGACTCACAGCTCAATTCAACCTCCAGCATCCGGCAGGCAGAAAATGCACATCTCAGTGAGCGATTCAAGGGGCGCGCTGAAGCTGCAGTGCCTCTGGATTGACTGGCCACGCCAAACAACCTGGAAGAAACCAGGTAGTTACACCAGATCCTACTGGACAATTCTAAAAAAGTTCATGTTGAATGCTATTTTTTTAAATTATGGATGAAAATCTTGTCTTGAAGCATAATCCAAAATGAATGTATATTCTGTATACAGGACCATGTAAGGACCAAAGTCCATATAGGCAAATCCTGCCACTCGTCAGCCATCTTGGCTCAGTCCCTGGGTTTTTTTCTTCAGGGTAACAAGACCAGCGGCTGGTGTCTTTATGAATGGGGAGAGAGTCACAACTACACTTTCACTAGGAAATGAAAACTGCATGTTTAGAATCCCAAATCAAAACTGATGAATGAAGACTTATTTTTCTTATGTTTTCCGTTTAGCTGACATTCAATGTACGATTGGCTTATTGAGGGGAGAGGCGGGATGTGTGCCATCTTTGGTGTTACAGACTCCAAAGATGTCAAACATCTAGT
Organism: Scophthalmus maximus; assembly: GCF_022379125.1. NCBI lineage: Eukaryota > Metazoa > Chordata > Actinopteri > Pleuronectiformes > Scophthalmidae > Scophthalmus > Scophthalmus maximus. The sequence continues at coordinate 25,589,505 of NC_061518.1, forward strand.
CAGGATTCTTTAAGTGGTTTGTATCTCTCTCATAGCGTCTCTGTTTACACCCAACCAACGAACCTCCTCACAGCTCAGAAGAGGCAGCTTGTGACTCGATGTGCATCTTTGAGCCACTCACCAAACCAAGTGTTGTACATGAGATGGTTCCGCAAAGATAATTTGCTCAGATCAACTGCCAACACCAAGGAATAATAAACAAAACAAACAATAACAATTTATTTAGTTTTACTGTGTATTACACATACTGTACAGTATTCCTTTCTATTGCACATTTTCAATTTCTTTAGCTTTTCTATCCTGGGTGGTTTGCCTTACTCTTATTTTTGCACTACTAAGAACTTACTTATTTTATATACTATGTATCTTATTTTCAGTTTTTGTTGTTGTTTTTTTTGTTTTGTACTATTGCACCGTGGGTCCGAGACAAACGTTTTTTTCAATTCCTCTGTATGTCTGGAACAATACTGCAGGAATTGACAATAAAGTTAACTTGACTTGACAATAAGTGCTGAACATGTAAATGTTCATGAAAACACTTTATCAGTGTGAGCCCTTTAAGGTCCTCTCCATCTGCTTATTACTATTAAATTGTTTCTCTTATTCAGTACATGACTGCAAGGTGTTCTGACAAAATTCAAACAGTTTGGGAAATTCTGTATTTATTTGCCTTTTTCTTCATTTTTTAAGAAAAATCTGAGCTTTTCTCATAATTTTGAAGTGTATGGGAGGTCAAATATTCCAGTGGACAAAAGTTCCAGTGAGCCTCATTTGTACCAAAAGAGTTTTTCGAGTGATAAATTCACTGTTTTGTTCTGTTGCTTCCACTTTAATGTCAATTTAATATTCAAATGCATTATTTTAGGGTTCAAAGTTGTCAGTGGGAGTGATTCTGTCACGTCTGGAGCCATTTCCATCCCCAAGAAAGCACAGAACAAAACACAAGACCTGAACGAGTGATCCGCCTGGTCTGTGCACATCAGTGTTGTTCCCCGACTTACAGACTGTAGTCTCTCACTGCTACCCGGAGATGAAAGTGAACAAAGTTGCTAAATAGGTTAAATTCCATGTTACAATAGACAGTTTCTCAGTGGAGATGGCACGTCGGAGGCGTTGAAAGGTTGAAGACGTGGATGCGGAAAGGTGATTCTGAGCTCGCAGTATTTGACTCGGCAGAGAAAGGTGTGGAAGGGGGATACAGATGATTTTTCAGAGGGAGCAGATGAATGGGGGACTTGAAGGGGGGATAAAAAGGGAAAAGCGATGAAAGTAAGAAGGAGGCAGGCGAGGTGAGGGGACAAGACATCCACCCTACAGCCGCGTGTTATGATCAGCTGTCAGGCACTCACCTCCGCATCGTTTCTGCTGATCCAAACTGCCTTCTGTTTCACTTTGCCCTCGTCTCCTTTCTTCCCCTTTCTTTGATTTCTTCTTTTTCTCTGTTCTCCACTCTGTTACACTGCCTTCCTTCCTCATGTCTCCTTGTCTGAGACTGGTTCATTCACATTGTGAATCGCTCACAAATAAATCCCTGGAGTTGCAGAGTTTGTAGTGGCGGGGTGTCTCATTAGAAAGATTTTTACTTTCGTAATGCAGTAAGTGGGTGATGGGCCAAAGGTATATATCAGATACTGAAAATTGGTGGTGTTACACTTTGTGTTAACGCCGCGTGCGCCTGGCATGACATAAAATGTGATAATTTCTGTTTCCACTCGTACAAAATACAGAAAGCTGTCACAGTCCCAACAGGCTGTGGTGTTAAGACATTTACTTTGAGTAGTTTCCCCGCTTGCTCATCACATAAGTAAGTCATGACTGATTCACAAGTGAGGAGAATTGGACAACAACAAAAAATAAACTGTTTTAGCACTTTTAGTGCTTACAAAGCCCAATGAAGAACTGAAGAGAGAGAGCATACAAAAGTGATAATGAGCCCGCTTTTACAGCGATGAGAAACTGCCCCGATTTCTCGTACAAAGAGACACGACACCAAGGCTGGATGTTTGCGCCGTCTTCTCAAAAGGAGCTTTCACAGCCTCCGAATATTTCCTCCTCTGTCTCTCTGAGCGTAATTCTTGCTGCTGTGTCCGTGCACCGGCATCTGTCTCCAACTGAATCGTCTTCAGTCGTATCCTGGGGGCCTTCATGGAGGATCTCTCAGAATTACAAACACACTCGCCAATACAGATGTATGTCTGTCAGCAGAGTCAGGGTGTGAGTCCTACCCGTTTTTCATAAAGAAATCATATTTGAAATGAAATCTGTCGAGAGCTGCTTGTGGCAAACACTGTCATGTCAGGGAGACGGCTAAGCCTTATAAGGCTTTTCCGCCTAAAAGCTCCACTTAAAGCAAATTATCATTTACCTTTCGACGTGTGCCAGATCATTAGGCAAGGACATTAAAACCAGCCACCACAGCACCAGAGGGGGCCTGAGTGAACCGCTGCCCGGCACATAGCTGAATGTGTGTGTGTGTGTGTGTGTGTGTGTGTGTGTGTGTGTGTGTGTTATGGTGGGAATATGTGAAAGAGTGTGTGGGTGCATGCAGAAGTGCTTGTGCGAGTATTTTCAAGTGTGTGTGCATGCTCCTCGGCGACAGCAGCCCTGGGTTTCGCCATGTGCCCAGATTCATTTGACACAAGCAGATGCATCATTAAAACTCTGCCTCACTGCCACCACACTGGCCACGCAGGAGTGCCGGCTCCGCGCTCCTACTCGTGCACATTAGCATTTTTTTTGTTTGTTTGGACGTTTTTTTGTCTTCGCCCCCGATTCTATTGAAAACCCTCCCAAACTCCATAAAGATGCCGAACATGCAGAGGTTCGTCCATCCAGGGTGAGACTTATTCTTTTCCATTTTCAGAAGTGACTTTGGAAGTGAGATGCAAAAAAACATGTGTGACTTTTGAGGGGAGTGACGGTGGTGGTGGTGGGGGACACACCTGGGCATTACCAGCGGTGTGTGTTTGTGTTTGTGCAAGAGAGAAGCAGTGCCTGCACTAGCCATGGCAATCTAGCCCTTCTCATTAAATCGGCAGGGCTGTTCATGTCTAGGGTCGAGACTGGCCACATGATGCGCGCACGCACACACTCACACAAACACATGCTCATACACACACAAAAACACACAGAAACACACACACACACACACACACACACACACACACAGAGTGACAACGAGGCCAACTCTGGGCGGACGGCAGACCTGTGATGTGCGGCCAGAGGATAGACGCGGACAGACCTCACCTTCTTCTGCTGCTGCTGTTGAGGAACACACCAGATGGCTGAAACACAACTGCCTTCCTCTTCACCCTTTTTTTTCTCACTTTATTCTTTTTCTCTTCTCCCCTGCTCTCAGATCCATCTTTCCTCCCGTATTCCTTCCTAAGCTCTCACTCGTCTCTCTCTGTTTGATCTGCTTGACACAGAATTAACCCTCAAGAATTTGACGATGAAGGCAGCAAAAAAAGTGGAAAAAGTCTGACATTAAAGTGGAATTATTGCACCTTTCCTTGTTCGCAGTGTGATACTTTGGGTCCTCCTGGGAAACCTTGGGTCATGCCATTCATGTGGATGCTAATTTGACACATACCAACCCTGTTGCAGACCAAGTACACCCCTTCATGGAACCAGTATTCCCTAATGACAATGTCATGTTGTTTAAGGATCTGCTGCTGCCGTCTTGGTGCCAGATACCCAAGCATCAACTTCAGAGGTCTTGTGGACTCCATGCCTAGATGGGTCAGAGCTGTTTTGGTGGCAAAAGGCGGCCTACACAATATTCGGCAGGTGGTCATAATGTTATGTATATAGCTTGGGACCCAGACGAATTCTGGGAGCTCATATAAATTTGCTCTGCCAGAACAAAGTCTGGCTACCCTCCATTGGGACTTGATTTCCCCCTGGCAGAAAACCCTCCGGTCCAATCACAACTGATTATCTGGTAATGGGCGGGATCTATGATTTGTTCTTGCTTTCACTGGTTGTACTCCCATCCAATTGCGTCTTTTGATCTGCGCCCATTGTTAACACCTCTTGGAAAATCGAAAAGAGAGGTCCCAGACTAATACATATTTGAAGATTAGTCCGGCTATGCCAAGCTAGTATGTATATACCAATCTTAAACCTGATGTCCAAAACATCATGTGGAGATGTCTTATCATGCCATCTTTTTTTTCTTTCATACATTTTAGAAAAGCATGATCATTTTTCAAAGCCTTGATTGCAAAAACACGACAGATTCAGTGGCATTATCTTTCTCAAGTTGAGAAATTTTCTCATAAACTTTAGTGAACTAATGTGATATATTGTGCAATGTCATTATGTTGCTTTGAGCATCTTACTATTTTCTGTTGTAGATTCAGAAATGTACTTATTTTTCGTATCTTAAGTAAATCAAATTAGCTTATGTAGCAACATCCCCAACTTCCTGTCTGACAGGATGCAGCAGGTGAAAACTGGGAAAGCACGTCTCGAACTCTCTGACCATCAACACTGGCTCCACTCAAGGCTGCGTGCTTTCTCCACTTCTCTTCCCCCTGTTCACCAACAGCTGCACCTCCAGTCATCAGTCCGTCAAGCTCAGATGGAGATGAGACTGTCTACAGGTCGGAGATTGACCATCTGGTGACTTGGTGCAGTTTGAACAACCTGGAGCTCAACGCTCTGAAGACAGTGGAGATGGTTGTGGATTTTAGAAGAAACGCGGCCCCACCCTCCCCCATCACCCCCTGTGACTCTCCAGTTGACGCTGGGGAGTCTTTCCGCTTCCTGGGAGTCATCATCTCCCAGTGCCTCAAGTGGGAGTCGAACATCAGCAGCCTCACCAGCTGAAGAAATTCAACCTGCCAAAGGCGATGATGGTGAACTTCTCCACCGCCATCATCAAGTCCATCCTCACCTCCTCCATCACCATCTGGTACGCTGCTGCTACTGCAAAGGACAAAAACAGACTGCAGCGTTTCATCCGCTGTGCCGAGAAGACGATTGGCTGCAACCTGCTTGTCCCTCCAGGACCTGCACGCCTGCAGGACTCTGAATCGTGCAGGAAAAATCGTAGCAGACCCCTCCCACCCTGAACATAAAGTTTTCGAAATGCTCCCCTCCGGTAAGAGGTTGAGGTCTGTCAAGACCGTCACCAAGACAGTTTCTTCCCTTCTGCTGTCAGCCTCATCAACAAGGCCCGGGAACACCACTGACGCTCCCCCTGGAGCCAATGGACACATCCGAAAGCTTACGGAGATCGTAAAGAAGAATAATTCATGATCATATGGCGGGGTAAACACATCACTATGACGTCAGAAAGAATGTAAAATAGTGTAGTACTGCATTCATTTTGCAACCAATAACATCAGAGACAACACCTACATCTTATTTAGATAAACCAATCATTTATCATCATATTGTATAAATGACGTCACGATGAATGTCATTATGAATGGCATTATGAAATGGCATTATTACAATATAAAACAGTTAGCATTGCCTGATTGGGGTATATACAGCACAGGGCATGCATCATCCCTCCGATGCTTATTTTTTAACGAAATGAGCCGCAAATGTGTAATTGATGAAAGATTTCCGTCTTTTCTTCCTACAAGCTTCAACAGGGAGCAGTAGTCAGTAAACAATGGAGTTGTTTGGGTGAATTATAAAGCGTTTTCTGTCAGTTAATGGCAAATATTTTGAAGATTACCATAGCAATGATTTTTATAGATGTATCCACTCTTCACATTTGATATGTTTACTGTCAGTTCAAAGGAATACGTCTTCAACCATGAAGGAGGAAGACCTTCAACACAGGAAACGACTGGCATGCACAAAATCATGAGGCAGGACAGCTCCTGCGTTTAAAAAGGATTTGCTTCTACCGTCATTAAAAGGTATTGTTACATTTAAGTCTATTAAATTTTTCTCTTGGTTGTAGTAAATGCCTGAATCACACACTAAGAGGGTGGTTTTTGGATGGGCTTGGGTGAGGTGGCTCTGTACAAATCATTTTACATAAGACAATATATGGATGTATTAGAACCAACAGTGAAGCTGTTTTATTGGGTTGGAGACAAATTCTGTGTTTCCCTCTCTATGGGAACACAACACTAGAAATCAAGACAGATTTTATTTTATTTTTCATTATTTTTAAATGAAAGATTCAGTTTATGTTAGATAATAGAAGGTAAAACAAATGTCTTGTTACACTGAGAAGCCTGGTGGTGGTGGCTGGATTAAAAAACAAATGCTCTTAAGGAGAGACACAAGACACATTAGGGTCAACATTTTGCTGTTCCAGTCTCTGCAATTTCCAGAGGGGAAGAGGATGTTTGGTCTTGGTTCTCATGTCTGCTGTCTAAGGAACTATAAATACACACCTAGACACTTCCAGGTGAAAGGACAGGGCAATGCAAACACAGCTAGCCGGGGAGACAAGAGTATGGGACGGTGAGGGAGGGGTGAAGCAGCCAAATAAAAATCTATTGAGCTTAACAATGGTGTTATAAAAACGTACAGAGGTAGTGTTTAACAATGTGGTAGGAAGACATGGGGGTAAATACCTCTGGGAATGATGGGGCTTGGCTCCGCATCAAAGCCTGGCACGCACACAGCATTGTCTTTATATTCACACCATTGTCTCCTTTAAACACACAGACACACACCTCTAAACATATAAAATGATGATGTGGAGGGATATTTTGGGGGCTAAAACCCTGAAGGATATGCAGAATGTAAAATATAAATATTTATATATAAACGCTATTGTTGTCTGAGAAATCAAATGTTGTGGATTTAGTGGTGACCACTGGAGGAATAGATTTATACCGTACGTATAGGCTATAATACCACAAGTTATTGTTTTCTCCTTAGAATATTTGTAAGGATTAAAGAAACAAGATATGACTTACTGAGCTTTAGATGTGCTAAACTAACCCTTTCCCGGCTCCATCTTATTTTATCTTTATTATGAAAGCCATTTTACTCATCTTACTCTCAGTAACAAAGTGAATACATGAAACTCTTCCCTTGACATTAAAAGCTATAAGCACCACTAAAGCATGTTACTTAACTTGCAGCTTGTTTGTTTATTCCTTACAAAAACTGCATTGTAAAAACTGCTTGGCTAGATGCAACAAATTATCCTGTTTTGTACAGGATAAGATATTAACTGATCAATAGTTGGGCATTTCATGAATACAAAAAACTACTCAAAATTACAAAAATATACTCATGACAGCAATTTGTTTTTCTGCAACAACAGAATATGATATAAAATAGTATTTCAGGATGGTACCTGGAGCCAATCCCAGCTGACATTGGGCGAGAGGTGGGGTTCAACCAGAACAGGTCGCCAACGGACGCAGGGCGAGATTTTTTATGCTGTGTATAATTTTTTTGTATCATTATGAAACAGTGGCAGGGCATATATGGTATACAAGTGCAGCTGAAAAAAAAGTAAATATGGTGAAATTTCAATATTTGTCATCAGATATTTAAGAAAGTTTAAATTTAATATATCCTAGACTCGTGCCATGTAAACTGAAATGTTTGAAGCACTTTTTATTCTAATTTTGCTCATTACGGCCAACATAAAAAAAAGGTATCTCAAAATGTTGGAATAGTTAATTTAGAGTTTGAGTAAATTACTATTCATACTGTATAAAAACCGTGTACTTGTCGGTTTAGTTCAGTACAGGCCACCTCACTCATGGGAAAGCCTGCTGACTTGAAAGTTGTCCAGCAGACGAGTAACTCCCAACTGGTCTAAGGAGAATTAGAAGTGGACCGTTGCTCAGGGGTCCAGAGTCCTCTTTTCAGATAAAAAAATTTTTTGCATTTCATTTGGAAATCAAGTTCCCAGAGTCTGGGGGAAAAGTCAAGAGGCACAGAATGCAAGTTTCCTCATTCAGTGATGATTTGGGTTGTCATGCTGGTGTTGGTCCACTGTGTTTCATCGAGTCCAAAGTCAACTCAGCCGTCTACCAGGAGATTTTAGACCATTGCATGCTTCTTGTCTTCAGACAAGCTTCATGGAGATGCCGATTTCCTTTTCCAGCAGAGCGTAGCACGTGCTAAAACTACTACTAACTGGTTTGCTGACCATGATATTATAAATTCTCTCTTGTACAGAGGAAAATGTCTTATGTTGTTTCTAACATAAGAAATGTTAGAAACATTTTAGTTATTGTGTAACTTGTCTTGGATATATGAAATTTTCACTTTCTTAAAAATCTGATGAAACATATTGACTTTCTTCACGATATTCATATTTTTGATGTTTTCCTGTGTACAGCGTTTACAGTACATAGTGGCCTATATGCAATGCACACATACCCTGCGTATGCATTCTTTCATTGAGTGTTGGATCATTGCCGAATTTGATACAATAGAGGAATTACTGTCACTGCACCAGCTGTGAGTAGTATCATCATCATCATCATCACCACCATCTGACATCAGATACCTCCCCAAGGAGGAGCAATGCCAGCCATCACATCAGTGAGGTTAGTGTCACATATGTGTTCAATAATTTAGTATTGCCTGCAAAGGATGTTATAGAAACTGAAACAAACCTTGATATGAAAAAGCTTCGCCATCCTTGCCTTATGCTAAGCCAGGCCAAACTTCTTAATCTTTAACATATAGATGTAAGAGTGGGATCAATCAGTCATCTATCTCTTGGCAAGAAAGCGTATAAACATATTTCCCAAAATGTCAACTGCTCCTTCAGTTTACAGTTTATTGGGACCTTACACAGAATATTCATGTTCAATGTGAAGAGAAAAATGCTCCACTAAAATGCAGGTGAGCATCTGCAAAAATCACACACAGTTCATACAGTAAGTCGTCGGCAAGAGTAAAGGACATGTTCCCAAAAGAAAGAGGATTATATTCTAACATCCTCAGCACCTTCACTTGATCCTCCAGCTCAACGACTACCATCAGAGCAGCTATGAGCATTCAAAATAAATAAAACTGATAAGTACACAAATATCCCCTGCATAAAAAAGACATTTGGCAGTAAATAAGACACATGAATATTTTCTCTCTGCCATTTTGCAAACCATACAGAAAATGCACACAGCATACTTACCAAGACTGACGAGGTGTTGCCACGAACCCTTCAATAGTTACAGCAATAAAGTGCAGATTTACGGCAAATGTTTTCATCGTTTCGCCTCTATCAGTGCCCCTGCTTCAAAATTAATTATTGATTAATCACTTTGCTTTTTAAGCAAAAATGCAGACCAGCAATCACAAAAAATGATTATGCCCCCAGATCGCATTTATCTCGCCCATTCATTACTATTGTATTGACAAGAACCAAGTTGCTAATCGCCAAAACCAAAGAAAAAAGCGCTGTCAGCATTTCCGCTGACCGCGCTGAACCAGAAATATACAACAACATGTAAGTTAATGGATTGATCAGAGCAGGAGGCAGGGATGGCGAGGCTAACCATGCAGAGGAAGGTGCATATGCATAATCATCAGTTTGCTTTGGTCTTAAGTCTACAGCGAAACAGCACTGAGACATGATGACACAGATACTATGAGTGTGTGTGTGTGTGTGTGTGTGTGTGTGTGTGTGTGTGTGTGTGAGGGGGGCATGTGCATGTGTGCCTACATATTGAAACCGCGGCTCAATTGCCAGTGCAGGCGGCCAGCAGTAAAAGGTCAAGGCAAAGTTTAGATGGCATGTACCAGGGGCCTTAAGATATTCATAGCCAGCATTTTAGCCTGGAACATAATGAGATGGAACTGGTAAATATTTGCTGATGGCCTGAAAAATTCCAACCATGCAGGGAACCTATTTTGAATACAAAAGATGTCGGGGGAGGATGATAAGTGTGGATGTGTGGGGGTGGGGAATGGGGTGGGGGTGATGGTGGTTGGGGGGGGAGGGAGCACTTGATAGCTAATTAGTACATTTGCCCAAATAATTAGAATGAGCGCTCATGGCTGATATCACACAGGAGAGAGGTGTGTGTAGCATTCTGAACGGGGGAATCTGCATTTCATAGGCCGCTGGCTGCTTATAATCCCGCCCCCAGGGGCCTTTAATGGACATATTTATCTTTGCTGCATATTGGTTATCTGTGATTAAGATTGGCAGGTTGATGCACCAATGAGTGTGCTCTTCCGAACATGACAAATGTCCACCGGAGTCTGCTCCAAAAATGCTGCTGTGGCTGCTAGAAGTGGATCCTCTGGCTGTGTCTGTGAAAATGAATCACACACTTAAAAAACACAACTGTGTGAGATCGTGCACCCGCCCCACCTGTCACCAGAGGTGAAAGAGAGAGGTCCATGTGTCTTTTAACAGCGGCTGGAGACACACACATTACGCTCCGCAAACAGATACTCTGTCTCATTATCCTGTCCTTTAAGGGAAAGCCAAACATGGCTGTTTGTGGTGCCCCCTACTTTTATTACCCATTCTCTCATAATTCCCATACAGACAGTCAGGAGATAGAGGAAGACAGAGATGAGCGGATGGAGGGAAGAGGGAAAAGGACTGGAGAGCGAAAGAAAGAGAAACATGTTCAGGGATTTGTTTGGTGTTTTTTGGAGAGCTGGGCCACGTCATAATATGTTGTAATAGTTTTTCATACGGAGTGAGGTTAAAGGTCAGAAAACAGGGTCATTTCTGGGTAAAAGCAAAGATGAAAAAAGTGAAGCCAAAACCTCTTGATTGCCCCCTGGTGGCAGGCTGCAGCAGTATAGGTCATAAACCGGCTCATCCATGTTATGGACATGGGACATGGACCAAACGAAAAATTTCATAGTACTCAATACATTTTTCTCAAAGGTGGTTTCTGTCATTTTAGCTAGATTTGACCGCAATCCCATATGTTCAAGTGTTCATGTTTCTGATTTGGGTTTTAACTTTGTTTTAATGTTATTTGATGTGATGATGGACAGCTGAAATAAGAATAATAGCTTTTATTCTTTAGAAACAGTGGGTGAGCCACATAACATTAAAAGCCTTGAAAAGTAACACAAGTAAGCAAACTAAACTTAACAGCATGAGACCATGGTTGCACAAATAACCCCCCCCCTCCCCCCGTATGCTGTATTTTTTGCAGGCATTTTGAAGTTCTCCATTTGTTTTTAAACTGTCCCTGAACGTACAAAGTATTTGGTTAACTCTAGAAAGACGGGGTGAATCTTCAAACCATCACAGCAGATCCACACTGACTCTCATCTTCATATATGGAGCCAATCCCAGATGACAGTAGGCGAGAGGCAGGGTTCACCCTGGACAGGTCGCCCCAGCACATCACAGGGCCAACATACAGAGGCGAACAACCATTCTCTCTCACATTGACACATACGGTCAATTTGGAGTCACCAATTAACCCAACCCCAAACTGTATGTCTTTGGACTGTGGGAGGAAGCCGGAAAACCCAGAGAGAACCAGATACTTGCTGTGTGGCAACAGTGCCAACCGCTGAACCACTGTGGCCATTACTCTAATAATTCAAATATTTGTCCCTTGAATTTGTGTCGTCAACATCAGCAATATCTCCTAGTGTATTTTTTTTCCACTGTAGAAGCTCAGTATGTAATACTTGATTGATTTGATGAATAAGGGTAGTACTGGCACTTTTCCACTAGTAGCACTGGAACACAACGGCTGTTCTCATAGATTAATTAATTGAACCAATTGTTGGTTGGTTTGATGTTAATGTAGGTTATCTGTATCCAGAGTATGTAGCGTCCCACTGTTTTATGTAAGAATAATTAAACAAAAACATAGACCGTAAGAACGGATCTGGATCAGAACAGGTTATCCCTACTTTTGATTGAGCCCTTTGACTTTTCCAAAAAGAAATACGGATAAATGCACCTTTTTTTTTTTTTAATGCCCTATGGGCCTGTGAAGAATGAGTATGACCCCCCAGACCCCCTGTGCCTATTGATTCAGTAATCTAAACACCTACCTGAGTTACATGTTCATCGGTAAATATAAAAAAGTGTTTGATGTGAGAGGTAAGAGGACCTGATGGCTCGTTCTGCTGTCATAGATACAAAATGTGGTCAGACTGTGTCTTATTTGTTGATTCGGTTATTTAGTTTGACCTCTTATTTACACAGAAAGTGGGAAAGCTGCAGGCGGAAAAAGACGGATGATATATGTCGTGTGTGCCGAATATAAATGGTGGGTCTGTGCAGGAGGCCAACAGAGAGAACAGGAGATGTGTGGTGACAGAGATGAAAGGGAGAGAAAAGTGAGGAGGGGAAGGGTGCGAGTGGGAGTGCTGTACTTACTGTAGACCTGGAAAAGTTTTTCAAGGTCCTCTGAATTCTTTGCCACTTAGCACAAGTCATCAGGCACTAATTTCAGGCCACTCCACTCAAGACAGGGAGCGGAGGAGGAGGAGGAGGAGGAGGGGGAGATGAGAAGTCAACATAACTGAAATAGAATCTGAAATGGAAGCAAGGATACAGATCAAAATGTAATCCTGCTTATGGCTTGGTCAAGTAGTGGGGAGAGACAGATACAGAGGGAGCGGGAGATTATGTGATACTGTAAATACCTTAGCCTATCTTTACAATTAGTCTCCTGCAGGCACGGCACACTCCAAAATCACATTGAGCAACTTCTCTAACAGGGTCAAGGAAAAGATGATTTAAGCCTCGACTATATTTACGTGCAGGGCTCCAACAGCATGCCGCAATTTGTCTCTGTCTCGCTGTGTTTTAGCAACATCTGGTGCCCAGAGATTTAGGTTAGACAGGTAATTAGTGGCACGTATTTGTCCTAAAGACAGGTGTATTTTCATTTAAGAAACACTCCATCACTTCTCCGGATGGGAGCCTGTTTGTTACACTTCGTCGGAAAAGGATGCGCACAAGCTCTGCGGCTCTGCGGTGGACACAGGCCGCATCTGCGCGGGGTTGTTCAGTCTTTATTTTCCTTTAGACGTTCTCAGATTTTCAGTGGCGAAGCCCTCCTTTCATGACACAGCCCCTTGCACGACTGCGAGGTTTGGCAAATCTCAAAATGTTTTCCTGCTCAAGTATGAGGCATTACTCCATGTTAACATCTCCACACGGGATTAAACATCTAATATCAGTGCCCTTTCTAAATACACCTCTTCTCCGTGGTTTCTCTCCCCCTGCATCACCATTGAACCCTCTTTCTTTTCCCCCGGCAGTCTTGCTCATCCCTGCCATATGTTTTGGAACATAGAAATAAAATGATCTGATTTCAGAGCATCTAAATGATGTTTGAATATCTCTAAAATTTTATATACTTAAAAATCTACCTTTTTTGTGTGTCTATTGTGTCTCTTCTGTCCTCCGCTCATTCCTTCTGCTCCACGCCTGTCATCGGCCTCTACCCTCCGCGTTCCTCCCACTCTAACTCTCGTCCTCCCTCTCCAGATGAAGCTGTGTAGTCTTTGAAACTGAGATTCACTTCATCACGGTCACTTGGCTCTCGGTTCTAATAAATCACGGTCTGTCCACTATTGCTTCTCCTCTCTGGAAACAAACTGCCCGTGGATGGATCTCCTCAGCTGCTCCTAATGGAGGTCGCTTTCACAGACACCCATTCAGATGCATGCCTGGAGACAGAAAAAGACTCAAATTCGGCCCTGCCCTTTGCATCAAAGCATAAAGTAGAGGAAGAGGAGTTTTAATGATCGTGCTTTAAGAAAATCACTTCACACCTTTACTCTAATGTTGACGCTCAAAGAGATGCAGTGCAGCCATCACATTAGAGAGTTTAGTGTCATGTACATGTTCAGTAATTTAGAAGGATGTTATAAAAACTGAAATGGCCAGTGATAAGAAAAGGGGGTTCAAAGTGGTTTCATGACCACGACAGTGAACTTCAGTGACCTCCCCTGTCACTAGATCTGAATCCAGTTGAACTTATGTGCAATGTGGTATAGCAGGAGACTGGAGGCATGAATGTGAAGAGGAAAGTTTCCAGCATCTTGTAGAATCTTTGACATGAAGTACTGTGGCTGCAAAGTGTGATTGTATTATGAACTACATCATGATGGTCTGGAAGTGTGATACAGCTAACTTTCATCATCCTGCATTTGAGCATGCAAATTCCCATGCTCTGTGTATGCATATGGAAACATGTGTGTGCATTTATGAATAATCATATTCTGTTACTTGGGGGGTTTTTGTTTGCTTCCATTTTACTGAGCCATGTTTTGTGACGTTGGCATTAATGTCCCAAATTTTTTTTTCTAAATTCCTTGCCTTTAAAAGCTTTTTTAAAAGGGCAGCCAAAACTGATCACCCCTTTTCATTGCTGACATTTCAGCAATGATAGATCATTTCTGTACAAAATGTTTCAAAATAGTGAAAACTGCCTGTTGCAGTTTCCTTTAGGCAAAGAGGACATTTTCAGTTCCTTGTTTTGTCCGGAGGGAAAAAAACCCAGTCCTAAACCCAAAGATTAATGCACATAAATTTCATTAGTGTGAAAATGGAACCAATGTTGGATCGGCATTTTCAAAATGAAACTCAAAATGATTGAAATTATCGGTGATTATTTTCCCATCAATAAACAAATCAATGCACAGTTTCAGCTCTAATTTCAACAACACGTTTCCACATGCTTTTGTATGGAGCTAAAGCTCAATATAAAGCTGACATTTGTCAAGGAGCACGGGGCGTTAACACTATTACCAATAAGGAGATCTTATTTCACGAAAATGAAACAGAGAGCTCTCCACCACAGTCCTCAACTACATGCTGATCCGGCTCATTGTAAGGCATTAGAGGTCATTAGTCATATCGTAATCTGTCGCTGATTGAATGCCACTGTCATTACAGAGATTTTTCTTCAAAGTTTGTAGTTCAGTCGAACTGCCAACTGTGTTGTCCTGCACAAGCCAACACCTTTGGTAACTACTTTTCCATAGAAATATATTCCTCCACATTTAATTGCACGTGTGTGTGTTGGGGGGAGAAAGAAAACAATGAGATCACTTGTGATTCAACTCATTCCTCTGAATGGAATTATCTGCACACAAAAAGAAATTCAAAGTGTCTCTGCTGTACGGGCTCAATCAAAATATTCTGATCCTAGTTACAGAAACTGAATATGTATGAACAGCTCAAATATGCTGAATTTATTTTGAATATTTAATGAGATATAAAATATAAGTCTATTTCAGCAACTAATAAAATCAGTCTTGTATGAATGTGCCATAGATTGAAATTGAATGGTGGGAGAGGGCGAGGCGAGAGGGGACGAGGGGAGGGAGGAGAGATGAGGGAGAAAAACAAAGGGTGTCAGAGCTTCATCAACATGCTATAACTGAGTGGCACGGCCATATTTCCCTGCATCAAGCTCAGTCAAAATACCAATGTGCAAATCAGAGCGCCTCCTCCCCTCCATCTCTCCATCTCTCCACATTCTGCCACCCCCTCCTCCACATCTCCCTCTCCCTCTATCTCTCTGTGTGTCCAATCACACGGCAGTCCTTCTCAATAAAACAAATTAACTGATTAGACATTTTAATCTCAGTTGTCTTTGACCTTGTAGAATATATTACTGATGTCTACATCGCTGAGAGCAGATAATGCGGCAGGCAGCTGCTTTTCTTAAAGACAAAACTGCCCTTTTTAAAGAGGCGCCAGACACACAAGCTAACAGGTTGGGGGCAGAAATTTCCCTCCTTCCCCGCCTCCTCCTCATCGCCCCCCTCCCTCACCCGACCCCCCTCCCACTCACACACACACACACTTCACCACACACACACACACACACACACTCATCTCCCCTCGCTGCAGGCAGCCAGCAGGGAAGGGGTTAAGGCGGAATGCATTAACAAAAGAAAATTATAGCGTAAACAGTTCATAAAATCTCACAGCCCCTGATGTCGGGGCTAGATCATTAAATTTCTGCAACAATTAGACCTTTTCTCACGGCGGCAAATTGGAGCCGTTGCCATGGCAAATCTGAGCCCTTAAGTCATATATCTTTGATTGCGGAAAGGTCAGGCGCAGACAGCCTAATAACTCAGGGAGCTGTTTGACAGATTTCATCCAAGCATGATCACATAACAGAGCCAAACTATGTCGGCAGTTGTTAAAAGCAAGGGAGGGGGTCACTGGGAAGGTTGGGGTTATGGAATGTTTCTGCTCGGCTGGGCCCAGCCTGATCCTGATAATGTTCCTCACTGACTTTGAATCCACTGGAATGAAAAAAAAAGAAGCTAATTTCTTTAACTGTGGATCAGTGGGGGCTGGGGGGTTTTTGTGTTTGTGTTTTTTTGTTTGTTTGACCAGTGCCAGATCAGGCTGTAAGGGGGGAGGTGACGTTAAGGATGGACGATTTAGTGCCTGCGTGTGAAAAAATGTCTCCTAAGGATGGATTAAAAGAGAATAGAAAATAATTAAGCGGAGCCAAGCAGGAGAAAACGGAAACCACCCATGCCGAGCGCTGGTGACTGACAGTGTTTTGAGACACCAGTGATGAACTATGAATTATTTCTCATTCAAACACATATGTTTAGGGAATTGAGATAGCTGTGAGCCGCTGGTAGTGTGGGATCGAGCGGTAGGCTCTAGCAGAAATCCCTCTCATTGACTCGTTTAACGGCCTTCACACAGAACTTTGAATAACGATCGGCCCTTCCTGACTCTGTTAAGTCTATATGTCTGAAAATTCGCTGGCTTGTGTAGACCCCAGCCCACCCTCTCCTCCACCCTGCCCCTCTACCCCTCCTCGATCCTTCTGACTTCTGTGAGCAGTGCTGGCATTTTAGTGGTACGTCCCACAAGGCCCCAGCTGAGAAGCAAGTGCTAATACCACCCCCTACTGGAGGAAGAGGACTACTGACACATGTTCTGTCTTCTGACCCAGGTAACAAATACAGAAGGGAACAGTGGGTGGACAAAATAATATGAATACCTCTCAGTATAGCACATTGTGTAAGAACAATACGTCAAACTAAATCTCTCTGAATTTCAACCCACTCACGACAAACGTGAGCATTATAGGCTTCACAAAAGTTACATTTATTGCAGGACCACTGTATTAAATTGCTTTGTTACTGCTGTATTTTTGCCCACCTTGCCCACTCGCATGCCGATGTGTCCTTGGGCAAGACACTTAATCCTAAGTAAATTGCCTCTGTTGGCAGTGTACGAATGTGTAAGAATGTGACCGAAAAGGCAGTGTAAATAGAAGCCCTGTGTGAATGTGTGTGAATGTGACTTTTGCACAATAAGAAAAGAGCAAGGCAAGTGAATCTACCACGGTCAGATTTTCCCACTCTGGAGTCATGGAGGAGAGCAAAAACAAATTGTTGGGACCCCATTAACACCCTGATTCTGAAGCTCTCTGTGCATTGTATATGTGTCTAAATGCCCAGTACAAGCTGTAGACTGCACTACAGCTGGGCAGCTGCAGGGTAACATCATATTTTACCTAGAAACCCGGTAAACAACCATTGCTACCTGTACCTGTCCCAGGTTTTATGTGTCACCATGTAAGCAAGCTAAAGGATTTAACTCAGAGAAGACAGTGTTTCAGGATGCGATAATGATGCCAGACGTCATTGATTTCAGAGGGTCTGAAGACTGAAATGTCACAAATAAAGTGAGTACACATGATCAATTGTGTGCAGGAAGTTTCTGTTCTTTCGCGGAGTTTTTCGATCAAGATGGCACTGTGGATGGCTGCCTTGGTTCTTAGCACTCTCATGCTGTCACTGGTTTTTGTTCCATATTTTGCAACTCCAACATGATTGCTTTCACCAGGGAAAAACTGCCATAACGTCTGACAGTGCACTCCACTCGTTTTCGGTGAGCTTTGTGGTGATTTTGGTCAGAGGAGTGTGAGCTCTCTGTAGGGGCTTAGAGGAGATGAAGGTGGGGAAATTGCACAGGTGTACTTAAGGCAGTGTGGCTCCAATACTCTCCTCCTGTCCATTCAGCTGGTGAGTCTCACCAAAATGTATGAACTGCTTCTCAACAGTAGGACAAACTCTGACTTGTCATGCTCGACTGAAAGCTGACTTGATGAAAACCAGGCAGCTGTAAGGAGATGTACTGGAGGGTCTCAGTACATCTCCTTACAGCTGCCTGGTTTTCATCTCCACTGAGTGGGGGAATCTGAGAAGATGTGCAACGGGGGAATCTGCTTTTATAAAAACAAAGATTGGTGTACAGATGTCAGTGTCAAGAAAATCATGTTGTCCAAACTTGGAAACTCAAAAACTGCAAACCTTTTTATTCTCCATAGTAGTGATCCTCTTTTATTCTTAACAGTGTTTCCATCGCACCCAAGGCCTTTAACTGACCAAATCCCAGCTATGAACTGCCACAATACAGGCAACGTGTTAAATATCCCACCAGGGATAAAAATTTAAAAAAAACACACACACACTGGACCACTGCCAAGCATATTAAAGGACACCTATCGCCATTTCTCATGCAGCATTTTGTTTTTTTTGATTACATTGTTTATCTCCTAATTTAAAATCAGAGACTAAAATCTGCAAAGCCTGTGGTCAGGACTAAGGAGAATGACCAACAAGGCAAAGCTTGAACTACAGACCCGCTGTGACTGCACTGATTTGAGTGTTTTGAGCCTGCAACGACAAACCGCGATGAACTCACTGACACTGCGACACTATACATCATTGTGGCAACATTTCTGTGCCCATTCAGAATTTCTCCACTCCTAACACGTTCTCTGAAAGTCTGGGCCAACCAGCCGGCGCCTATCTTCACTCAGATCAGTCCCCTCCTGTTGCAAATGCTGCATAATTATCCTGGACCTCAAGCAATCCTCCAACATAGGAATCAGTGCCCAAGGCCTGTCACCTTAATGTTTGTGGACTTGGAGTTTTGAGAGATTGGTGCTGACCCTCCTGAAAGGTCATCACACGCCCATTGCAGTGTGCCTACAAGGCAAACAGGTCACCGGACGATGCAGGCTACATCCACAAAGTTCATTTATGTAACATTTACGCATGGCATCCATACTCATAGTTTTCAAGCCCCTAAAATGGAACATTTTGGAAATGCTACTGGCCCTGTGTTAGTTTGAAAGCATCATGTTTGCATTTTACTCCGAACGGGAAAAAACTGAGACATTTGGAAATGACGATGCAGACAACCACGTTCAATGCATCCGGCAACACCTCGACTCCCCAGGTACATAATCAGGGATCCTGTTTGTGGATTTTGTGGATTGTGCCCACGTCTACCAGTCGGTGGATCAGTGGACAGTCAGCAATGGCGTCCCCAGGGATGCGTGCTCTCCCCACTGTCTTTTACTCTACAGTAATGACTGAGCCTCAGGAGACCTGTCTTTTAAACTTCTGAAAAACGTAAACGCCTTATCCATGGAGCTGAACAAAACTGTGGAGATGACAGTGGGCTTTAAGAGGAACCCTCCCTCACCATAACACTGTGTCAATCCCCCAAGTTTCTTGGATCCAAGAAGGTGGTTGGAATCCTGGGTTTACATGCCGAGGTGGCCAAGATACTGAGTATGATGGAGAAGCACAACATAGAAACTCTTTGTGACAGTGTGTGTGTGAATGGTAGTTTAAAGCTTTACAAAATGCAGTCTATTTACCACAATCTCTCAGGATCTGAATTGGGTCCAAAATAAACTCCATCATCATAAAGGCCCACATACTTCCTGCCCCTGCTCAGAAAGTTAAACCTGCCTCAGAAACTGCTGATGTATCCCTACAATGCAGTCACTGAGTGTGTTCCTTGCACATCCATCACTGTCTGCTTTTGGCTAAACAATACAAGTACAGGCTACAGCGGACAGTCAGTGCTGCAGAACAGAACCCTGGTGCAAACCTGGTCTAACCAGAACATATTCCTGTCAGGAAAGTTCACCGCAGAGCCCCCAAAACCTGGTCCAACTCCTGCACGCTGACAGGCACCCTGACACAAGAACAGTTTCTTCCCACATACCATGACTTGTGAACAGTTAATCAGTCATGTTATAGCAGAAAGAATCCCTGTACTATTACCCTGTAATACTAAAAACACCCACTGTACCTACAAAATCATGTTTATAATAGTTTCAAACTCACATTAGGATTAATACATGTGCTATAACATGTATATCATCCTTCATTTGTCAATATAGCTCTTCCACTGCACATCCACCTACACCTGCAACCTGAACCCATTGTGCTAGCTGTCAGTCAGGACTTTGTGGACTGGTGCCAGTGGAACCACCTCCAGATCAACGCGGGTAAAACCAAGGAGCTGGTGGTGGATTTCCGCAGGCGCAGTCACCCCCCCACAACACCGGTGAACATCCAGGGAAAGGACATAGAGAGAGTGGCCTCTTATAAGTACCTGGGTGTTCACCTGAACAATAAACTGGACTGGACAGACAACACCATGGCACTGTACAAGAAGGGTCAGAGCGGACTGTACCTGCTCAGGAGACTCAGGTCCTTTGGAGTGCAGGGGGCGCTCCTCAAGACCTTCTTTGACACTGTGGTGGCATCAGCCATTGTCTATGGAGTGGTCTGCTGGAGCAGCAGCATGTCAACAGCTGACAGGAGGAGACTAGACAGACTGATCAGGAAGGCCAGCTCTGTCCTAGGATGCCCCTTGGACACAGTGCAGGTGGTGGGAGAGAGGAGGATGGTAGCAAAGCGATCATCAATGATGGACAACAACTCCCACCCAATGCAGGACACTGTCTCTGCACTGAACAGCTCCTTCAGCGACCGGCTCCTTCACCCTAAGTGTGTGAAGGAGCGGTATCGCAGGTCATTCCGTCCTGATGTTGTGAGACTGTACAACCAACACCGCTCCCAATAGAACACACACACACACACACACACACACACACACACACACACACACACACAGGACTCAACCACTGAGAAATAACTAACGGTGCAATAACCAACTGTGCAATACTTACATTTATTCCCCATGTGTAACTATTGCTACTGCTCTGTACATATTATTTATATTGTGTTATATATTGTACATACATACTGTTTAAAATTTCTTTCTATTCTGCTATTTCTTCTATATTCTGTCTACTGTGCTGCTGTAACGACCAAATTTCCCCAATTTTGGGATGAATAAAGGAATATCTTATCGTATCTTTTGTTATCTGTCATATGGAATCCATGCTCTAATGGATACCATGCTTCTTGTCTATTTTACTCTAAATGGGACCACAATTTACTTAATTAATGTCTTTTATGCATGTGGTATTGAAAACACTTGAAAGTAGTGATTGAGACCGTAATCTCCTGAAGAAAAGTTGATCCACTTTCTCATGGACTTCTATAGAAACAGACTTTATTTTTCAACCAGTAGAGTCTAGAGGATACAGGTTTCAGGCACTTCCACGTTGAGTCAATGTTTATTTTTATATACAAACCATGGATGGACTCCTAAATGGACTTTTGTCAGCACAACCCCTCCCCATTCCCTTCCCTAAGCGGAGACTAGAGGAGGCAAAGGCCACTGGGAGTTGTAGGAATAAAGGCCAGTGGGTAGTGAAGTGTTGAAGCCTGATGTGGAGGCATTATTTTCACCCTGAGTCTTCCATGAGTCAGAGATCTCCTAGAGCCCCTCATACCTTCTCTCCTCCCTAATACCCTGGTTCCACCTTGGAAACGCAAGCCCCCAGCGCAAGCAGCAGTGCCACCTTTACACACATTCTGGTGGGTTGTCATCCAACAATTTAGTTGTAAAATGAATGATGCTCTCCATTTCAGTGCATATGCATCACCTGCTCCCAAAATGCTACAGTGGCTTCAGAGAGTATTCACTTTTGCACACTTAATTGGGTTGTTGATGTCATTTTAAATGGATAAAACCTTGCCGTGTTTGCCTCGCAGTTGTATGCCTCCACCAACCAATCAAGTTCCAGTTTACATACATATCTGTTCAGACTCATATGATTGATGTAGCATAGACTTTTAAAGCAATTTAACTAAGAAGGTATTAAGTGTATTTTGTCATTATAAGAATATGCATTCTTGAGTCATGACCAAAAACTTGTGATGTGAGGTCACAGTGGCCTTGACCTTTGACCCCTGAATCTAACCAGGTACAACTGCACAAATTTGAAAGAAACCTTCTTGCTGTGAGGCAAGAAGGTTTCTTTCAAGGCCCTGGTTGGTGTCCCGGTTCAAACCAACCAGGGCCTTTCTGTGTGGAGTTTGCATGTTCTCCCCGTGTATGCGTGGGTTCTCTCCGGGTTCTCCGGCTTCCTCCCACAGTCCAAAGACATGCAGAATGGAGTTAGGTTAATTGGAGACTCTAAAGGTTGACCGTAGGTGTGAATGTTCAACATATGTCTGGCTTAGAATGACCACTAATAATGTTGCTGTAGAGGAGAAAAATGTCATCAAAGCTTGTGACACGGTTGCTCAATCAGAAATCCGGCAGTTACAGACCAAAGTTATGATAGCATTTTCAGTGTCGTGCTCCTGACCACCTGGTGACTATAAGATCAATATTCACTCGCTTTTAGCTCTGTTGTTGGTCTCTACCATTTCCTAAGGGAAATATGTGATTCTTTAGCTAATAAATGCTCTTTTATGCTCACCAGCTAGTCACTGACTGTGATTGTTGTTTATTGCTGAACAGATTGGGTTTTACCTCTGGAAACTGTTGCCTGCCGTGGCTGAAAACACCAGTGAGAGTGAAACAGAATTGAAATTGCAGGGTTTACAGGTAAACACAGAGCTGAAACTCTCTATTAAGCTCCGTAAAGCTGAGGTGAGCTGCAGTTTCCTGTGTAGAAATTTCTGTAGTTTCAGCACCAGAAGTGATGCCTTTTCAACTTGTTCATATTTCTTACATTTTCATGAAAACACATTATAGTAATTGTGGTGGGAGAGCAGAAAACCCCTTTTCCTCACTCAATGACTTTACAGATCTTGGCAGTCTTCTTTTAACTTAGTGACAAACTTGCCGCAAAATGAACACAGGGCTGCCTCTGATTCTGACAGACACGTAATTATACTTAATCGGTTCGGAATTAGTTTGAAGGGCCAGAGCCCTAAGCATGCTTTAAGCATTTTCAATACACACAGTCTCTCAGTCATATAGAGATATGATATGGTGGTTGTCTTTAAGACGCTGTAGGAGAATTTGGCAGCAAATTAGTTGAGCTGATTCACACTATACATTCAAAGACATCACAACCAGAGAAGACTCATTGGGCGCAATCTGACATATATAATATTTGGAAAGATATGGGTTGTAAAAAATATAGTATTTCAGAAAGCCTATTAAACCAAACCATTTTTGGTAAGTGGTCATGGGTAATACACCACAGGAGGTACACCGGTCTGAGAAGGAATGACCCTTCAGGTAGTGTTCCCATTTCACTCAGTATCAACTTACTTGTTGAACAAAACCAAAAAAGGCCCAGTTAGGGCCATAAAGTTGATAGCACTACAGAGCTATTTCTCTGAGTGGGGCCCCATTTTGTTTATCCAGTGCACGTGCAGGAGGATGCACATGCATGTGCATGACAACAAAAAAATCCTACCAATTAATTCAGACTATTCCACTTAGTAGGTGCCAGTAATACACCAAGTTGTGCAGCAAGGGCCTGTAGGCAGAGACGAGAAGGCTGCTAGCTTGTAATCATGGATGAAGGATGAACAATGTTGGATATGAAATGCTTACAAAATCAGCTTCCCAAATGATGAAGAAATGCAGGCAACACATTTACTGAGACCTGAAAGATACACAGTGTGTTCTTGTAAGTATCACTGAAAGTAAATATATTTGTGTTTGTTAGCAAGACAACTCCACAACTCCCAACTCCACACACTAACTTCTATAGCATCCAAGTACAGAACAAAACCACAGCCACTATGTGGAATCGCCTAACATTAACTAGTAACAACTAGGTGGACCACGGTTGGTTGTTTCATAATGAGACATAGTGAACATAGTTCCTGTTGGGAATACAATGGGCTACTTGCACAACCATTTTCGGGTTCTACTTAGTACTCCTCAACTGTTTCCAGTCCGTTTGGCTCTATAAGCTGATGGGTAACAGAGGGTCTGCTGCAGACCTTCGTTTGAGAGGTGACAGAGAAATGATCCCGTCATCCAACTTATGTTTACCAGCCATCGTCTTCTCAGGTCGGGATGGGTCGGAAACCCAGCAGTGCTTCATCTGTTTTTGAAAATGTCCTGTTTTAGACATTTTCCTACGTACACTCTGAATGAAGTGTAGTGAGCAAACAGTAACGGGAAACAGACCGGAAACAGACGAGCAGCATTATTTTAAAACAGAAGTACGTCACAAAGCATAGTGCATGTAGCCCATTAAAGCACGGTGGCCGGATGTGGTGCAATACATTTCTGCAGTGAGTACAGCAAGATCCAATTCAATGTTTAACTTTATAACAAAACCTACACTATCAGTATCTGCAGTGGGCACTAGCCTGGAGTTAGCTAGCTATTTCAGGAGTTGTAATGGCCATATTAGTAGTAGTAGTAATAGTACTGTAGTAGGGATGAGGATGGAGGTTGTGGGTACTACAAGATAACTTTTTTTGAGAAATTTGCATCCCATAATAAAATCATTGAACAGCAGTCAACAACTTCAGAGAATAGCCTAAGTCTTGTTTATTTGTTTGTTTTTCGTAGTAACATTTCAATGACAAGGCTTGTGCCCTTAACTGTGAAGGTTGAGAAGGAGCAGGACCCAGAATGCAAGGTGCAAAAGAAAAACCAGGGAGCAAAGCACAGGAGACCTACATCACAGGAACAAACAGGATGGACTGACACAGAGGACTGGGAGCACAGAGACTAAAAACACAAGGTGGGCGGGGCAACTTGAACACAGGTGGATCACATTAGGAACAGGTGCAGACAATCACAGGGCCAGGAGACACAGGAAGAAGTGAAGTGACCAGAAACAAGACAGGAAAATGAAGTGACGCAACACGAGGACAATGGCAACAAAGTAAAACAGGACATAGAAAACTACATACAAGAAACACAAGCGATAACAAAAGTAACTTACATAAGGAAGGCCAAATGAACAAAATCAAAATCCACAAAAAAAACATGAACTACAGAACACTGAAAAACAAGACCCCACAAGCGGCGACAAATTCAAGGGGGCAGAATCATGACATCAACGGCACTATGGCAAATAACATCCTTTAACAGGAGCCTTTAAGTGTGTGGGCCTTCTAGTACTCTTGTGATATTTTGCTGATCTAGCACCCATTACAAAAATGTTTTATTGTACTTGAGCCATTAATGTTTCCAACAAAATTGTTGCTAAATCTTTTTATCATATGCCACTTAAGAGGTTTGGTTAAAACTTGTCATCTACTCATCTTTCTTGCTATGTCCACAGTAAATTATTGTTAACAGAGACGAATGCCAAACCTATAAAGGATGGGTCGAAGTTGAAAAATGAGAATTATTCTTTTTAATAATAATATATTTTACAGCAGACTTAACTGATTTTTTGGGGACCCGTAACTATAGCAGCACATCTCAGGCCCGGCATGATGATGCTGATTCTCTCAATCAAAGCAAACGGCATAGATTGGCAGATGTGCCCATTAAATTGTTACTAAAAGGATGGAAGCTGATTCAAAGCTTAATAGATATAAGACATAATGGGGTGTTAAAGATAAAAAATAAAAAAAGATGGGAGAGGCATACATTTTGAGACTGGGCGTATGAGCACTGCATCCTGTGTCATGGCTTAATGCAACATTTTTGTCACTAATCATGAAGCCAGTCTGAAGCTATAGGGTTAATTTTGAGGAAAATTAGGACAAAAATCTAATGTCAGATTAGCTGAGAAGTAAAACATGAAGTGAAGGTGTCACTCGCAAAATGAGAAAAGTGATGTGAGGCTAATATTTCTACTGTCTCTGCTGAACTCTTGTTGTCATGGGGAGGAGGAGGGAGGGAGTG
This sequence comes from Scophthalmus maximus, assembly GCF_022379125.1. Classification (NCBI taxonomy): domain Eukaryota; kingdom Metazoa; phylum Chordata; class Actinopteri; order Pleuronectiformes; family Scophthalmidae; genus Scophthalmus; species Scophthalmus maximus. Next base: position 25,615,399 of record NC_061518.1, read on the forward strand.
GGTCACCTGTAATGATGGACTCTACATTGTGGCCATTCCACAGTCATTACACCATTTACAATTACTGCTACCTATCACCCCCCACAACTCCCCAAGAGGCCAGTCTCAACCATTAGCAACACGACTCAAATGAAGTGGATAATTGTGTCTCTGTGTGGCACATCATGAGACAAGAGAGTCACACTGGAGGAGGTAAACGAGAGAGTGACCACACGAGAGAGAGAGAGAGAGAGAGAGAGAGAGAGAGAGACGGGGAGAGAGAAGGGGGGGATGGAGGGTTGTAGAGGGTCTAAATGGGAAGATGTGTTGCAATCACAATCCAATAGACTTTAGCAACCAATAGCCTTACTTGCACAGCTATACTTTGATACAAGTCCGACTAGCGTGACTAATTTTGTATTAAGGTACTCAGCATTGGTAAGACGTGGAAATCCAATGAACATGGTCTTGCAGTCTTCAATGAAGTGTAGAATACATTTCAAAATGAATTGCCTTTCCATATAACACAACCTTAAATATGATTGCACAGTATGTTTCAAAGTGCTTTCTGGATCTTCTAATGATGTCATATAGGGCAAGTCTCTCTTAAACAACTTTTGTTTGCCCTGCCACAGTTTCATGATGACACTTTTTAATGACTTTTTTTTACATATAAGGTCTCTAACTTGGTGTCTCACACACACTCACAAACAAACACATTGACTCTCTGTCATAGACTGACCATAGGCAGAAATTCTACCAATTTTGGCATCCTGTTAAATCATCCATGAAGTTTTTACCGTCCTCAGTAGGCATCAATTCTGCATAAACTCTGTAGACAGAGATTTTGCTATGCCAGTTCACGCAACAATCATCCAATTCTCAGCAGCAGGTAGACCTCGGCATAACCCCGGCCCTACTCTGTATGAGTGTACTGTGTACCCGGCTTCTAAAGTTAATTGTCTGAAGATACCATCCAAAGTAATATCCCAGCCAAGTTTGGTGACACACACACACACACACACAAATACCTCGCTCCCAGCGCACGGTAATGACGTAGAAGTCCCTCCGAAAGCCCTTGACCTAATCAAATAAAGAAAAACTTTATCGCAAGGCAAGTTCCCCACACCCTCCACAACTGGTTCCAGTTAGGGTGATCAGATGTCCCGAAACAATATGTGACAGTCCCGAATTTCAGGCAGTTGTCGCCGAGTCCCGAATCCTGTCACGACTGTCCCGGAAAAAAAAAAGATGACCAGGTAGCACAAGTTCTGCCATTCAGCCATTCACAGGAACTTGCTGCAGGGTCTGCCATGTTTTCCGCTGCTCTCCTACACCCAGTTCACAAAACAGATCCGCATAATACAAAACACGCTGTGTTGCTCACCACAACACTCGATCTGGACTATGAGACGTGTTTCTACGTCTTCTCTCATTTACCCATCTATCCCTGTCTGTAGCTGCCCTGCGTCATGCCTGTTCACAGTTGCTTGCTGCCTGACATGTTCACCATCACACACAAACAAAATCCTATCTTGTTTTCTCTTTGTATCCATTGAGTTTGTGGCTAAGTGCTAACTCTCAGGGGCTGCTGCTACACACTTCAGCATTTGGCTGTGTCTCACCCTTCGGACAGGTGTTAAATCCTGATAGAATTCCAGAGTGGAGCTACAACTGAACACAAAGGATATGTTATAAGTTTTGTGAGATTTTGAAGGGATTGAAGCACATGAATTGCTCCGATCTGTGGGTCACGAGAGCAGCTTCTACATTCTGAGCTGCAAAGGACTAATGGAACTTTTCCACATGGTGTTGGCAAAGATTTTATGAACCAGAAAGTGGAAAAATGGAGATTCATCGTTAATAGCATGTGTATGCATGCAAGGAACTGCGCCACAATATGCCATGTTGCCACTTGAAGGAAGAGTGATGCAAGTTCCACAAAAAATGTCATACAAGGTACAGGTATTGATTGGTAATTTCTTATTATTTCCTCAATGGTGGAAAAGTCCCAGCTGCACTTCATGTATTGAGACAGTGTTAATCCGAAGCAAATGTAACAGTGAACAGCAGTTTGTCACAAGTCAGACTCCAGAGCACATGATAATGTAAAAAAATATTATATTATATATAAAATATTTATGGGCAATGGTCCGTTCAAATCACACAACATATCATTATGTCAAACAATATTAGCAAGCAGTTGCATATTCCACATCCACCAGATGGTAAACAGTAAATGGACAGTATTTATAGTGCTTTTCTAGTCTTATTGTCCACCCAGAGCGTTTTACAGAACAAGTCACATTCCCCAATTCAAACGCACGTTCATACAGCACTTCTATATACAGTGCATTTTCAATCACACATCCTTCACACGGTCGTCAGGGTTAATGTTTTGCCCAAGAATCAAACCATCAAGTGAACAACCTTTTCTGCGTCCTGAGGCACAGCCACCCATTAGATATATAGTGGTGCGACATTATGCAGGGTATGCCCTCTTTCAGCTCCGTTTTGGTCTCCTGTTGTTCACCAACTCTTGAGAAAAACATCTGGTTATTCAGCAGCTAAATCGCATTCTATGTTCACTTACTAAATTGTTAGTCACCAGCTTTGTGTGTGCGATTGGTGCTGGGCTGATAGTGTACAATGAGTCTATTGAAGATCGCCTCTCACTGATTTTTAAAATGGCTTTCATGAGAGTTGTAAGAGTGAACCATGACAGTAAAGTAAACATTCACTGTGGGTACTTCACTGCTAACATCTTCCTCTACATCACAGTCTTTTTCATCCATTTTAATATAAAGCAAATCCTGATTGATTTTAATGAGAAAAAACAGCTACATTGCGCAGCGTCTGTGTCTTTTGTGTGCAGCCGGACAGCAAAGCCTAGGTCAGTTATTTTGACATCCCTTTCACACAGCCAGTTTGAGGCCGTAATGTTGCGCTATTCTGTATGAAAGGTACGAACAAGAAATGGGGAGGGGAGAGTTGTTGTTCCGCCTTTGTGCCCGCAGCGGAGGTAATCACACAGCCAAATTAATGTCTGTGTAGAAGGGAGAGCCGACATGGCGGGACAGGACTCAGACACTGCACGTCTTTTATTCTGGAACACCACAATGCTATCTATAAATCGCACACTGGGGGCGGCAATATGCCGGCAAAACGAGGGGTCTTCTTAATGGCAATATAGCAGAATCTGTATAAATAGGGGCTGTAGACCCATGAAGCTGGCCACTCTGATGATGGGAAATGCTATCTGCTAGACAATGGGTATAAGATGCTGTTATTATGCATGTAATCTGACTTGTGTGATGTGTGTGTGGGGGGGAGGTGGGGGGGGGGGGGGGGGGGGGGGGGGGTGGCCGAGGCGAGACAGAACACATCAGTATCAATTTACAGCAATTCCCACTGTCTAAAGTGAGAGGGAAAAAGAGAGAGTACTTCCCATTTTCTTCACAGATCTTTTACTTTAATTCAATTGGACCTTTCAATACCTTACTTTGGACACACAGGAAGCATTCGCCCTATTGAATTACAGGGAGTGGGGGGGAGATAAAGACACTGATTCTTTAAAGCTCCGTGGCACGAAAGGAGATAAAAGCAGATAAAAAGGCGAGTGTGTTTTTCATTGTGTTCTGTTCTGTAATGGAGGAAAGAGAATTAAGTCGCTTTACATTGCTGCCTGTCGGTGTTTAGGAGACAAAACACAAGTTAACACATTAAACTTAAACTCAGACCAGGGCGTCTTCTCCTCATGCTCTCAAAGTGACAACACACCAGACGTTCGACTTGAAGCATTCAGGCCCTCTCATCAGTGGAGCAACATGTTTTAAACCCCACTCACCCTTCAATCGTCGAGAATCCAATAGACATGTTTTGATAATCAACAAAGCAATCATTTCAGTAAGCAGCAGTGTGAATTTCCAGGGGAGAATAAAAGGTAGAGGGGAATCAGGCCAACACAAAGGCAACAACTCGTACAAAAATGAGTCAGATGTGATCTAACGGCTCCGTCTCCAGCGTATCTCTTCTTTTTCCAAGAATCTCAATCAATAAGCAGTCTCTAATGTCTCTGCCTGAATCCATATTTAAATATCAGACATTCATAAAGATCGCTCATGTCTTTAACCCCCGACTTCCAGGATCGCCACCCCTGTGCGCTCCGTACACAGGCGCAGCACACAGCAAAATGTACAGAGGTTGCCAAATAAAACATCACAAGATGACACAGTAGCACCACCGTGATGGCTCCAGGCGCTACCTTTGTCTCCATCACAGTGATGACTAAAATCAGGCATTGTAACGCGACACCCTTGATTTCATGCAATGTGGCGGATTATGGATATGATGTGAATGCTCGGCTCTTTTTTGTGTGTTCCAATTTCCAAATTAGGATTTTCTGCCTTCATAATGACACAAAGTATTCTCTTAGTCAAATCAATGGCAGCTATTTATATGAGCGGTAATCCCTCAACCAGAGCTGAACTGCCAGAAAAAGAGGGATGGCTTTTAAAGTAATGCTGCAAAACAAAAGGAGACACTAAATGAATGCAAATTGGCTTCCCCGTCATTCTGAATGTCCGTCTCTGAGAACGCGGCTCAGCGGACGAGGGGGAGAGGGCGGGGGGGACGACAAAACAGCTGTTTAAGACAGCTCATTTGGTGAACAACCCATAACATCGTGTTCACCACCAGTTAAGCTTAGAATCAAACGTTCAAATAACCAGCCCTGCTGTCCACTAGCAAGGAATGAGCAGCAGCATCATTCCTTTCTGTCTCACATTTTAACAGAACGGGGCACGAATGCCTGACAAGTAGGCTATCATCCAAGAGATCATTAAGCGCAAGGGTTGAAGTGCCATCTTCAGTGCCATGGCAACAGCGTTGTGAGATGAGATAAAAACAATGCAAGGCAGGAGGCAGGAGGCGGGGCGGGTGCTCAATGATCACCACTGATCGATGGATCTCTCTCTCTCTCTCTCTCTCTCACTGCCTTTAGAGGCCAGGCACAGGAAGGGGAGGCTGGAACGGGGAGGACAGCGAGGGAGAGGAGGAGGGGGAGAAAATCCGAGCAGCTTTAGGGCTTCATAGGTGCTCTAACAGTGGGAACTGCCTCTCTTCAAAGCGCAGATCGTTTTCCTCACAAGGGTCTAATTGAACGTGTCAAACAGTACATTTGCATGAGAATGATTTTTCTTCTTTTTTTTCTCTTTTTTTTTTTTACTTTGTGGCAGGGCTGAGCCAGAGGCATGGCATCTGCACCGAAGACGAGCAGCTCAGCACTCACACGGGGCAGAGAGCAGGGCCCAGTGTGGATGAGCGACTGGCAGAGTCCTTATCAATACAACATGGCTGATTATTTTACAGCTGTGTTAAAAAAAAAAAAAAGAGAGAGAGAGAGATTCATGACCTCACAAATCTGGGTGCACCAGACAGACAGATTAGCCACGGTGGGTTTGTGAAGCGTAAGCACTTTTTTGTGAGTGTGCGTGTGCATATAGTATCTGTTTACCTCTTCCTACATAAAAGCCGTTTCAAGTATGACAGAGGTGAGCTGAGAGGAGTGAGCGTATTATCGTGTGCAGCTGTCAGCACTGTGTGTGGTTCTGTGCCGAAGCTCCACACGAAGCTCCCACTAAATGCCACCAGGTTACAACTGTGGTTGTTTGCTCTTTTTAATTATAGCAGCAATGCTTTTTGAAGCGTGTGATAAGCATTCTATGACTCCCCCCTTCCTTCACTCTGGGGTTGCGTGCACACACACACACACACACTCACACACACACACACACAAGCACCCCCCCTGTGCACCCCGCAAACATGTGTGCACCCGTGCCAAATGTGCACAAACCCCCTAGTTTGGGAAGTTTCCTCTCTTTCCACATGTGCTAATCAATCTGTCGAGAGCAATCTGTCAGGAAATCTTTAGCTTTAAACAACCCCGTGTGAATAGGGATGAGGCCCCTTCCATGGGGCAGGGCGCTGCAGGGACTGAGCAATAGCTGTCTTTATGCATCCGGGAGTGTCAATAAGGATTATGAGAGTGAGCTTTTATCTCTTCAAACACAGAGACCAGTCACTCATTTAAATGGATGAACAATTCAGGTCTGCTCAATGAAAAAAAAAAAAAAATACTTCCATAAATACATTCAAATCCCAACTCCATTCAAATTCCAGCACCATATGCTTAATTTAAGATCTAATCTCCCTTTTTCTATTTCCACCAATTCACAGAAGGCAAATCTTTGTACACGTAGTTGTTTAAGACCTCAAAGGATAAACACAGACTACCTATTGTTGATGGCAATGCACCTTTATCCTCAACTTAAGACCCACAGTTCCTTTGAGAATGCTCCTGGCAGATGCTGTATGCAAAGCAGGTGCACTGAGGGAAACATGCCCAACAAAAGAGACATTATTGCATTTCACAACCTCTCCAAAAGGCGAGCAGAATATTAAAGGTGACACAACTGTATTTACACACCATTCCAATATACCTTAAATAACCCCGTTTCTATCTTGCTCTATCAAATAAAAAAAATGAGGCAATAAAATCTGCCAAGGGAAGAACAAATAAAAGCAAATTTTGACATTTTGCTTTTTGACGCCTTCCATTTATAGGTCAGAGGAAACACCAGCCGACCTCTCATTGTTTTTTAAATGGCATTTTGTGAGGCTGGGAAGCGGGAATTAATTAATGCGAGGGTAGCTGCCACTGTCAAAAGGCAGCACATTAAAATCAATGATTAATAAATTCAAAACACACAACAAACTCAGCTGGGAGATGAAAATAGTATTGTGCGCTCCATAGGAAGCAGCCCCAGTGCGGGTCCTCCCACTGAACGAGGCGTCCACTCAGATGGCTAATGGAAAGTAGCCGGTGCCAGCTGTGTGCCTGTGAATAAAATCACTTTAATTAAAGGAATTACAATGGAAAAGGAACCGGGGATGTGTGGAGTAGTATCGACAGGAAACGGCCTCTCATGTGTGACGCACACATATACTCACGTCCACACAAACACACGCGCACGCACGCACGCACACACACCCCCACACACACACACACACACGCACACGCACGCACACACTATGAAATCCCATAAAGACTTAAAAGAACAGAGTGCCTTTGTGCTCATATTATTAACTGGGTCTAATCCACACATGCTCTATTGTACCATACAGCTCTAAGATTTACTCCAAATATGTCCCCCTGAGTCGACATTATAAGGGAAGATACAGATACTTTAGTAATGTCTGGCAGCGAGACACCCACTGAAGAGCAGCAAAACAAACGTCTTGAACAAATAACAAATGTCTAAATAATCATTTCACGAGGTATTTGTTTGCTTAAGCATGGACAACAAAATTAATGAAATGCAAATATTAGTGATCTCGCTGCTTTGCCGGGGGGGGGGGGGGGGGGTTGGTTGGTAATAAGAGCAGTTTTATTTAACCTTGTATCAAACATTACATGAAGATGAAGCACTCTGCCAACGGTGTGTAAAAGTTGTGGGTCTGCCACAGAGCCACCCCAAAAAATCCGGTCGCTATTCGCAACTGTTGTTTAGGTGGACACTTTGTGTCACTCAGGTTTGGTTTGCTTCTTTCCTCACAATGAGTAGATGTTGGGTGAGTGAATGAAGTAACTACGATGAGTCAGTGTTCTTTATTTTTTTCTATAGGAAATGGAGAATTGTTGGAAAAAAGAGCAAGTGCTTCACTAGTTGTCGTTTCCAACCACTGTATTTGACTGTTTGTTTGTTTGTTTATTTTTATTAGGTGATGAGCATCTGAAATATTTGACCTAGTTCAATATGGATTGGAGGAAATGTATCTCCAAAGGAGATGTAAGTTTTCAAATACCCCAGCAGGGCTGAAGGCATATGAACACTGGCACAACAAATCTGGAAGCCAGAGTTGATGACATATTGTTTGAAAATGTTTTTATTATATTTTGAATCATAGATCTCTGTGTGCAGACAGAACGTGGTACAAGTGACAATGAAATAATCTGATTATTGTGCACTGAACAATGAAGAAACAAATTCAGTGTATTACCTTCCATCCATTATATCATAAATCTTAATGCAATTTGTTTTTAAATGTTTATAATCCATATTGGGATTTGCTTAGAGTTGGGGTGCGAGCTTTAATTGAATACTTTTTGATAGTGTTTTTGTGATATTCCGAATGTTTGTCAAATATAGAAAGCACTCAACAGGAGGAGGAGCAGAGAAATAACTTTACATTGATTATGAATGACTAATTTGTGATCTGAATCAGATATTGAGATTTTTGATTGACAAAAATTTTTTGTTAAAAAAAAAATGTTATTAGGTTCTCCTGGGACATTATATGTAGGCTTGCATGAGGTCAGCATATTGTACTGTTAAATGTTGGTGGGTTGACATGGCAACGGTTGGTGGATCTTTATACATTTTTTCTGAATAATTCCATGAAGGATCAGCCATTTAAAGGACCAGACAATAAATAATACCAAAATTAATTAAATTATAACTTAAATAAATGCATTACTTTGTGACACGTTTTCTCACAGACAAATCTATTCTGATATTTCAGATCATACATTGCCAGCAGCAGCTGTGAACGATTATCTGTTCAATCTGAAGCTTTTGTAAATCTGCCTCTTTTTTTTACGCTACATCCTACACTACGTATCATATGGTGAAGGTGAAACAACAAACATACAATGTTTAATGGAATCAGTGGTGGTTATTATCATAGGATTATTAGAATAATGAATTCAAGAGACTCGCGTGGAAAAACTCTGAATGTATACAATTTTTACACAGCAGGCATTTGGACTTGCCATGGAAGTAGGAATAACATAATTAACGTCAGTATTCCTATTAGGTGTGCCAGTTTAAGTCCAGGACATTGGGGCAGAGCGGCTCCCTGACAGGACTTTATCCAGGAGGATAAACCAATATTAGTGATTTCAGAACGACTCATCGTGCGCATTTAGTGTTCCAATGCAATTCAAAAATAGCCTTTGAGAATCGTAAGTATATTTTTTGTTCCCTTTGTCTGAGAGGGGTTCACTTCATGTGTGTTAAAAACATCCATTTCTCTCTGTGACTCACAGGGATCCCACTACTGCGAGGCTCCTCAGAGGGGATCCGTGGCTCCGCCTGTATTTAACAGGAACGGCCACAAGGGGGAGGCAGACTCAAATCAAATGCAGCATACATGGAGAGTCCCTGAGCATTAACACAGTCCTGTCCCCTCACAGTCTGAGGGGATTTCCCCCCTGGCATGTGCTGCTGCCATGTTTGTGCCCGCCATGCTCCGTGAGAGGAAGTGATGCCTTTGGGTTTTTGAACGCAGCAGTTGCAGGCCTTGTTATTTACAGTCTGTGTCTCACATCACCGCGGTGTATCAGCTCGAGTCAATAAAATATTAAAGAGTAAGAGAAGGGAAAACTGAGTCGGCTGGTGACATCAAAGTGTCGACTAATATACACTGGAGAAACTTGTTTACATGGGATGGTGGCAAGGCCCTGGGGGAGGTCTAGCCTGGTTCCAACTCTGCTCAGCTAGAGCAAACAACGGCAATGGCAGTGTCAACATGCAGAGAAGAGACTAACCACTGGAGACAAGCACGCCTAGATCTGTGCTGGTGGTTAACAAGAACCTCACAGTGGCTGCTGGTCTAGTTTCTGTGGGGCGAGTCTTGTTCTTCTTTGGTTCTGTGCAGAGCGAACTGCTCTCGTGCGTCAGCTGACTCAGACGAGGTGTTTCATAAAGAGGCTGGGATTCTTTTGAAAAGTCAAATTGGCCAAATGGGGTGAACTGTGAGTGATATGCGCCATGAAGGCATGCCATGTCTCCATGTCTGTTTTTGAGGAAGGGTTTGTATGCTAGAAGAAGAACGCCGCCAATTTTTTTTTTCGTGCTCTCCACGGTCAACGACGGAGCTGTTATGTTTTCCTCAAAAATAATTTAAGGTCTCAACCTCACCGTATTAAAGGGATTGACAGAGTCAGGACTGAGCCGAAAAAACTGATTTTCTTTGCCTGCGGGCACACATCCGATATCGACAGATATCGGTCTGTGAGGAAATATTCGCAGATTTTTACAGAACATGTATTGCTTTTTAAGTGCCTTGAGATGCTGAACGATGTGATTTGGCGCTGTACAAATAGAATTGAACTGAATTGACTTTCTGCACCATAGAAAATTTGGTTAGACAGCGACAGCAAAAAGTGATATTTAACAAGGTGAAATGCAAAGATAATCACATAACTGTAATAAAATAAGAAGCTGTAGAGACAGATCATTTCCAAATCTTCTTTTTTTTTTTGCTTTTATGTCTGATGATGAACAAGACACACATAAAAAAGTTCAGTCTTGTCTGCCAAAGAAAAGTAGTTAAACTGAAATATTCCTTCTTTTTTTGCAGAATTATGATGAGTATTCAATAGTTTGACAGTTTTTTCTTAATAATAGAGGAAAAGATTCCTTGCCAAATTGAAACAAAGCTATTTTTATCATCATGTTTTTAGTATGTCAAACTACCCCTTTGTTTTTTTAGCGCCTTAACACCAGAGGGGATACATGTAAAGCCTGGAACAGCAAAATCCTTTTACTGGCCTGTTCCTTCCCCCGCTATCTGCCGGTTCTGTGTGTGCCCCCTCGGCCCTTACCTCCCATCTTCAAGCTATCAGCAATTGGATGTCAATCAATCTTCTGAAACTTGATGGAAATAAAAGTGAGGTTCTCCTCATTGGTTCAAAGTCCACACTCTCCAAAACCCACCCGCTCTCCGATTCCCATCTTCTGCCAAGTCAAACGTCTCAGTGTCATCCTGGACAGTACACTTTCCCTTTTGCCCCCACATCAGCAATATCACCGGACTGCATGCTTTCACCGCTCCCTCTCCCAACACAATACACAAGTGGACAAATGAACTACTGCAACGCCCTCCTCACGTGCACCACAAATAAACATCTCCATCACCTCCAATCCATTCAGAACTCTGCAGCCCGGGTCATCCCCCGCACCAGATCGAGGGACCACGTCACACCCCTCCTCACCCAGCTCCACTGGCATCCCGTGCCCCACCGGGTAGATTACAAAATTTTACTGCTAACCTTCATGGCCCCCCACAACCTTGCCCCCGTTCACAGAGCCCGCTCCACTGTTGCTGTCCAGCCAAGATGACAAGAGAAAGAACTTGGAGACACAGGATTCCTATATGCGAGCTGCCACCGGAAAGAAATACCTAATTATTTTGTTATTTCACAGGTGACTTCCCCAAGAGGTCAGGATATTGCGAGACGCCTTCCAGAAATGATTGCAAAGGACCTTCCTCCCATTGGTTAAAGATGAGGGTTATAGATGTTTTGTTAATGATGCTCCAATGCTGCTCCATAAAGTGCAAACTGAGTGGTGCTCATAAGAGCCATCAAGAGTCAGGGAGGCTTGTTTAAATGTCTTGCTCCATTTTGTTGGTGAGACCAGGTAAACGCAAGCACCTGTCACTGAACCCTGACAGCCTAACAACCAAAGACCAGGGCGCAGTGACAGATAATGGCACCAGTAGGGTAGCTACTGGCGCAGAAAGCAGATACAAAAGCACTGTCCCACACATGAGAAACCGTAGTATTCTTTGTACTGCCGCATAATGGCATCTGAGCGGCTAAAACAAATTCAGAGACAGCTGAAAATCCCAGGGGTGAACTACAAGCAGTTGAAATAGGATGGAACTGTTTTACACGTTTGAGAGACGGCGTGAGCTGAAGTAAGCTCACCACAGTCTTCTGTCTTCCTGGAGAGAGCTCGCTATGCCTAAGTGAGGAGGACAGGTCTTTGATCAGTCTGTCCATGGATGCCCTGAGGCCCCTCTGAGAAAGGAACAAGAGAGATGGCGTCTAAAAAGCATGTTTCCCTTTCAAAAGCGATTCCCCTTGTGTAAGTACTTCCTTCTCAACTCCTTATGAAAAGATAGCACCGTGGCTCCAGAGCTGTCACTGCAATGCCAACATCACTTCTGAGACACTGGAGCCTTTCAAGGTTCTGCTGTCAGCACTTTGCCCAAACCCATGCGCTGACTGGCCATGGGTGTGTCGCGGGATGTTACCGGGACACCCGTTTACGTCGTTTTCGCCCTTCTCCTGTTCGTGACAGGTTCATAAGACGCGCCTGCAAATGAGATGGGCAGACCGACCCCAGAACACAACCGACAAGTTTTGTTTTGAGTATTGATACCAGCATCACCAAGATCGATACAAAGAGAGAAACTTTGCTGTCTAAACATATGTATTTGTATGCTGTTAAACTTTCTGCACGGCAAAGGTCCATGTGGTGTAAATTGTCACACAAGACTCTTTGTAGATGTAAATGGACTATATTTATACGGCACTTTTCTAGTCTCATTGATCACTCACATTCACATTCACCCATTCACACACACACACACACACACACACACACACACACACACACACACACACAGTGCTGCTATTTACCACGCATTGTCTGTCACGTTCATACACTGTCAGTGGAGCCGTCAGACACAATTTAGAGTTAAGTGTCTTTCCCATGGGCAGACTGGGACCGGTGGGGATCGAACAATTGACCCTCGGTCGCCTGACCTTGAAGCCTGCAAATTGTTTTGTGCGAGTGTCCCCTTTGCTGAAAAGGCTCCAATTGATTTTTAAGGCTTCCAATGACCAATACTATTGGAACTCTGTTGGTTTTTGGTTCCATTTATTTTTTAGCATTATTATTGTTATTCTTTGTTCTATTGCGGACACTTGCAGTCCTGAGCCCTAATGTTCATGTGCGGCTGTGGCAGAGGAGGTAGAGTAGTTTGTCCAACGACCCAAGGGTCGGTGGTTCGATCGCAGCTTCCGCCAGTCCACATGCCGATGTGTCTTTGGGCAAGACATTTAACCCTAAGTTGCCTCTGGCGGCTCTTCCGACTGTGTATGAATGTGACAGGAAGAAAAGCGCGGTAAATAGCAGCACTGTGTGAATGAGTGAATGTGACCTTCCTGTAAAGCACTTTGATTGGTCTATATGACTAGAGAAAGTGCTATATAAATACAGTCCATCCATTTTACCATTCATGTGCTTATACGATGCACGACAGGATAGTGGGGAAGTGTGTCACCGGTCTGAGATATACCAACGGTACATTAAACACACACCAGATACTCCTATAGTACTACTCTGTGATTTTAGGTGTGTGGTGGCCATACACTCCACAATAGTCCAGATGTCGGAGGTAATGTTGATATAAATTGGTATTAGGGCTGATATTAACAGTTTGAAAGAAGTTAAAGTCTGGGACCTGCTGGATTCTGCATGAATCTTATTACTCGTGTCCAAACACATGCTCATAGCAGAACCTCCACAGAGAGTTACGACTTGATGAGGAGGATTCGCAAATCCAACACAGTCAATATGAATATTCCATTTCTGTCATTAATTCCTTTTATCCATATGCTTGATACAAGTGTCAGGACTGGGAGGAGGAGCAATGACACACGTTCCTGATAGTACATTTGCAAGTCAAATTTAAACATCTACGAGAACTTTCTAGAAGTGACAGCAAAGGTTTTCCTTGACTTCTAGGACGCACAGAAACTTGTTCGACCCTCTTTGCCTTCAGCATGTCTTCAACAGTAACACAAACACACAATGTGTAATCATCCAAAACGGAAAAAATACACGCAAAGTTACAAACTGGGGGAACAAACAGACAAACTGACAAAGAGGACTGAGAGCACGGACAATAAATACACAAGTGAAGCAGGGTCATGAGACAGGAAGTAAAAAAAAAAACACAAACACAAAGAAAAACGAAAATTATAAGAGACAGTTATCCATCATTCCATCATCTATAGCTTTTCCTGTTGGGGTTGCACCAAGCCAATCCCTGATGACTGCAGGTTTGAACGTAGAACCTTCTGGGTGTGAGGCAACAGTGTTAACCACTGTAACAGTGTGCCAGCTGATGTGTATGTGAGGCTTAATTTTTTATTTTTTTTTAAATACACAGGGGCGGGATCTGCACCCATCCCTGAACTGTGGGGGTGAGCGTCCAGTTTAACTCCACAACATACCTGAGATGATGGCGAACAGATAGGCCAATAAGATCTCACCATATTTACACAATACCTGAGTAGCATAGTATATCACACAGTACACATTCACACTGCACACCGGGAGGAAAACAGCAGCACTTTGACTTTCAAAAGACGGATTATGAAGAACTGACTGAACTATAGACTATACAGGGACTGCACACATCTTAATATACTAAGGGTGCAATTGTTGCACTGTACTCGGTAAAGTGGTAGTATTTGTAATATTTTTGTATTAGGAATTGATTTAAGTGGTAGGTTCTCTGAAGCCATAATGTCTATGATTCTACACTTAAATCCATTCTTAACAAAATTTCATCTCATCTGCTCCCTTTTGATGTTGTTTACCTCTGTTTGCTTTTTGTTTAAAAGGCACTATCAAGAGGGGGAACCTGATATCAGCAGAACAATGACACTGGATTTAGATACATTTATACACATATTAGACAGAGTGCTGTTATTATTGAACAGCACAAACTGCAGCAAACAACGTTTTCAACTCAACATCATAACCTTCATGAATGTAGGATTTGTTGCAGGACCGTTGTGTTACATGGTATCATAGATGTACCTGATAACCTGCCAACTGAGTGCAAGCCCTGAGTTGGATCCATATTTTCATCCATAAAGAACATTCAAGTCTGGTGTCAGATGTCAGATTTTGCGATGAACACAGAGAATTTGAGCTCTATAGTTTGAAGTATGACAGTCTGTCTGGTTACGCTGTAGGCGTGTTGTAGCACTATCTCAATGTTGCTTGCAGGCCGTATTTGGTCGGCAAAGCTCTGATCCAGCGTCACCATTTTGGGGGGTGACCAAAACATTTTACACACGTCTCCCTAAACGAGGCGTAAGTATTAGCTCAAAGTTCCACTTGCACTTTCATTCACTGACTGTGGCCTAGACAGCCCTGCTGTGTCATTTAAATACACACTGCACACATATTCTGCATTCTGAGGGAGAACTTCCATCATTATGCTTTTGTCTCACATCTCATAGCAGTACTGTGAATGCTGCAGGCTTTATGTTTTTGCATGCTTATCTCTCTTGGTGAGAACACAGTGTGACAGTCTCACACTGACATCTAGTGGAATAAAGTCTGTGTGCATCTGTGCTGTAGAGGAGTGAAGGAGGAGACATTAATAAGATTCATTAAATTGGAGTCTTCAGAAGCCAATGGAAAATATGTAGCAGCATTTTATTTTTAAAAAGTCAAACAGAAATCTTACATTGTGGTGGTGGGCAAACAAACTGCAGGTTTGAATAAAAAAAATAAAAACAAATAAAAGTTAAATACAATCAACAGTTAAGCTTCTGAAGCCTGCTGTTTTTCCACCAGCCATGTAGCCAAGCTACTGGTCCCCAAGTAAAACAATGACCATATGCTGTCAAATAAAATGTCATGAGTTGATCCAAGAACAAGAGCAACACCCCATTTCATACTATATATATATATATAATAAAAAAAAGACATACACAACACTCACACTCTCTCCCCTGTTCCATCATGGAAAGCCCACTTTATAGCAGCACATAGAGCCAGGTGACTCTAGGAATAGTTTTTGGGCAAATGAGGCCACTAATGGGATATTAGAAAAATCACTATTAAAACACACACTCACACACAATCAAGCAGACTCCATAAAACTCAATTTGGCCTCTGCATAGAGAACAAAAATTACAATCATCAAAAGAAGATGTGAAAGGAAAAGGAATGCAAGCATGATGGTACAATGACATTTCAAAAAACAAAAATGTCCTCTTGGGCCATCCCATCCCTCTGGCCCTTCACTTTGAGTTTTCATGCAAACTGGAGGGTTGAAGTAGGAGTCCTGTGGGGGTGGGGGCCATCCGAAACCATTTGTTCACCGATTGTCAGTGCTTCCCGAAGTCAGTGTGTGTACCCCCTACAGAGACATTCAAGAGCATCTGGATCCCAGTTATCAGCATTGCTTTGAAGCGAGAAAATACCATTTCCAGTGTTTCCCCACCAAAACTCCATCGCATGTGTCCACTGCAGAGGTTTCCGAAAGAGGCGACACACGTGTGTCGCCTCTTTCTTACAGCTGTAATGTAAAAAAGAAAAAGAAAAAAGGATTTGATGTCGTCTCATCAGCTTCGGTGGTCGTATCACTACTGTGGAGAGTCTGGCGGTGGAGACGCAGTGTGCATCCTTGGTCTAATCTTCAGCACCGTTGTGTCCACTCGGACCAGCTCCTCAGTCTTCTCACTGCTCAGTGGCGGAGTCAGGACACCTGAGGGGACCGAACAGTTGCTGTGACGCGCCAACTCCGCTTCCTGGTAAGAGTAGGCCTTGTCCTGTGCACAGCAGAGATACACAGGGATTAACAAAAAGCGACGCGTTACATTTCAATCGAAAGCAGCACGAGTACTCAACACTTGAACCCTTTGTGTTGTAGATATAATCTGATGGAGAACATTTCTACTGTCTCACTTATTTAGGCTAAATAACCCATAAGTGAAAATGTTTCTGGAAATAAAAATAAATAAAATAATTATTTCATATGTATTCAGACCCTTTGCTTTGTTCAGATGCATACCGTTTATTTTATTATGGCCATTATTATTATTATTATCCCCTTTGTGTTTATAAATGTCCCATAGTTCAGACTCCAAGTCAGGGTGGAACTCTCAGTAGACCTCTGATAAAACTGTGGTGACTATAGAACAGGAAAAGAGTATGGAACCATTTCAAAAGCTTTGAGGATTCCCAGCAGCACAGTGGCCCCGAATAACTGAAATAGAAGAAGTCTGGAACCACCAGGACTCTTCTTTGAGTCGGCTACACTGAGAAACTGGGCAAGAAAAGCAAGAAAAAAAAATTTCTCTGGTCTGTTGAGACAAATACTTAATTATGTGGTTCAGAACAAACACCAAGTCTGGTGAAAACCAGGCACTCTTCATCATCTGGTTAACAACACCATCCCTACATGAAGCAGTGGTGGTGGCAGCATCATGTGCTCCTCAGCAGCAGGGACAGAGAGACTGGTCAGAATTAAGGGAAGGATGAATGCAGCTAAATACAGATGTCCTTGAAGAAAACCTGCTCAAGAGTGGACTAACGACCTGAGGCATCTTTCAACATGACAGTGACATGAAGAGAAAAAACAGGATAATAGTGGGCTGCAGGACAAGTCTCGGACTATCCTCGTGTGTCCCACTTAAAACCCATAGAACTTTGAGACAACTAAGGATGGCAGCTCACAGTCACTTCCCATCCAATCTGATGGAGCTTAAGGATCCTGCTGGAAAGAATGGTTTCAACTTCCCAAAGGGATGAATCTCAACGTCGCCTCCTGAGGACACAAGCCCTAAATCCTCAGACTTAATTGAGTTTGACATGCAACAAGGCCTCCAAATGGTATAAATAGGAATGGGACACTTTGTGCCATAATACGTTACTTTGACAAGATATAACATATGGCTTAATTTGGAAAGTCTGGGCCCGTTTAATTCAATACAGGTTTTTTTCTTCACGTCCAAGCACCTTGGATATCTAACAACTGTTTGATATCACCATGTTCCGGGCTCTTGCCTAACACAGATGCAATTTTTAAAGATTTATTTGACTCGTTTTTAGCAAAATGGCATCATTATGAAAAAGAAGTGCTAGATGAATAGACTAGGTGTGCTATGGCATATTATTGCATTCCTCTGATTTCATCTGTTTAGTGTCACATCTTTAACCCTTGTTAATGAGGCGTTTCTTCGTAAATGTGAGTCCTTACGGGTGGACATGGGGACCAGGTATGTAAAGTCTGAGATACTAGCCCAAGAATACCCAAAGTTACCAGAGGGGCTTCTATAAAGTACTGACTTATGGGTCTGAATACTTTTGGTAATTTAGAATAACTTTCCAATAATTTCTAAATACATTGCCTCACTTTTTTATTGCGGGTTTTTGCTTCTGAAATGATGGTCAGTTTTGTCCATTTTAAATTGACTCACGTCGCACAATAAATATTTGTAAACGTGAAGGGGTCTGGATATTTTCTGAAGCCACGGTATCTACAAGTCCTCTGTTGAAATGGGGGTTAAAGAGGATTCCTAATTGTATCTTTCATGAGCTTCAGATTTTTGTGTTGCCTTTTGTTGCTGCTTTTTGAACAAATCCAAAGTAAGTAAAATCTTCTCCTTACGGTACTTTGACTTACCAGCCATGTAAGAAAAGAGGCATGGGACTGGATGTTGTGCATGTCATCTGCAGGGATTCCTGTGAATGTTTTCATAGGCAACCCACCGACCTCCCGCAGTGCCATGGCAAATGGCACCATCCACCTCACGCACTCCTCGACTTCCACCCTCTTCAAAGCTGCATGGATCGATAGATGAAATGAAAAAAGTAGCAAGTCAGGGATGACACCAGGACAGCAAGAAGAGTTTGCCAGTATGCTTTCGTAAAACTTTAACTCAAGGAGAGTGAATCTCAAACGAAGATGTGTTTGTCTTATTTTTTACCTGAAACGTTTTCCACCAGCTCCAGAGACGAGAAGTGAAACAAAGCAGACGCAGCGAGGATGCCATTGGAAAACTCGAGGCAACGAACATCTAGCATACAGAAGTCCAACAACTAGAAAAACCAGAGAAAAACAACCGTCATTAAAACAAATCGTTTGACTGATCTTCACCAATTTTCAGTGGGTTCTCCTCTGACCTATTTCACATTCCTCCACCAGGTTTGGTTCACATCGGGTTCAGTACTTTTTGCGTTATCCTGCTGACATATAATCACAACTTACCTCTGCTATCTGTGTGAAGGTAGCCTGGGGGTATTTGGGGATGAGCAAGTCGTCCGTTTCTTTCAGGTAAGCCACCTGCATGTAAACATTGAGCCAGGAGATGGGGGTCTGCGGGCTGAGACTCCACTTCAGCTCCTGTGTTCGGAAAGAGGGAACGAACAGCTGATCAAACGTTTTTCCTGGATTGCGACAATGGAATAACCACTTTTTGCACAGAAAAGGTTCTAAAATCCTGTAATAAAAGAGGGAACCAGTGGTGACAGGTAACTAGGGATGTAAATTAACAACTGTTAACCGGCAAATCATGTGGACATGTTGCTATTTCTGAATAAAAGTCAGTAGATAAACTGTCTGCTATGCTGAGGTAGGACATGCCCTTACATTAAGGGTTTGTTATTGCGCTAGCCTACTTGTCATGCACACAATTTACTGTAGGACACTTGAACAAATGTAGGCAATAATACCGATGTGTCATGATCAAGTGTATGTTATTAATGAATTGAGACTGTGGCAGCTGGCCACTATCGTATTTGTCAAGCCAGTTTAAGAACCAACTTTTTTCCACATCTCATTAGAAATAACCTGGTTTCTTTTGCTCTGTTGCTGAGCTGTGGCTCTCTCTCAAACACACACATTGACCTGTTAGTCATAGTCAGACTGGACTTCGGAAGTCAGAGTCAATGCTGCCTTGTAGGCAGCACTTAAAAAATATCCATCCTCACCCCCCAATCCCTAGCTAATGCCACAGATTGAATCTAATTCTGTGGGAAACACTCGGATCAGTGTTCGGTACCTTCATAATAATGATTTCCATGCTGAGAATCTCATCTTCAGTGCAGGCCTCATCTGTAACATAGGCAAACTGGTGGACCTTGGGAGGATACATCTCCTGGGAGAAGCAAAGATACAGGAGCATTATAAAAAAACAACCATACCAACTTACACATTGCATAAATGATGCAGGAGAAAAGGGACAAAACAACAAAGACGATTGACCTCAAACAAAAACAACAGAATAAAGAACTACAGAGCACTGTATCCTTATCCTGTACAGTGGGATGACCCCTTCTCACCTCGACTTTGGCGGCGATGAAGAGACAGGTGATGCCTATGAGTTGCAGCGTGGATTTGAAGACGTTTCTCTGTGTGGCCATGAAGCGATCAAAGTAGTCCTGAGCAAGGTGGTATGTCTCCCTGTGAAGTTTGTACACCTCACTCACCTGAAACATGCACACAAGCACAACATTACACACTGATATGGCCTCATGACTTTAATACCAGATCCACAGTAGGTTTGCTTTATTGGAACACATTCAATGGCACCAGGAAGTTCCCAATAATAATAATAAGAAGAAATCAAAATCTATTAATCAGGAGGAGCATGTCTCATGGCAAAACTTTGTTATTAGGAATTTTAATAGAGCCATTTGTATCTTTACAGATCAATGTCATTCATCTGTTATATATAAGTGAATCAGTTTGGGATATTGTATTTAAATCAGTCTTAAGTCTAACATATCAAACCAACTACATTGGAGGACAAAATGAACCATCTCAGTGTACATATTTAAATGGTGCTGTAGTGAAAAAGATTTCAGATCTTGTGTCTGTCTGAGACCTTATCACCATTATCCTTATCAGTTCACACTTTGATATGAAGAAGAACCAAAATCAAAAGGCTAAAGCTGATAGGGTCTTAATTGAATGGGATTTGGCCAAATCGGATTGGTTGATCTCCTTTGGATACAGGAAAACCCATAAGTCATTGCAGCTTATTATCCACCTTCATCGTAATTATGTTTCAAAGTACCGTTATCACCACCAATGACATACTGTTAAGTATTGTAACTATTAACTGTTTGTGCCCATGGAAAAAAGGCCTACTTTAAAGGCAGACATTTTGTTTTTGGAAAAGAGCAGGTCTGAGTAATGAAACTAATCACGTGGGCCATCGTTAATGTTGTCAGGAACACCTGTGCTGTTCTTACTATGACATGTCAAAATGTCTGCGGTGAAAACTTGCAGTTACCTTTTCTCAATGATAATAAAAAGATAACTGCTTTTTTTCTTTTGCTTGCTCAAAAGCAGCAAGAGCCTTGTGTTGCTCGTGTCCTACGCTGCACTTTCCACTAGTGACAGCAAATTATCCCAAGAGCTGTTCTGTAGTCATGAGACCTAATGATGCGTTACACAGTGATCTGAAATGATCAAACTTAAAAGTTATTATATACACGGTTAACCGGCATGACGACGGAAGACATTAAAGTGGTCACTGCCATGAGATACAGACCTCCATTAGCCAGTCCAGGAGAATGGCTCTCATCTTGGGCTGCAGATGAGGATGCTTCTCCATCACATGGACATCCCTGGTGTAGGTTTTATCCTTCTCCAACATGTAGCTCCATACCACATCCTTACTGGCCCAGCTGATTAACAAAAACAGAAAGGGACACAGTGGTAAAAGTTAAGGCCTTGGCTCATCAACTCAAAAAGGAAAAACAAGATAAAGTATTTCACCAAGTATTGGTAAACAGCTGTAGTGCTCCATCTGACCATAAAATAGACGAATCTCCCAAAAACCGCTCATCCAATCAACTTCAAACTTGGAGAGTGTGTTGCTGAGGACCCAAGGAAGTGTGGTGTCAATAGTTAAGTCTTTTGGATGAGTGGTTCATCAACAAGGGCAGTGCAGACAATTTACAGCACTCGCACATTAGGTTTTAAGGAACAGAACTCAACTAATCACTATATTCTGTTGTACACCGTACTCTGATGTTCTACTGTGCTTTCAACCCACAAACAAGTTGTTTTAGTGCATGGAAAAGGGGGACCGTTTACAAATCTGAGGGTACAGACTATGAATCTGAGGGAACAGCTTGTAAAAAGTCAGTGCCCGGGATTGCTCTCTACGTCTGTACATTTGGTTCGTTTCTGTGATGGGTAATTTCGCATGCTGACACCGTTGAGAGAGAGAGAGAGTAGTGACAACTCCGTTCACTCCAATGAACCTTTTTTTTTCCAGCAATGGCGGATCATGGAGCCTCTCAATAGTTCCCGGAAGTGAGCAGCAGCGCATTAGAATAGCAGCAGCATGGAGTCAATCGACCGTCTGTGTTGCACTTATGAAGGTTAACCCTGGATTTCCACTGGATGCGGAAAGGCTGCGAAACGGCGACGGAGCCGATAGGTGTCAATTAAAGTCAATGTGTGTATTTCCACTGGCTCCGCACGGCTCCGTCACAGCTCTGACGCTCCGCAGCCCTCCGGAGCAGATACGCAGGGCTTCTATTTTTGCCGGACGCCGGAGCACACGCGCTGCAATTCAGCACAAA
Organism: Scophthalmus maximus; assembly: GCF_022379125.1. NCBI lineage: Eukaryota > Metazoa > Chordata > Actinopteri > Pleuronectiformes > Scophthalmidae > Scophthalmus > Scophthalmus maximus. Next base: position 25,637,586 of record NC_061518.1, read on the forward strand.
ACAGGTGGTGCGGGACAGGAAGTCGAGCACAGAAACAAAAATAAAACATACTTTAACTGTCAAAATAAAATACACCGTGATCACGGTGGATCATATTTCCCTGCGCTACACATTGAAAACGTCATAATGGGCGGAGACAGCCCTGAAGTCAACAGGTCAGAGGTTTTCAGCGACCAGTTCACCCCGTTGACACCATGGATGAGGAGATGCTGATTAGTCAAGTCCAAATTCACCAAATCATTTATGATGGAAATAACTTGTTGGTTTGTGATTCTCTTTATAGAAACTACACCCTGTTATATCGCGCGATCATAAGTGAATTCACGAGATCTCGTGGGTCCTTGTGACGTCATGGCCGCACCGCAGCGCACCACTGTGGGGGAGGCGGTGGGGATTGGCGGACGGCGAAGGACGCAACCGACACGCTGCGCCACCATTCCGCGACCATTCCGCATCCAGAGGAAATCGGGGGTGAGATGTTTAAATAATCAGATTGTACATTATCAGCACATCTGAATCAAATCAACATGCGGACTGAAGCATTAAATTATTAATACAATTTTACTTTTAAAAAAAGGAATAGACTAACTACATAGAGTAACTACATAGGCATGTCGGCCTGCTATATTGTAAGTCAATACATTCATTGACTACTAATTTCCAAAAATTGCAGTTCTGTCGCTCTGAATAATGGAAATGGAAAATCAGCGTATAATCAGGGTACGCAAATCGGCACTCGATCGCTACGTCTGAACCAGCAATGTGTGCTACGTCTGTCGTGTTGTGCGTTTTCTCCGCAACAGATGATGAGCGTAACCTCGAGCTGGATTAAAGCGAAAGCACATATTAACGTTTCAAGTTAGTTCTCTGTTGGCACAACACAGAGCATCCGCTCCAACTTCTTCCTGTTTCTGACCTGTCAACATATAGTATCCTAAAATATATTGAACGGTTTCTTTATGATGTCTATCGTGAAAGTGACAACAATTCCTGTTTTGCGCGTGTATCGCATATTTTCCCTTGTCAGTTCTTGTGTTTTCGTGACAAAACTAGACAGTTGTCTCTGCGAAGGATCTGGTAGTGTGTGAACCCCCGTCACAGATGAGTCACGTAGTGTGAACAGCACAACGACTGGAAGCCTGCGATTACAAGACAGCACGTCGTGGAGTATGAACGGTACAGAGATTTTACCACTTTGAAAATCGTGTAGTGTGCCCAAGGCATAAGCAACCGCCGGCAGATCAAACAATCTGCTTCCTGTGATCCATTTTACGTGAATGGTCATGTGATGTGGACAGAGATAACTTCTGATACAGCGCTAAACTGCTCATCTGGACAGAGATCGTTTTAGTTTGAGATCGTGTGTAAGAGAATACTCACCACAGCGCAGGGAGTGGGGCACAATGCACGGGGGTCGCAAATACTTTGTTAAAGATGTAGTGGGGGAAGCCGGCGTTGATCAGAGCAACAGGTCGCTCCTCTTCCTGATCAGGCGTGGGGATCCACCTGTGTGGACTTTTGCAACCAGCACCAGGACTCCAGGCCAGCTGCACGGGAAAGAGGGACGGGATGTGAGATGACGGTGAAAGGGCAAAGATGAGGCCACAATATAGAAACATTTACTCATGGGGATGGGCCACCAAGCTAATAACTTGACAGTGTCGCACTTGATGCAATAAAGATCAAGTGGGCCACATATACATTAACAGAACTGAGGCGTGGGGTGGGGTATACACCTACAGCCAGGTGTGGAGAGATAACCAGGCCTACCTCGCTGCACTCGCGCTGCTTCTTCCTCGTCATCTCCGCTACCTCCTCATCCACATCTTGTAAATACTGAGGACCAGAGGAAGACTACTGTCAGCGCTGAAATGCACCAACACAGCAGACGCGCATCATGTGCAATACGGCACCAGCGGCATGGACCGGTCAGGCTCCACGGAGGCCGAACACAATCTAACCAGGGCCTGTACTAGCAGTGCGGGCTGCGTGTCGTGAGCAGGCAGGTCTGTGACTACTTACAATGGCAACATCTGCCTTCCTCTTCCTCGGTCGCACGGTGTTCTCCCTGGGCGCCTCCTCAGCTACAGACTCGGGTTCCGTGTCCTCCCTGTAACACCGTGACACGGACACGCGCGGCCGTGAGTGCCCCCCCCCCTCCCCCGGGGGGGGGGGTCAAAAGCATGGGACTTCAACAAGCATGCTGCAGAATATCAAGGGTCGGGCGACGGGCTAACTAGCCGAACGGCTAAAGCTCCGTCCACCTCTCAACTTTTCCTTTAGCACGCCGTGATTGACGGGCCCGACAGAGCCGCGGTGGACCTACCGTTTTCCTCGCATTATACTCCTGAGGGGTTGGCGTCCGCTTCTGAGCAAACCTGTGAATGAGACGTGATTTGATTTGGTTATTCTTTATTTTGAGAATTGGGGGGGGGGGGGGGGTGGTAGAACAAACAAGCATTTAGCCTCACTCCCAACCCCCACTCTGAACTCCCTCCCGCGGAATAAAGCCCAACTCGGTCTAGCGCGGGGAAACGGGAGCGGTACGTGGTGTTAAAAAAAAAGTCTGACAAAAGTACCACATCCGGCGGCGTGCGCTCGCGAAAGGCGCCGGGCACGACCAGCGGACACTGGCGTGTCGGCGCGGTGGGGACATTTCGTGCGTTTTCCGAGGGAAACGCGGTTGAATCTCTCCCCCCCCCCCCAGCCCCCCATCTGCTAAGTTTGAACAGCTGGCTCGGCACACAATGGCCGAAACGACGCCGGGCGCAGCCGGGACGCCCGCTGCCCCAACTCGACGGCGGCGACGGAGGGAAGCGCGGGCGGACGCTGGCACCGCGTCGAGCAGCCGTTCACACGTCCCCCGTCGCCGTCCGCGCCTCGGCTCCGCGGTTAGCTGAAACTAGCTTCGCCGGACTAACTCGGCGCAGGAGGGGGGGGGGCAAACGTGTCGCCGCATCCACTCACCTCAAGATTCTGCCCCTCGAAGTTCACTCGTATTCGCGTCCGGAGAACCGACAGGGAATAAGTAGGACTGTCGCGCGAACTTCCCCGCCTGTTGCTCGGACTCGGCGCCGCTCTTTGTGTGGCTGTGTGCGTCTGTCCAGCCCGGGCTAGTTCCTCTGAGCTGGCGCCTAGTAGGGAGGAGTAGGTTCGACTTGGCGCTAAACCTCCAACCTCGCCGCCTCTTTATCGTCTAACTTCGACTCCTTCGGCCGCAGCGTTCGCACCTTCGACCGCGCACGCACGGCGCCAACGTCCGCTATATCGCCCACGCGTTGTGAAGGAGAAGAGAAGGGAGGAAGAAAAGAAGGAAAAAAAAAGTTTATAATTTAGCCGGCAAACCGGGAGGCGTGAGGTGACAGCTGGAGGGGGCGGAGCTTCGCACCGGAAGTGCCCAGCCACCGCGTGGCTAGTCTGTCAGATGTAAACAAAAGCCCGGTTCTTTAGATTGAGCCTGAAATGGCACACGACGGCGACGGAATACCGTGTGCCAACCGAGCGTTGTCGATGTGTGTGAAGTCCACGTACACATTTCAGTCGCTGTCACTCTGTGTTGTCGAGGAAAAAGTACAATAAACCAGGTGTGAGTAACAACGATGCTAACTTGCGGATGCTTCTGCCGGGGACGCCCTTTTACAGAGAGGGTTTTTATACCTGCCCCCCACTTCCTTCTTAATCAACAACAACCCTTTTTAAAAAGTTTCTTCATTTAATCCGTTGGCGTAAGGCGTTGGGGTGATGGGGAGCTGTTTTCAGCCCCATTGGCCTCGTTAGAATTGGAGGGAACAGAAACATAACTGACCTTTGGACAGTCACATGCTTATGTCTAAACACACAAAAAGGTATGACCTCTGCTCCGTGGTTGCTCCACTAAAACGGAAAGATGAAGTTTTGGGATCTTTTTGGACGCTTAAAACCCGTGGTTATTGGAATGATTCATGTCAAAGCCTTGCCAGGTAAAGTTAGAATTTTATCAACGTGTTTGAATGTAACGTTTTCAAAGATGGAGGAGGCAAATATTTCTCAAGTATAAGTAACAGTAGCATATCATGCACCATTGGAAAAAAAAATGCTCCTATAAAACTGTCCTGCAATGAAAATGAAAAAAATAGTTTGGGTATTATAAGGAAATTGTACTTAAAATATAAAAAGTAAAAGTAACCACCCAAAAATATATGTTATATAAAAAAAAAATATATATATATATATATATATTACAGCATTAGATTGTCTTCATATGTAAGTTACATTCTATTGTCAAAGTATGTCTTGGTGTCTGAACTGTGGTGGAGTGAAACTGTAAAGTGAAATTAAATGAAATTAAAGTGACAAGTACTTTAAATGTGTGCTTCAGAACAGTGCTTAATAGATGAAATGTGCTTAGTTGAAATTGCAGCATTGTAAACCTGGGAGCTGTCATGTGTGAAACCTTCTACTGTAGGTAACTAAGTTTCTTGTTGACCTCAGGCACCCCACTTGGTTGTATGAAAATGACCCAAATCGTTGAAGAAGCCTGCCGGGAGGCATCAATCTACCATGATGCAGGGATTGTAAGTCCTCTCACATTTTGTGACTCTCCTTACGTATCTGAAGCATTACCAGGCGATCGCCGGTCACCGTTTGTTGTAAACCCCTGTTTCAGGATGGTGTGATCATTGAGAACATGCACGACATCCCTTACTCGTTCTCTGTGGGCCCTGAGGTGTCTGCCTGTATGACTGCAGTGTGCACTGCTGTGAGAAGCGTCTGTCCGCTCCTGCCGCTCGGAGTGCAAATACTGTCTTCTGCTAACCAGCAGGCACTGGCCGTAGCGCTGGCTTCAGGTTCATACTTTACATCAACTAACTAACTCCCTGTTATGCTGTTTATGAATCTGTTATCCTCTACAGCCGAAGCTTTTAGAACAGAACAGATATTTTCAGTTTTGTTATCATGGCTGAAGGTTTAACAGATTAGTGCAAAACAAACAATGATTTCACTGTCTGGTCACCTTTTCTGATTAAAGGTGAACAGACTTATTCAGAACTTACCTGTATTTGATAAAGTGTCCACCAGTTAGTCTTATATAGCTTTCTAATGTTAATGTATGAGCACAGGTCTGGATTTCATCAGGGCGGAGGGTTTTGTCTTTTCGCACGTGGCTGATGAGGGCCTCCTGAATGCCTGTGCCGGAGACTTACTGAGGTACCGCAAACAGATTGGAGCTGAGCACGTGCAGATCTTCACTGACATCAAAAAGAAGCACAGGTGAGGTCACCATCTGTACAGCTTGATTAGAAAGTAGAAAGCAGACGACCCACTGAAATGCAAGAGGGGAACTTTGATGCGGTCACGCCAATCTTTCTCACGTCCCTCCGTTCCCATCTGCCTCTAATCTGACCACCAAAACAAATCTTGAGAATCTTACAGAGCTCCAAAGGTCTCTTAAATTGACTAAGCGCAGCCAGCCAGCATGTTGGACTGCTGCTGTACGGAGTCCAGAACACGTGTGTTGTGGAATAACTGTATGATGTACATGTTATCTGACACAATGGTTAATATATTACAATTCCCACTACTCTTTTGGATGTTGTCAGGGGTACAAATAATAGAAAACCTGTCATTTATTATGTTTGCAAATATTTTCCATGTGTCTTCAAGTCTTCACATATTAATATCCAATGTGGATATGAAGGATTTCAAAAATTAAATTACTTTGAATTGGTAAAAATAAATCACAAACATATTATTGAATAAAAACTAAGGATTTTGTGTAGAAGATTGAATAATGCTGCAGATCTACTGTTGATTTTTTTTCCAGTGAAAGAGTGAGTTTTTATTTGCATCCTTGTGCATGAATGTTGTCATATTGTTTGTGTGTTTACCCAGCTCCCACGCCCTGACGTCAGACTTGAGCATTGAAGAGACGGCACGTGCTGCTGAGTTCTTCCTCTCAGACGGACTCGTCATCACGGGAACGGCCACTGGTGTGGAGGCTGACCCGTGTGAGCTCAGAGGTACTGCCACAAAAACTCCACACTTCAAAAATGTTAATGTAAAATTGAGTCCCTCGATTGGAGAAGCACCACCATCTTATATACAATGTAATTCATTTTTGAGTCAAGGCCCAGTCTGTCCAGCAGAGGGCACCATCACATGCAGTGATTATTGAAACCCAGTGAGAGTTCCCGACAGCGGTGTTTAGTCTCCTCTGTTGCTTAGGACAAGACATGGATCGGCACTCACCCAAAATGGCACCCAATATGGCACCCATCTGAAGCCTGGCTGCACTGTGGCTCAATTTAGGAATGCTGGATACGCATTCTTACTTTGTCTCTCTCTCACGCACACCGTTTCCAGTGAAGTGTCAATGGACTTAAGAAATATGAAGTCTGTTCTCCACTGGGTGGTAAAAGTATTGTTCCATCAGGCTGGAAATTGAGTTTTGAAAGTGACGAGCGAAGTAATTGTTAACTTGGTGGTGGTCGTCTTCCTTATGAACACTGAACAGTATACGGATAACTCACTCTGTACTCCTTGTAGAACTGAAGGAATTGACTCATTTCCAGGGAACTGTGCTGGATAATTATTATCGTTATTCTAGTAGGCACACATGCAGAAGCATGAACAGTAAGAATACCATTCGCCAAACTACCAATGAATCACGCTTCGCCAGCTATAGCTCAAATGATGACTTTGGAAAATCCAAGCACTGCCTTTATCCAAATACTTGAGTTTTTCTTGTGCTGAGTTCTTTCACATCGTGTTACTACGTCCATCTCCACTACATTTCCAGTTGTCGACTGTGCTTTAGTCAAGCCCTTTGCTCAAGGCTGCACACGGAGATATCTTTTTTAGTCCATACGCCTTTGTCAAACTTTGATATTTCGCAGGTGCACATAATAAAATGGCCAACACCTATGTTTCTTACTGTGACAAATCAAAATGTCTTCATTGGAAAAGGCCAATTGACATGAAAACAGTTGTTGTATGATGTATAACATGACAGGTGTCGCTTGTAGTAACAACCCCCAGATATTTATCACCTTATTGGGCAGGTGTCCTCAGCCCTACTTTAAGCCTCCTTCAGCTTATTGTTCTGGCTTTACAGCCTGCAAAAAATGAACCCGTTGTTGATTAGCCACAAGCAGACTGTCCTAGTTAGTGAAAAGCTGGTGAACATAGTTCAGGAGCCAGATATTTCCCTCAGGAGACCAACGCAGAGCAAAAGGAGAGGGGATATCAGACACATTTGACTTGTAATATTGTTGGACAGACACATGAATGTATGTTTATGTTGCTACACGTTGTTGTGTTTTGCTGCCCCGTGGCGAAAGAGATGCTTCAGTAATAAAACAAAGAAATAGCCTACTTAAGTAATAAATATGAAATTCCCAGTTAAAGCTAGAGGCTATGAATATGTTTTTGGATTATTCAGATTTGAAGTGTAGGCAGTGATAACCTGGTGTTATATTTGGATCAGTTTAAGCAGGCAGCTGTTTTCTGTGAACATATTGAAGTTTCTCTTAGCATCTACAGAACAAGATATTTTCTTGTTGGTGGAGATAAGAGCAGAGTTTAAGGATAATGAGTGATGAGCAAACATTCACCAGACAGAGAGAAATATGACTCCAGATGGACGCTGATGTTCCTTCATATCTATCTACCTGATAAGATATCTTATGTCATTGTTACAAACAACACATATGACATTCTTTTTTGCATTTTGTAGAGTAGATAATACCGCTTGTATGTTATATTTAATAGTTCAAATGATTTAAAAAATCATCCAGTAATACAACACCCCAAAAGGGGACAAATTGTAGAATACATACCTGCACTTTTTATACGTGACTAATTGTTCCTGCAACTACCAAACTAAAATGAAGGATTTTATCTTCTAATGAAGTATTTCTCCATCATGGTGGTCCAACATGATTTGAATACTTCACTGTCTTAATCTGTGGCTGAGGGGGCAGTGACAAAAGGCACCCAGGGTTTATATCTGCCAGGGGTCAGTTGGTGTCCATCGCATAGCAACACCAGGGCTGTTATTTTAAGAAGCGTCCAACACCACATGCAGGACAGTAAACACTTGGAACTAAACAGGCAAACAGACTTGGTTTCATACACGCAAGTGTGCTTGACACACGAGAACAAACACGCACACGCACACGCACACACACACACACACACGCGCACACACACACACACACACACACACACACACACACACACACACACACACACACACACACACACACACACACACACACACACACACACACACACACAGCCCCCAAACATGTGCACTCTCTCTAGTTAACACAGACACACGGCCACTGGTCACACACGCCAGTGTGGAGGTTAGCCTGTACTGCATGCAAAGATCACTGGGTGCGTCACAGTCTCTCTTGGTTAAGCCCCTTCTCTATTACCACAGACACACTAGGGCAGGTGTAGCACGCTGCACTGACAAAAGCACGGCAGATGCACTTAAGCACATTTGATTGTAACTCTGCATTGTCTACATTTTGCTATATCAGATTTAAAATGCATCCATGCACATGTGCTGGTGAGAGGTGGGCAACAAATCCAGATTTTTTATGTCTCAAAATTTAAATATTCCTGAAGTTGTTATTTTAAATCATATTTTACAACCAGTTTTGCTCTTTCTTTCCTTTTGCAGAGGTTTCCCAGTCCGTGAGAATCCCAGTGCTGATTGGTTCTGGAGTGACCTATGACAACATTGAACACTACCTTGGCGCAAATGGAATGATTATCGGTTCTCATTTCAAGGAGGGTGGACACTGGGCCAACGCAGTCGACCCGGAGCAAGTTAAGAGGTTCATGGGAAAGATACATGACCTGCGAAAATAAGAGGGAGGGTTTTCTTTCATCACCCCAGTGTCTGATTTAATTGTCTTGAAGTATTTACTTCCTGCCTAAAAAGCCCTTAGATAAATGAAAAGGGTTTTAATTTTATTAATAAATTAATGCTCCCCTTTCAGGTATTAAATGTTATTCTTTGTGTTAAAAAAAATCACTAATTTGGAGAACCCTGCAGAAAATATCGTACACAATAAACACATTATGCCACCACCTTAAGAAAACAAGATTTATTTTAGGATTTTTTTTTACATTTTATAAATACACACAAATAGAAAAACATAATTTTCAACTGTATTTACATTTGTGAGTCAAAAATAAAAACAATTTCTGTGAATTGAAAAAAGTGTGTACCTGCTGAAAAGTACAAAACAGCACTCAATACAAAACCACAGTTGTTTTGTAATTAACCCAACAGACACAATTTAAAACAAGGAACATTCATTTTAGGCAATTCAGAGTTAATAATTTCACATGATATGAATACTGTACAGGTGCACATGATATTGAAATTTTCTTTTAATACACGAATCTTCTAAAGCTAAAACTCATAATACAATACAAACAGATTACAACCAAGGAATAATCACTCAGTGTGCCATAATCCAACCGCATAATAAATCAGAGCAAAGTATTCAATATGATAACATTTTTATTTTAACAAGTGTCACACTGCAACAGTAACAACTCCTTTCGAATGCTGTCACACACCAAATCAATCCAAACAAGTAAAAACAACTAAAATGTTCTCATTCATAATGTTCATGTGCCAGTTTTCGGAAGGTGACTGCACTCGTTACTAATGCTTTCGTTCATGATAGCACATGACTGAAAATATCTGCTCTGTTTTGTTATAAAAGCTTTGGCTGCAGATTATTAGATTGAGGTTCATTGTTGTCAGCCATTTCAAATGTGAGGGTTGCAGTGCAGGTTGCCTACATTAAAGTCAAAACGATACACTGTCGCGGTTGTTGCAGTTAAACCGGAGTATTTCAGAGTCTAGGCACCATGCTGCTCACTGAGCTGTGGCGGAGGCAACCTGAGAAACACTCTCTCACATGCAGTTATCTTTCTCCCTGTCAGTAGTTGTAGAAGCGCTGGCACGGCTGCTTGAAGTAGCCAAAGCGCTTCTCTGCTGGAGAGAATCGCAGCTTAGCTATGTTCTGCCTGTGGAGGGAGCCGCGGCTCAGCTTCTTCCGCTCAGCCGGGGTCCTGGCCCTCTGGACAGCCAGCAGCTGGATCTTGCAGGGCAGGGGGATTCCCCAGGCAGCCAAACGCCAAGATATGTGCTGCCTCACTGCCACTGGCCTGGACAAACACAGGGGAAATGTTACACATTACGTTAATGCAATATTACAACATGAGTAAGATCAAATATTTCTGACTCCTCTGTCCGTCTGAACACTAACTTGAGATTTAGCACCAAAATCCAAAGGTTTTGGAAACACGCCCCGTTCCTCAAGAGGGCTCGTTTTTAGTAACACTTTGAGGTTACAGCATTTGACAGCATTGGGACTGACATAGTGTCCATGTAGTAGCCATTTACTTCAGCCGTCAAAGTTTTGGTAGATAAGCATTAAAAACATCTTGTTCTTAGAAATGCCTATTTGATGAGAGTAAGATGAGGAGATGGACAGAACTCTCACATCTATCCATTAGATATGGAGAGAGATGAAGCTACTGTCAGGAAACCTTTAGCTTAGCTTGGGAGTTTATGGCTGAAAAGGGTTTTGTAACAGGGCACACTGACCCCAGCATACAACACCCTGTGAAGCCAAAACTTGTTGCCTCCAATTCAGTTTCTGTAGATAGTGATCTCCCCCTGCTTGCAGTATTAGTGCGAGCTGACCATCCACTACCAGTAGCTACATACAGTACTTAAGTCAGACAGACTGGCATCGATTCCCTCAGAACGCTCTGGTAGAATGGCAATGAGCATATTTTTTCGAATATGCCAAACTTTTCCTTTCTGCCTAAATGGACGATAGGTGCTTAAAGTGCCCTAGAGCACTAGAACAGATCATCAGAGGGACAAAGCTAAGGAATCACACTGTTCTGTGCTTGATCTCACCAATGCGCTCCATTCCGCATAAGCTGATCGCTACAACAGTGTAGAGGTCTCAGATACCACATATCAGGGAAGCTGACAAAGAAACTTCTCTGGCCCCTCATAGCATTCGCATTTCTAATGACAACTTTGGAAACAATGGAACAAAGTATCAATGGACACCTAAGGAGATGGCTCAGCTTCCCCCAGAGCTTCAGCAGTTTAAACTTAAGACTTCAACAAGGGGGGAAAGGCTACAGATAGACAAGTCTAACTGAAGAATGTCAGATGACCAAGGGGAGGTAGGACATCATGATGAGAGATATAACCGTCATGGAAGCTGTAATTCGAGAACTGTACTGGGGTAAAGTGGACAGCAACTTAAGCAGAGCAGTAGCAGCAGGAGGCCAGGACACTGGCTGTGTGACGCAGGCAGACTGGAGCAGTGGAAGCTCATAGGGAAGAAGACACCACATCCAGTCGATGAGATTAGGTGAAAATCCAAGTGATCTTCATGGCAAGTGGCTGAATAAAGGACGCTGGCCCATGCAACTCAGATGATTGGTCTGTCCCCTTAGATGGTGGTGGAGAAGCTTTGTGATTGGTCATGCCAGAAGGTTCATCCCATGGTGAGATGCTACACAAGGTTTGCAATAGACCTACAGGTTGATGAGAGATACTGCCAACAACTATATCTGTGTGTGTGTGTGTGTGTGTGTGTGTGTGTGTGTGTGTGTGTGTGTGTGTGTGTGTGTGTGTGTGTGTGTGTGTGTGTGTGTGTGTGTGTGTGTAAATGGAGAGGTACCTGGAAGTGTCCTCTTCATCTTCATCAGAGCCTTGCTCCTCCTCCTCCTCCGCCCCACTCGTCCTGCATCTCATCTGGTAGACAGACATGCTGGGGTGCTCAATCAGCAGGTTCTCGAGGGGATCCACCTCGGGGGCCGATAGCTGCCCGATCTCTGTGTAGGGGACATCCCAATTCCAACAGATCAGTTTTTCACCCCACTATAAAACCGCGTCGTCACTGAGCCAAGAATGTTTGTGGTCTCACCTGGGAGATTAACAATGATCCATTCTCCCTCCTCAAACTCCATCAGCTCCTCAAAAGTGTCGTCTATTGCCTCAAAGTCCTCGCCGGTATTCCAAAGCAGATGAGAGAGAATCTTTCCGATCATCTTTATGCCTGTACTGCACTCTGTTGAATGAACAAACGCAAGCAGGTTAATTACAATAATGAATGAATTCGTTTTGAAAGTTCTGTCGGCAGAATCTTTGAAGGGTTACTGAGTTGATCTGAGTCCCCATCCCCCCCACCCACACTTCCTCTCAGCTTGTGTCTTTATCAAATTGAAAGTGCAAACGGCTCCCCCTTGAGGCGGTCCCGAAGAAGTGCACCCGCAAAGGACCTGTCTGGACACCTCACCCCTGCTCTGTATCAACAACTGCCTCCATTGCGCCCGCTCCGAAACCCGAGCTGCCTGAGCTGTGACATATCTGTGTGGGGACGAGGAGGAGGGGGCAATGTCGAGCTTTGAGAACACTATGATGCAAGTGGCTGAAAGTACACTGTTTAAAGCAACACTGTCTACAATCTGTGATCCCGGTTTGGATTCATTCCAGGGAAAAAACATCAAAGCAACCGTCTTTGTGTCCAGCCGGAGTACCCCATCACCTTTCCTCCAGATGTATGTCAACTGTACTGTGTAACAACACTGGGTTTGTTGGAAGTCCTTGGTATGGGTTCTTAGTACATTCTTGGTCAGTCTCTCGACATAACAACTTCCATCCCAGAATATACTGTGGCCAAAACATACCACCATACATTACACGCAGTAGTACATTTCCGCTGCAGTTGTTTACGACATGTGAACCCTTCTTTGCCCCCCCGAGTGTCTGCATGTCATCTGTGTGCTGTCCCCGCACCCAACCCTGTCCATACTGTAAGTCCCTGTTGTGTACCCGCAGCTGACCGCGGCGCAGACAGCTGAGTGCGCACCCAGCTGAGCGCCACAGGATCCCAGCGAGCGGAGGGTTTTACCAACTGGAGATCCCGCTATGGCACACACTGTACATCACACTACGGACAATGTTCGGTCCGAATAACAAGCGAGCGGAGGCTGCAGAGACAACACACAGCCGACATGGCTGGAGTCAAGAGAACAGAAGGCCGCCACTGCTCACAGATGCACGGAGATCGACACTTGGACTGACCTGAACCGAATCCAAGTTCGTGTGTGTTCGGGTGTGGCCGCGGTTTGTACGAAACGGCTCCGGTGTCGCCGCCGCTGCTGTTGCTCGTCTGGGGTTGTTTTGATCTCAAAGTTGTTTGTCTGCGAGAGTCCTGCCTGCGTCCTTCTGACGTCACCAACAAGTCCCGCCCCCCCCGGCGCCGCGTCACATCGAGTGTCAACCAACCACACGCTTCCTTATTATGGCATGGGACAGAGCCGTGACACGTCATGTGACACGTCATGTGACACATACGGACGAATACGTAATGAGACAGTGAAGCACGAATGGCGCTTTATTTATTTTTTAAAAACATATATTTATCCATGTTTGTGCGATCACGGCTGATTCGCCTCAGATAAATCCGCGTGGAGTTTGAATGATCTCAAAACCTCAATTCACGGCGGTCAGGTGTCTCAGTCAATCAGGAAGTTAATAATACTTTCTTTTGGGGGGGGGGGGGGGGGGGGGACGGCTGTGTCTGAAATGTGTTTGTCTGATCTCCCCCACCTCGCTGTGAGGTGCGAAGACTGTCGGATTACATAAGTTCTTGTTTGTCAGATGTTCACTTTTGATGATCCGTTGCAGAAGTAAAAATAAATCATAAATCATTTGACCTCATCAAAAGCATTTTTCCTCTTGTTTGCTGATGACTATATATTAATATTTTCCTATCTGGTAAAGATGGAACACAATTAATATTAGAAATGAACGCATAATTGAGCAATCTAAAATCTCCTACATGATGTTTGTGCCTAGAAACCTACATAATAATAATAATCAATAAATGATTCCCCAATGTACATATTTCCAATAATATTTTAGCAGGGGTAACAGTCACAAAAATTTCTTGGTATTCTCAAAGTTGAAAATCTCACTTGGAAATATCACATCGCACTTATTTTTAACAAGATAGCAAAAGATAATGGAGTCATCAGAAGAATATGATATCTGTTATCAAGGAAAATCCTTCTCAATCTATATTACACAATGATCTATCCATATATCTCATACTGTAACATCGTTCTGGCTAGTTCATTTAAAAGTAACCTCAATTGTATCTTCTCTTTGCAAAAACGCTTCATCAAAATGATAATATTCTCCAATAGATTTTCCAGTTTTACACCTTTATTCCAGTCACTAAATATCCTCCCTATTTTTGAGCTAAACCATCTTCAAATTTGTATTTTGGTTTTTCAGTTTATGCACAACTCTGTTTTCAAAATGTATTTCAATACAATTCCCAAATCCATGATTACAACACACGATCAGCCAATAATCTTCCTCATACTTTCTTCAGGACAACTTTTTCTTAATTTTACATTAGATTCAGAGGTCCTCATTGTTGGAACAGTTTACCAAGTCATATTAAAAACTGCACATGCCTAAATTCTATAAAGAAGCAAACCATATCTTTTTTTGGTCCAGTTGTTAAGCAATACAACATCATAATTATTCTCTGTCATAATTCATCCACCATTTATATTTGAATACCTGATTAATTATGCCTTTCCTTTAGCTGTGTCACATATTTTTGTACTACTTTGTTCGTATTTTAAATGAATGTCTCACATTAGGAGGGCCCCCTGACAAGCCCCTATGTAGTTTTCACTATTGTATGTTATGTTCTTCCTTTTTCATTGATCTATTATCTATTATCTTATGTGCAATAAATCAAATCAAATCAAATTGATGACAAATGATCTGTAGACATCTGTGTAACAATAATCAAGGCATATTAGGCCATAAACACCTCGAGTTAAAGGCTACGATAGACAACTCTGTCAAAAAAATGATTTGTGAAAAAAAAGGTTCACATCAAAATCTAAATATTTACATTTGGTTATTTATTCTAACGTTCTCTATAAAGGTGTGCATGGTTGGCTGAAGGTTTAACAAATCAACCTTTTGATGTTGTTCTTAGAATGTTTTCTTCCCCCTTTGGAACCTTTAGGTCGTCCAGTCTTAACAGTACACTTATATAATTGATAAAAATGCAGCTGGTATGTGTGAATATTGCAACATAGAGGAAACAGTGGAGCATGTAATCATGTGATGTCATAGCATTTCAATAGCAGGAAGGACGGATACTCTGGACTGCTCTGCTCATGTGCGGAATGAAGCTAAGTTGTATTTTTGGAGAAGGCTGATCCACACTTCACTCACAACGTGGCGGTATTGCACCAAGGAGTTGTTTACTAACTGACAAACTTCATGAGGAGAAGAAGAAGAAGAAGAAGAAGAAGAAGAAGAAGTAGAAGAAGTAGAAGTAAAAGAAGAAGTGGCTACAACTGCCACAGTATCAGACGCTAAGATTGTGCACAGCAGGAGCATTTAAATTTACACCATCAGCAACTTCACAAGTAGAAGTAAATTATTGGGAACAATTACAAGGGCAGTAACAGTGCCAGAGTTCAATGTCACAAGCGGGAACATAATCAGTGATGGTATATCAATAAACACCGGGGAGATGATCGCATTCTTTTAGCAGTACACTGGATGGAAGAAATAAGACCACTGAAAACAATAATTTTGTTCAGACTCAAGCTCATCATTAGTCACTATTAGTAGCAGCCACATAGACAGTAGGAAGGACATTGTAATAGAAATACAACAAACACTATACAAAATCCATATGATGGGTCTCACAGTCAATTTTCTTTGGGTTCCAGCACACTTAGGGGTAATAGGAAATTAAATCGCAGACAAAATTGCAAAGCAGATGACCAGCAAAAAACCACACATTGACATCACAGTGAACATTGGCACTACAGAAATCAGGGGCATGATATAACAGAAATTGAGAAATGTACATCGTATCTCTCCCTGTTTTGGCAAAAACGGGGAGAGATACGATGTACAAAGAGAAGTAGAAAGGAGGAGACAATCATAACAAGACTCAGATTTGGACACACCTGACTTAATAGTAAACTATTCCAAACAGGAAAACATAACTCAGGAATCAGTGACAATTGTGGAGAAGAGGAAACAACAGAACATATCATAGTACACTACTGTCAAAAATATTGGACTGAGTCAGAACCTCAAGAAAGCTAAAGATGAACCTGAATATTGTGGACATTTTTACACCAACATTTGCGGAATTAATGTTATAGTTGTTTAATACACTACCTTATAGAAATAAAGGTGTTAGGATGAATATAATAATATTGTTTTTGTTTTGTGTTGTGGTTTTTTTTTGTGATTCTGATCCACACTCCTTACCAGTTGGTGGCGGTAATGCGCCATTTCGTTGTTTGCCAACCGCCACGAAACAGTAGAAGAAGAAGACGAAGAAAGAGAAAGCGAAAAAAAGAAGACGAAGAAGAAGAAGAAAGAGAAAGCGAAAAAAAGAAGACGAAGAAGAAGAAGAAAGAGAAAGCGAAAAAAAGAAGACGAAGAAGAAGAAGAAGAAGACGCTACAATTGCCGTCAGAGATCAGGTGGAGTAAAACTGCCGGTGTGCCCGTTCAAATGTGGACTTACAGTAAGAGATATATGTACCACATGAACTTTAAGATAAGAAGAGAACTGTCGAGGGGAGATGCTTGCCCCCTGTCTTCTAACTTTTTGTTCGAAACAGAGTCAAAACTAAAACTTGGTGTTGTTTTGACTTTGAGTCTGGGTTGAGACTACAGACGTTTAGTAACTCCGGTCATATTGACTCAGTATGAATTATGCATCTAGACTGACCGCGAAATGCACTAGCGCACGTTTGTCACAAACTCCTTTTATGAACATGTGATTCATAATAGTAATATGAATCATAATGGTGTGTGTCAATTGGTCAGACATGTTAAGAGTTTGGTGACCGACCAAAACAATTGGGATATATACTGTTTGTTTAAATTATTATTTTTGTAAATAATGTTTTTCCTTCATGCTGTTTAGGCTGAGGTGAACAAAGTGAAACTATTTTGTCTTCTGACGGCCATGTTTGTGGGACACCTTTTGTTTCATCTTCCTTGTTGGACACCATTTCAGTTCTTTATATTATATTATTATATTATATTATATTATAACCGTCATGTAGGGAGGACTGTTTATGGAAGTACTGTTGTAATGCACTACATTCTGACAGACATTTGTGTGGAGGCACATTAGTTCTTCAAAGTGATCGATACATTCTCTTTCACCCGCATTCACTGTCATAAATACAGTACGGGCCTTTTTCCACTGATGGCAAACCTCACTCCCTTGACACCAAAGGTGCAGAGCTGTTGCCACCTTTCCTTGAAGCCCCGGCCTCACTGTGTCAGCGTGTTTTTGATAATTAGTTTTATTGCAAATTTGTCATTTTGGTGTTATTAAGGTGCATGTAGCAGTCAACATTTATACACAGAATTAGAAAAAGAATATAAATAAAATAAAATAGAATAAAATAAAACTCACACTGTTTACAATAAATTCACAATAAATACTGGGGTCACAGATGGTTAAATGCACCACTGATGTACAGTACAGGTTAAGGTGTGTCTTGCCCTGGCCGTGTCTTGTAGAGGGGCCTCGTGTCAAATTCCGTTTTTTGGTTTATATCGTGCTCACATAGAGCAGATAGTCGAAAGAGAACAATACACATCTGCCAGATATTTTTTTGCTTCTATTCAGCACGTGCGAATATGTCCGTCGGTAGTGCACAGTGGAAAAGGAGTAAAGGCTCTCTGAGAGACAACAACAACTATTAATGATCTAGTCGCAGGTTGTACTGAAAAGTTCCCTTTGTATGTGATCCAGGTGCAAAATGTCATCAACAAATATGTCCGTCCATTCTTTCTGTTTCATATTCATCACTGTGTCAACACTCCACCTTGTTATGATTCCATCACTGTCTGAGGAAATCTGCTAAGGGTGAAATCAGTGGAGAAGCTACACAAGCCACTTAAGTAACCTTTTACTTAAGTGGCTTGTAACTTTACTTAAGTTATAAAAAAAAATTGAATTCTTATTAGTTTTAATTAATACATTTTTTAGATTGAGTTAAGTAGATGCCTCTGTGTTGACACTGCATAAGGCCAAACTACTGATTCTGACCCGCATCTTAATTCTTAGGGACGACAACACAGCAGAGTTGACTGTTCGCCCTCCCGTCTTACCGGTGCCTCGCGAAGGATGGCTCCTCAAATGAACGACATCATGCGCCTGTGCTGTGAAATATCGGCCCAAGATCAGATTAAGGTCGCGGTGAAAAACTCCACCAAAGGAGCGATTGTGGCGGGAGGAACTGCCTTCGTCGGCGGCCTGCTCTGCGGACCCCCAGGGATCGCTGTTGGTAAGTGTCAGCGCGGACGTCTTTGTTACAGCTGGGGTTGTAAGGGTTGTATACCAAGAAGGCAAACGCAGACATTTGAGGAAGCTATTATTCGCAAAGTTTTGAGAAAGTGGATATATTTGAGATGCTTTCATCTTTTAATCCTTTAAGAATCCACATCAATTGTGTTTTCTCTGATGCAGGCGTCATTCCAATACAAACCTGCATTTGATTTGTATTAACACTGTAACCGATCTGTATATCTACCCCCGTCTGCGTGTCCCTGCCAGGTGGAGCGGTGGGCGGCCTCTTGGGCAGCTGGCTGACCAGCGGTCAGTTCAGGCCTCTGCCTGAGATCCTGTTGGAGCTGCCGCCTAATCAGAAACAGAAGCTCTACGACGACGTGGTGGCTGTCCTGGGCAACCTGAACTGGATGGACGCAGCCCAGCTCGTCGCCCTTGTGATGGGCAATGCCACTCTCCAGCAGCAGGTCACTGCCGCGCTGCTCAACTACATCTCGAAGGAACTCAGAGCAGAGGTGCGCTATCAGGACTGAGTCCACCACTTTCATGGTGTCAAATGAGGCAGTTAGTCCTCACTATCTTCAGTGTTTATCCCAACAAGAAAGAAACTATTGTCCCTTGTGATGAAACTGTTTTAAGAAAGGTGTTGATTCCACTTCATGGCCGGTTTAAAGGCTGCAGTTGATATAAATGGAGTGGACATAATAATAGAAACACCATTTGCAATAAAATAAAAGAGGGTTGGCTAAATAACAGGAACACGTGTCTTTGTAATACAATATAGTTCAATAGCAACACACACTACGTCCTCCAGAGTGATCATACAGTTGAATCAGCTTTGTCTCTAAAGCAGTTTCAGCTCTAGGGCAAAACCTCTGGTGTGACATGGGTTGAAATTAGCGATGGAATTATTGTATGGAATTCAATGAACGTTGAGACAACTTTAATGTTGCTAAATTGATTCAATTCAACTCAAGTTTTACTTTAGTTCAATTTGATGTTTAGCTACAAATGTCATTTTAGCTATTAATTGACCTTTGGGTTTAGACGTTGTTTCAACTTAAATTTTTTACAACATTGGAAATGTTTTCAGGGAGGATTTACTGCTGGACTGTTTAGTAGACGTGCAAACGTTTTTGCTAACAAAGTGCCAACTGAACGTTACTGTGGTATTTTCTGTATTTACTATGAGCAAAAATCCTGTGCAGAGCTCAAATGTTGTAAATGTTCAAGTCAATGTGCCTCAACTGAGAGACAGTGGTCTGTCAGACATTTGTCTGAAAGCTGATGACTTTCTTAAAGAGACTTAAACATCCTCCGTCAGGATGTAGACGACTATGTACACTATAATATAATATAATATTACAGGAACCACAGAAACTTGCTCAACAATGAATTGGATGGCTACCTCACACAATTTTTTTTTCTCTGCTTTTGTAACTTCTGTCAGATATTGTGCCCAGGTCGTCAGTTACTCTGGATTACAATGTAATGTCATCATTCACACACTCTGTATCAGGGTGTTGTTAACGCACAGCACTGTGCCAAGGTTTTATAGGCACTTACAGATGTCGAGATTTTGTAACCATCACAACCCGATCAGGGATGCGTCTGATTGGTCCTGCGGCAGGAAGAAGAGTCCAAACTTACAGCAGGGGTCAGAGGGAACTGTCTCCAGAGCGACCAGGAGTCCTGCAGCAGATGATAGGCCTCCCACAGTCCTGATCTCCGCCTCATGGAAACAGGCATCCATTATGCTTTTGACTGATTATTTACAATTCTCAGGATTTACACATTGTGTGCCAAATTCACCGGCTTATTATGTCGAAATACACTTAACATCTTTTATTAAATGTCTTCAATACAGATGAGTGGACAGACATGGGTGTAAACTACCACTTCCCTTTGCAACTCACACACAGAGGAAATAAATACAGGATCACATATGAGCATGGTTTAGGTCCAACAGTACAAAGACTGGGGTTTTGTGAACAAAGCAAAGTTGGTTCGGATTCGAAAGTACGAAAGTTTGGATTCTCTGAGACAGATGAAAGAGTGTGTGTTTGAGCTGCACACATTTTGTCATATTACATTTGGTGTAAAAAATCCCCAGGTGAGAACTGAATGCTGTTACTACAAAATGGAAATCACCTGGAAAATAAAAAATGTCACTTGCCTTTGTCTGTGGCATTGTAGCATTTCTCAGAAATAAAAAGGGCTGATAGACAGTATAAAGACAAACTAGTGCAGTTCTTTTCTGTATGGACAGTCTATCCCCACTAGAGGGCAATACCCTTCAGAGAACTCACGCCAGTGCATACATTCCAAGTACATACTGATCATATAATATAATACTGTATAATCAATGTTGTTTTAATTACCATTAAAAGGCAAGTTATATGTTTAAATGTGTTTTATTGAATAGTGAAATAGCAACATCATATCCATGTTTTTCAAATGCAGCATAATCCTGTATCTGGAACAACATACCTGACTCACGGTTAGAAGGCACAGAGCGTAACTGCACCGACACAAGGTCTCCGGCTGGTTCGACAGCACTGGGTGCAGTGGAATCAGCACCAAGGACACAAACTACACGTCGACGTCATGGATTAGGCCCAAACATCTACAGTATAGTTTAACCTTGTGAGACACTACAGTCGCCACTGACATAAGTATCAAGTGAGGCCACGGCATTTGCTTTCAGTCGGAACAATCAAAAATCAGTTATTTGGCACAACCAAGTTTTTATTACCTCATTGATGTTCTGGCTGAGATTGTACTTGTTTTGGACCCTGGTGTAAAGCTGTGGTCTGGCTGAGCACCTGTCCCGTGTTCTCTGTCAGTACAGGGCACCGGGCCACAACCAGACAATACCGTACAAAAATATCACAATGGGCAGAATCAAGCTGTAAATACTAAATCGACAGATTACCTTAGAAAGGCCCTAACAAGTGGATTACTTTCACATGTAGCAAATTCTGAGCGACATCGGCTTTAATTAAGAGTTCTGTTTCTGGCAGCCAGCAGATCACCAACTGTTACTGGAAATGGGACTAAAACAGTCTTTCGGGGGAATAAAAAAAAAAAACAGACTTAAGAGGCACTTGCAGTCAGGTGCTATTCCTATTTGGGTTTAACATCTGAACACCTTTCACATATGAAAGCGTATACGAAATTTCACCCCTTGCTGCACATTAGATCTTGCCCCGGCTCTTTCACCACATTGTGCGGAACAGGATACACAGTGACATTTAGAAGATGACTTGGGACACCTAAAAAAACTGCAGATCAGTTTTCAATCCTGCTTTAGACATGATGGTAGGGAGAGAAAAAAGTGAACTCTTGACAGAGTCAAAGCATCCAAGTGTTATGATAAAAGTACACGTCATAAAACAGAAATAACACCATTGACAGGTAGAAACTGGCAGTGCTAGGTGAAGAAATGTAGTGTGGTGCTTTAGTCTCTTGCTGCTGTTCACAGAGTAACAAAGGTTCAAAGGTACAAATGAGAAGCAAAAGTCCTGGAAACCCACAAAAAAATCACACACTGACTTCCGTCACTGTGAGAAACTGAAATCCATTTGCTGCCAGCGGTTCTATCGTGACATTTTGCCATTTATTTGTGTCTGAACTATACGTGTCACACACACACATACGTGTCAAATTTAAGCACAACAGATCAAATATTGCCCCAATGATAGCACCCAAACTGACTTTTTGCACAATGCAAATGTTTTTCTTTTCCTCTTGAAATGACAGATGTGTAAAAAGAAATCTTAATCTGATCCATTTATGTGATCATTTTTTTCCTTTTTGATTTTTCAAAAGTGCAAGAAAAAAAGTTTGGGAAAGCTTCTCAGTACTGTGCAACATTTGTTTGAAACACTATGAGAATAAATGTCTCACAGAAACACTATCGGAACAACTGAAGGAGCTCATTGGTAAGTCTCACTCATGCCTCCTCAATGACTCGTCTGATTACAAAAGGCAGCAAAAACAATATTTCTGAACTGTTCAAGGCCGCAGAACATAAGAGGCGTTCACAGTGTGTACATCTCTCGCTCGCACGCACGCACGCACGCACGCACACAATATCTAGGTTTAAACCAGTGACATATTAGTGAAGCTATGTGTGGAAAAATAAGTGGAATAAAAAAAGAATATGTACACAGTACAATACATCAGTTCCAATCTAAGGAGAGTAAAGGCGTAAAAAAATGTTGGAGCTGTGTGCAGTCTAAAACTGATCAGAGAGGAGGTCACAAAGTCTCTGAGACACAGATTCCCTGCTGGTCCGGAGGGTGAGGCGGTACATCTGCACATGAACAACAAGAACAACAACAACACAGTTATACAGGTTACATGATGGTGGGTGGTTGAATGTGTGTGTGTGAAGGGAGGATTGAGTGTCTTCACCTGTGCTTGTGCGTTGGGCTCCAGTCGGAGGAGGCAGCCCACCTGAGTGTTCTTAGTGTGAATGACTCCAGCGGCAACAAAATTCTCAGGATTGGGATCAACTTGGTCCAGCAGAGCTATGCCGAAACCTAAGATCTACAAAATAATGTACAGAAGAGGAATTCAGAAATACTATTCTGTTCCCCGGCTTTATGTCGGCTGTCGTCTACAGCAGGGATGATGACAAACTGCTCATATTGGTGAAGAGGGTTGACTAGACTAGGGAACTTGATCGGCTATGTGGGAATTTCTGCGAGGTCCCTGAGCAATAAATTGTTTTCCCACTTAGTTTATTATCCAGTGTAATTTAGAATAAAAAAACAACAAAGCACAGCCATTTCTTCAGAAAAGCTGCTATCGATTCATTAGTTTTGGATCAAAACGTTCAGGACTGTCCTGCTGGGAGTGTTTGTAGAATGATGCATACGTTTTGAATGAGACAGAGATAAATAAAATGAATGAATGAATACTAATCAGTAGAAAAGGGCAAAAGTGAGCACTAGAAACCACTCATGAAGATATTCTCTATGGTGTGTGTGTGTGTGTGTGTGTGCGCGCGTAATCACACAGCAGTTGTTTTACCTTGGCCTTGGTGACGTCTGTGTCCATCGGGTGGTTGGCTTTGAAGATTTTCTGAACCTCCTGCTGAGGCCTGAGGACACAGAGAGAGAAAAGAACAGAGGATAAACACAGACGACAGAATCTGCAACATACACAACCTCCTTCTGTTCACTTCCTCTTGACACACGCTTCCTGCTCCCACACACGTGAATGAGGGTTAGAGCTTTACTGAATGCAACTCCAGAACCTTTATACTTTCAAACAGATTATTCAATCAGCAGACAATTGACCTTGTTGAACTACAAACACACACACACCATCCGCTCACATGAAGTCTGGTTTGTGGTGTTTGTTTGCCTTGCATAGGATCTTTGGCCGAGTACAGAGGTCAGCTTCCAGTGACTCTGTACTCAGGAAGTTACGCCAGCTAAAAAATAAAAAGCCTGCTACTTGGACATGTAGAGATTTGGAGATCTTGGATAATCCACATATTTTACAAAACAGAACTGCCTGAATTTACAGATTTTATTTTTTTTCAATTAATCTATAATTGGATAAAATGTAGAGACCGACCGATATGGATTTTTGGGGGCCGGAGTACAAGATTCCAGATACCAATACATTGGCCGAAATATATATTTTTTTAAATCTGTCAATGATTCCAAAGATGTCGTTATCAAACCTTTATGACAAAGACATGTAATTGATGCTTGATATTTTTTTTTTAACTATAAACTTAATCATAAATAACTATAAATTGAGAATACAAATAAAACCAAATACATAAAACTTTTGTTTTACATAAAATGTAAAACTTAGAAAGCACATTTAGAGGCTCAAATCAGTTGGCCAATGATATCGGTCAGGCTCTTAAAATATCGTCCGATACCAATATGTCCGTGAAAGGCTAATATTGGCCGATATTATTGGCCAACCGATATATTGGTCGGGCTCTAGTATAATGTAAAAAATAATGTTAAGTAAAAGTGAATACATAAAATTATATATTTTTCCCAACCTAAATATTCTATTCAATTCAATTTTATTTGTACGCTGCAACGTCTTGGTTCCACACGAAAGTCGCAATAATCAATTTTAACGAATCGCAATACCTGTAGAATTGGAATAAATCAGAATCGCAATACAAATCGAATCAGCACCTAAGTATTATGATACAATCGAATCGGGACAAAAGCATATCGTCCCAGCCCAACCAGTCAGATTAACAAAAACAATTCAAACTGTTGAAGGAGTTTCCTCTGAACAGCAGCTGTTTGTTTTTTCTGATAGAGGCATGACATGCAGGCACAATGACAACGTAAAGATACGTAAAGAGAGAGTCTTACGCTCCGAGCTGTTTCCAGCGTTGGAAGAAGTCTTGGGACGCCATCTCTGTGGGCTGAAAGAACTTGTTCAGCATCACAGGGAGTTTCACTGCGATGTTCTGGAGAGTCCCACCGTACCTGTTCACAAGCAGAGTCACAAATGACCAGATATTTCACCCCAATACCCCCCCCCCAAGAAAAAAGAAGCTCGGATTCAGGCACCAACCTGAACTGGATGTCGAGTACCGGTGCATCTGTGAAATCTGACACGCACTCAATGTTGATGATCTGCTGGACCTGAGCCCCACCCTCGATTACAGGGTCCACTGTCTTGGCATGGGCAGTCAGTTGTGGAGACGAGAGGTCAAGGATTCTACAAATACCTAAACAAAACTCGCTTGACAACGTCACCCATTCACAAGGCCCATCCACCCCCCCCACCCCCCGACAATATGAATGTTCTGCAGAGAAGCGAAAAATTCCAGTTGACTGTGAAGTAGCAGATGTGCTTGTTGGTTTAGTTGCATTCAGTAAACTCTGTGTGTGTCACAAGAAGCCACCAAGCAGCCCAAAGGATATGATTCTCGAGTGTGTCAGGACTTGTCACCGTGGAGGAGAAGCTGAGGAACTGGGTGGACGTCTTGTTGCCGTAGAACACATAAATGCGACCTGGGGGACGACAGCAACCATCTTTGAGTTCATCATGTTGAATCTGATCTGACCAGTAACCACTACATTTCAAATGAAACATAATTGTTAATAGCCTGTCAAGAGTGTTGATACAGAGAAGCACCTTTGCCTGTTTGCACTGAACCAAAGAAGCTGGCCTGTCATGAAACACGTCTAACACAACAGCACTGTGTCCTGATTTCCTGACTTACAAGTCAGTAAAAGAGACAAATAGTGTCGTAAAGCTGCTCACCCAGACTCTGTCTGTACTCAGACTTCAGTCCAATCTGCAAAAGCTGGTTCTCAAAGATCACACCGTTGTTCTTACAGACAAACCTGCAACACACGCACACAATTACACATTTACAACAAACTATTTCGACAACTTCCACCTTGGTTAATAGAAAATATTTCCACGTTGCCATGGAAAAATTTCAGAACGCTGCACAGACCAGATCATTTACAGCATAAACTTTATATATTCAGGAGTTGGAAAGTGGTGTTGGGACCTGTTTATCAGGTTCGACCGATAAAATACAACATCCATTGTTTTTTTAAGTTTGTCCCAAACTAGTAATTCAAAGCTAGGATACCTCTGCAGCTTGAATCGGACCATTCTTTTTGGTGATCTGTCTTACCAAAAAGATTGGTTTTAGAAACAGCTGCAACCTCTATTTCTCAGCTAATTTCAACCAACCTGGAAAAGTTCTCCTCGGACACGTCTGTAGCTGCGAGGGCAGAGTTGTCGGAGAAGACATCGACGAGCAGATTGGCTCCTGCTGGAGGAGTGGAGTTTAGATTTAGCAGGTCTGTGAAGGAGGGAGGGGAACCCTGGGAGAGAAAAAAAAATTGTCCTAATGACATTGTCTTTAACACACAGCATGTACATACAGCACACAACTAAATCCGAACACAAGTATGAAGATTTAAATATATAAAAAACACAGCTATTGTGTGGTTGAGCATTTCACATGCGAGAATCGAGACACTTCTGTGAGGAGCTACTGATGAATGAGGACTGCCACACTGTGAGCTATGAACTATGAACTCTTCAGTACTTGTTCATGTACAGACAATAAAATCATCAATGCTAATGGCATCACACAGACACTGTTCGAAAAGATCGAACCACATCAGAAAATACACGAGGCAGGAGCAGCTGCCACTCACTGCTCCAATAATCGTGCCATGATTCAATATGCTATGTGTCGTTTCTATCTATCACTATACCATGGTCCCAGCAGAGAGCATGAACGGGCTAGAGGAGGCAGGACGGGGTCTGTTGGTAGGGAGAAGGTCTGCCAACAGCGAAAGAGAAGACTGATGGAGGGAGGAGAAAAGGAACAGAGAGAGAGGAGAGGAGAGGACAGGGAGGGACAGAGACAGGACAAGCGGAGGTGAAGATTATACTTAAATAAGGGAAAAGAAAGGGAAAGGCCAAAAGCCAGTCATAAATAATACACAACAATATGCAGAATATGACTGAAATCATGCTTTTTGTGAGGCTTATTTTAGAGACAGTGGATAAATGTTGCAGTATAACATTCTGTCTTAACACTAAACCTTTTCTATTTTAAAGATTTGTTTTCGTATCAAAATAAAAACCATTAAATCTGTCCTGACCAGATTTCACAACTACCTTTTACAGCACTGCTGTGGAGTTACCTTGTTTGTGGCTTCAATTTTATTGTCGCTGTGCTCAGTGTTGCCGTTGACATTCCGCCGGGGGTCGTCAATGTCGGGCCGATTGCCCGGGCCCTTCTTCCTCTTCAGCTTGGCCAGGATTGATGACTCCCTCTCTGGGAATGGAGGCATTTCTTCTAAGACTGTGGCCTATGAAGCGACAGGGAGAGCGAGTCAGCAGAGTAAAGCCTTTGGCCTGGGCACCACAGCCAGCTACTACAACACTGAACAATTAGCAGTGGTCAAGTTAGCAAGTTTTAGTCGTATGACACCGCAGGTCGGATGGAAATGTTTTCCCAATATATCAAATGCGACTCCTGAGGATATGACACAACCCTTAATCATGAAAAAGAACTAAGCATTACAATAGTTCCCAATTTAGGGGGGGGGGCAATGCTTAAAATGCTTGAAACAAACTAGTTCTTTATGATGAATCAACTCTGACTGCACCCAGTCTCAGGGAAACAAACAAAGGCAAGCGGACAAGATATGAGCGGACACACGTTACGTGTCCTTTTGGTGATACTGTATGTCTGACCTACATTTACCCCACTCGCCTTTCCCCCAATTTCACTGAAGCTCTTGCTAAACTAAACGTGAAGTATCTTATCTGATGATCGATTTCTTTACTAGATGACAGCATTCACCCTGTGTGATATGGCACATCTACTCTTTCTCCCTGAAGGTTTAAGTTTTATAAAATGTAGTCATTCAAAAAAATAAAATAAAAAAGATGTTAGCAGAGGTAGAACTACCCACCAAACACCAGACGTCATTAGGACGTTATTTTTCGGGCTGAATCCTGTCGGTCTTTCATAGCTTTAATTTAGCCCCCAACTAGTCGTTGAAATTGGGCTGTGCAGGGTAGAGACGTCTTTTCAATGACCAGAAAATTATGGATTTTGACCTTTCATTTTTCAACTAAATGTAGACGTGGTCTAGACCCTGGCAGAGATGTCTTTTCAACTAATTTTGGCTTGGTGGGTTTTGTGTATTAAGGCCACTGTAGAGCGGTAGGGAGATGTAATCAGTATTCTGTCCACTCCATGCATATTAATTCACAAACCAATATGTCAGTGCTGGCGATGCAGCTGAGCCTCAAGTACTCGACGGCTCTCTGCTGGAGCTCCACGTCGGCGTTACGGAGCTGGCTGTCTGACCGCAGGACGTCTTGGATCGTAGCCTTCACTTCTGGAAACAGGTTAATGAACTTGATGTAGGCCGACAGCAGCAGCGCCCGAGTTGGCACGGAGCAGAGATGGAACTTGGAGTGGAGAAGGTTGAACTGGACCAGAGGGCTGAAGGAGAAGACACAAAGGAACACAAGGCATTAACAGCAGTCCGGTTCTGGACCCGGGGCAAGATTTAAAATCACAACCCGGATCTAAGTCACAACCACATTACAAAACGGCATATTCTCTTACTTAACTCTTATGTTACTCATCACCAGACATGCAGATAGTGTTGGTTTCATTAAAGCTACTTTCTGGGATTGATTTTTTTCAGTGTCGTGAGTATCACAAACAAAACTCAGACATCTGAAATCATCTGCATGTCTAGATACATCTTGAGGGAGATGAGAAAATATTTTTATTTAGAAATAAACCCTTAAAAGGACAAACAGGAACGATGTGAGCTAAAATATCATTTGAAAGGTAATATGACTGCTGTGGAGGCTGTTGTTTTTTCTTTTTACCTGGAGCGAGAGTCACCAGCAATTAGGTTCCCAAACTCTCCCAGGATGTAACCCCCCACCTTAACCAGGTTCTCGTGGCAGGCGGGGGCCTGCAGTGCCTACAAGTGTTCACAAAGCACGACGGTATTGGGTTAGGTATAAAATGGAGGAGAGTGCAAACTGCTATCTACTCCAAGTGAGATTTCGAATGACATACTGTGTGGCAACCACTCAGACAGCATGTACATGTTTTGCCTGCCGCTGGTAAAACCTGATTTTAGTCATGACTCTGTGGTTATTTTCAATCCCTGACGCTCACCTCAAAGACAGTCTTGGCAGCATAGCCTTGGACATCGTCGCGGTTTATGACGATCTGGATGACACGATACCACACCTCCTCGCTGACATGGTCGCCGGCGATGCGGATGAGGTTGAGGATTGTATCCACGTACCAGGTGTAGTCCACAGCGTACTTCTCCGCCAGGATAGCCACCTTGAGTACCTGGGAGAGAGAGAGAAGCGAGTGGCTGAGGGCGAGAGCGGGCGCACAAAGGAAACTCAACAGGGTATGGGCCTGTGATGGTAACCCACTATCTCCTCTCTGATGGAGTAGTCGGCGGTCTCCAGGTAGCTCAGCATCTCTGCCACGATCTGCTTGGCGTTGCTGCGATCGCACATGGCGTAGAGCAGATCCACGGCCCGCTGACGAACACTCACATCTCGCTCCGTCTGTATGGAAACACACATTAACAGAAGATATGAAATGACAAATGATTTAAAATCAATAACCATAGTAAAAATAAATGTAGACTATAAAATGTTATGTTATGAAAAAAAACCAAGCTCTCTCCATCTTACTCCCACTGACTGACTATGCTGTAATCAAACCTGGACTCAAGTGCATCTTTACATAAAAATCCTCCACAATCACAAAAACTAAAGAGGTTCCTCTAAGGAGTTATTAACCAAGCCACAGAGAGCAACAATATATGTACTACACTGACTCGAAGACAGGTGAACAATGAAATTTAGTTCACTATTTTGGCAACTGTGTCACAAATTTTATATGAAAAAAATTGGAAAGATGTGCTGCAAACTGTATTTTTTTCCTATGACCAAATTGTGTCCAAGAGTCATGAAAACTAAAATGTATTTATTAATTTGTCAGCCTGTGTATCAAGTTAAATATAAAATATAATAATATATAATACAAATATAACTATTTATGTATTTATTATAAATAATCAGCGAACAAGAGCATAACGATTACAGAGGGACTTTTTAAACTCCACACTCAACAGCTCCCCACTGATCAGATGGTTAAAAACCACTAGAACAACCAGGCTCTGGAAGTAGTATCAAAGCATATGCATAATTTTTCACATCAACCTGCAGCAGCTTATCACAGGCACACACACACCTGACGAAGGACTCACCTTTAGAGCATTGATCACAGTGTCTATATGTGTCTTTACGGCCTCGTGAGAAAATTCTGAACTAGCCAGCGTGCACATACTCTCCAAGGCCAAGTACCGAAGGTTGGTCTCCCGGTGCTGCAGAAACTGGCCCAGCTGGTTGCAGGCTCGTACCAGTAGGGTGGGCTCACTGAGGGACGAGACACAAAATCAACGCCAATGACACATGTCAACATTCAAAAAATTGAAGAGTGCCACTAAACACAGCAGTGTGACCTAATAATGTCTACGGCAGGTTTGCCCTGAGGCCTTGATGTGACGTTTAAAGATAAAACACAACTCGGTCGTAGCTTCGTGCACTGTTCTTATTACAGTCTGTTATCTGTGAGAGCTGGAGTGAAGACAAACCTCCACCATGTCTACAAACTTCTCGGGAAAAATAATCAGCGTTTTTCCTTAGTAAATCACTAAATTCAGTGACCATCCAGGGAGGAAAACTCGTCACTGTGCATCTGACCAACCTGTCATGGTGGATGATGAGGGAGATGGCTTCAAACAGAACAGCATTCTTTGCATTGGAGTGCTGGACCTTCTTGGACTTGGGTGGCTCCTGGGCTTTATTGAGGATGGTCTCCAGACACTCGGTGAGACGACTCCGCAGAGCTGCATCCTCTGCAACGACACAGCTTTCGTTCTGAACACTCTCCGAGCCTCGACAACACCTTTGCTCCCAAAAACTCTTGGTGGAACTGCTTCATCAGACATTTTATCATGTTACAAGTTATCAAAACACTCTATGTAATGTAATATGTAATGTTACTTTACTAAGGGAGAAATAACACGTCATAGGGTCCACCTTAATGGTTTTCTGCTGGACCTCAATATAAACAACTGCAAAGTTTTGCCAATTTTCTTTATACAAAACAATCGGATAACATTTTATCAAGCTCGCCTTTTTTTCTATTTTTCTTTTCCTACACTGGTGTCATCTGGTGTAAACTGTAACTTTAAATTTGTAATAAAGATGAGTGCAAAGGTACGACGGAGTTTTAGGGCCACACTGAGGAAAAATAAATAAAAATGAGACTTAGTAGGTCTATAAAGTCATAATATTACGAGAATAAAGTTGTAAATTTACGTGAAAAAGTCATACTATTATGTGAATTAAGTCGTAATTTTGTGAGAATAAAGTCGTAAATTTAACAGAACAAATGGAAATTTATTGAATATTATAAATATTACAGAAATAAACCGCAACCCAGGAATCGTGCCAAACTGACAACAGATACGTTAATGTCATATTATCCATGTTAAACGTTTATTAAACGCTTTTGCTCGCTGACCCGCACTGAATACAGCTTCACAAAGTGTGTCTCCACGTTCCTCATGGGACTGCTCTTCTGACATCTCTCCACTACAATAACACACAAATTTACGACTTTAATCCCATAAGATTACAACTTTATTCTCAAAATATTTTGACTCTTTTTCCTTGTAATATTACGACTTTATTCTCGTAATATTATGACTTTATGCTCATAAATGTACAGCTTTATTCTCAAAGTCTCCAATTTTTTTCTCTCTCAATGTGGCCCTAATACTGCGTCGTGCAAAGGTTTTAGTTGTCTTCAAATTTAATTTCAAACACTATGGGAATATAAAATCTTAGATACACTGGTGCAGCCACTACAGGGCCTGAAATTAAGTAGTGGAATTTTCAAATCAAAATGATAATATGGGGTCCATAATATTATTATGATTATTAGAATTATAATAATTATTATTATTATTCAACCTAGCTAGTTGGAAGTGTTGGAAAAACATAAAAATTTGATGTCGACAGTAGTAAATGTGAAAATATTTTCAATGACCTCAGTTGTCTCCATTAACCAGGGACTAATTCCTCCTTTCACTTGTAAGGTGGCAGGACCGTACATTTCTAAACTGGCTCATAATTTCTCTGGCTGCCAGAAATACAGGACTGTACTGTACCAGGTGGAGGGTAGCACTGTAGAAGGCGCAGCAATTTGACGGACAGCCATGGTGCGGCAACAAAGTAGTACGTATAGTCTTGTAGGTCGATGGAGGCGGAGGTCACGATCTAGACATGACAGGATAAGATAATGCGTTCACAGATGTCCAAGTCAAATTTTCTCTTTGAAATCAGTGAGATGAAGACATTGCGTGAAGTTAGAGAGACACACTCACCCTGCTGAGCCTGGCCACAGCCAGAGAGATGGAGGTTTTGAAATCGTCAGGACTCTTCTGGGCCAGAGTGGTAATAAGGCTGGTGGCTGCTGTCACCACTCCCTGCAAACAGACGCAAACAGACGCAAACAGAGTTATTTCATTTTGACACTACAAACCTGGTAAGAATCAGTGTGCAGTGTGGAACTATGGCATGGGCACAGTCTTACCAGGTGCTGGTCATTAAGCAGATGGACCACTCGTGCCGTCCATTCACCCATGGGCACCAGGTCGGGGGACGTCCTGTTGAGTCGGAGCAGACATAGAGCTGCACTCTGCTTCACGCTGTCCATGGTGTCCCTGCCAGAAGCAGGAGAAAACAGAAGAACACATTCACAAAATACAACTGAACTGGTCACAATTTCTCAATTATGAAGCTATAATCCTTAAGATTTCAGTCCCACTTGATGTGGTGACACCTGCAGTTACTTGTCTGAATAGGAAGTGCATTTTTAACAGCAATGGCCCCAGAGTTTCATACAAAAAAAATCCCATCCCAAAATGTAAATGGCGTTGCTATCAAATGCAAGAATTCAAACAGCAACTTTTTATTTTGTCAAATGTACCCAAGACCTACTAATCTCCATGAATGAAATTAAATCAAACCACTGACTTACAGGTGCACTACAGTCACTTAAAATCAGAAATATGTGCATTAACGTATTGTACAAACCCTGCCACCAAGATTCTGGGAATATCCGAGGCGAAAGCCTCAGCCATTTCTCTGCTGCCCACATTAGCGATGCAGTGCAGTGCCAGGTTCATGAAGGTTGGATTGCGGCTGGCCAGGTCATTCTTGATGCCATTGTTGATGAGGCGGATCAGGTCGCTGTTAGAGTTCACTAACACGGAGATGAACAGGTAACCCTGAGAGGGAGATGTGTTTTGGAAAAATGTTTTTGAAGTGAAATTCTACCATGTGTGAGTACTAATCCGATCAATGATCGAGAAGCTCTCAGCTTTAGACACAGAATGAACGTGAGGAGACGACACTTACAATTTGTTTCTCCGTGTACTTATTGGAGCTGAGGAGGTTGACAGCCTCCATGTGTCCGAAGTCGATATCATGGCCCAGGAGGAAGATGAAGAGCAGCTTGCAGACATACTTTTTCTTACTGTAGCCATCTAGAGCCTTGTCTCCTATCCATACATGAACAAATACGCACACACACACACACATCCACAGCCACACACAAAGATGAAAATGAACGAACGTCTACATGAACTTGTTATTCCTGTAGACATGAACATGAATGTTAGATGAGTAATGTAGGAAAGGAGGGGGTGGGAGAGGGTGGGGGTTGGGGATTCGGCTGATAATCCATGGGTGGAACCAACAAACAATTGTTTAGGATGTTCCGAGTTAGGCCACTGTGGATGATTCAGTTGGTCTTGTTGTTCATGCTTTGTCTTACCATAAATATTCAGAGTTTTTATAAATACTCAAGGTTATTACTTGTGTTTTTCCATCAACATTAACAATTAAAAGGGAATATATTATTTATTGCATCCAGTACCATACCCTGCCAGAGCAGCTGCACCACACCCAACCCCTGTGACAGTCCACATAAGTGCCCGTTTGTCATCTGTGATGATTTTCCCAGACAAAGGAAATAAAGGCTGAGCATGGTAGTGGTCATAGATCAGTTATTAAATCCTAAAATATCGCACATGCATCTCTTTATCTGAGACTTTTTTTCTATTGTATTTTTACTTTGACTAGAAAAAAGTCGAGTTTAATATTTTTTTAGTTGGAAAAAGTTTTTTTTTAATCTTGTAAATCTGATCTCACAAATATAAAGGGGATTGATCACATTTGTGCTAATTCTTATGATCACAAATGATCCAAATCCTGGAAGGACTTGATAATGGTTGTGTATTTATCAGCCTTTTATTGCCTTAATATTAGGGTTTTCATTTTTGTCAGAAAAATGCTACTAGTGTATCTGCAAAGGCTGTTGTTTTATTCAGACTCACATTTGAAACTGTTCAGCAGACGCATTAACAGAAGTCTGAATTGGATCCGTCAACATTGTAGCATTATAGCAAAGGGATGAGTGTGAAAAAGCAACGCCCTTTTCTTTCCAGCCTTGAATTTGATGTGACTCAGGCAGACATTTTTTTTCTTTGATTTCAAAAGACAAGCACACACTTAATCAATCATCATCAAGGAAAAAAAGCATCCTTGGCATAATGCAGTGGCAGGAGAGCAGGGACAGACTGGGACTAAAAAAACGGCCCTGGACTTTCCCCCGATAGGCCGGGCCACCACTAACTGCGTATTGACACGTGGCACCAGAAGAATTGGCAAATTCCGCTGTTTGTTTTGATATGCTTTATGATATGAGTTTGTGACCAGGTTCTTGAGCAATTGAAATGAATGAGTGTGAATTTGGATGTTGGCTGGGTTAAATGACACAATCAAAATAATTGCAATAATTATTTGTCATTTGATTTACTATAGTGCTGGCCATGGTGCGAGTTGTGAAAATAAACAAACAGAAGGGAGGATGGCCTCATATGTCTCAGAGTAGCTTTGAACTCACAATATTCGGGACATAAGTCACACGCACCAGCAATGACGCTGAACGCCAGACCTTTTCATCCAGACAGCTAGCACAGCTTTTAATATGTCGGCGAGTGAGGTTTACACAATGCGCAGCACAACACACGACTGACGAACCACATTACATGCGCACGATAAAACAAAGCATGCAAGGACTAAAATTGCCCATCCTAATACCAGCCAGGCCGTCGGCTGCCCCTGCAGGAGAGCACATAGTACTGGGCAGTTTGGGCGGAGGGGCCAGCTTCATTCTGGGGCAAACTAATTATAGGCAGTGTGGAACAGGTGGCAGGAGAAACAACACCAACAGGAGATTTGGACAGACACATTCACAGTGAGGTGTGTGGATTTGTGGACAGTGCAGACAAAGCAGCAGAAGTTAAAAAAAATTAAAAACTGAAAAGGGGCAAAGTAAAGACACACAGCCTGAGTTAGTGAAACAGCAGCAACAATGCGAAAACTTGTTTAATGATGTTTTAATGATCAGTCTTTGGATGAAGTGAGAACCTCGAGTCACGGTCCTTCATGCCCTCTGGATAACTCAACTTCCCTTAAGTTTACAAATTGTTCACCTACCTTTGAATTTGGAACGAATATTGGCCAGCTCTTTGTTTATCCTCTTAATCTCTGCCTCTTTACTTTTACCTGCAAATAAATAAAGACAATTTGCATGTTACTGCATGTTATATCAGGCTCATAATACGGGAGCATATTAGCTTTACTCATTGGACACTATTACACACACCTGTCTAGTGCTGGGTAAGAAGACCCAATTCTTCAAAAACAAATGCTGGAGATATCGATTGAGATTGTGGTCCACGTTGACACGACAGAATCGCGCTGCAGCAGATTTGTCGACTGCGACTTCGTCTTTTTCCACCTCAACCCAAAAGTGCTGGATTGGACTGACAACAGGTGAAAGTGGAAGCCAACAGAGAGAGTGCCCTGAACTCATCGTCATGTTCACCGACGCAACGTGAGATGACGCTTGCTTCATGATATGGTGCGTTATCCTGCTAGAGGTAAGCAGGGTAGTGGCCCTAAAGGTCAGGTGGCATGTGGTCAGCAACAATAGTCAGGTAGGCTATGGCATTTTGACTGCTCAATCATTATTCTGGGGACTAGTGTGAGCAAAGAGAATATACCCCCCACCATTAGGCCACCAGCGGCCTGAACTGTTGACAGCGCAGCATGGATCCATGGATTCATGTTGTGTCATGTTTTACGCCCACCGAACTCTTTCGCACATCGGATATATTTTTTTGTTTGGTAAACTTTAAGGACAATTGTGTGTCAAAATCCCACAGGATTAGCAGGTCTGAACAAGTGAACCTCTAGACCATATGTGCATGCTTTTATGCATTGAGTTGCTACTACATGATTGTCTTTTAATATGTTTGCATTAAAAAGCAGGTGTACAGCCCTACTTACTAAAGTGGCCACTGAGTGAATCAGACATTGGAATACATACATGTCATAAGTACATCTCATCTACACCAAAGGATATTTTTTTCCTGTAGTTGTGACATCTGTATCCAGCAATTATGAGATCTGGATGAGGAAATCATCTCATAATTACAAGAACAGGGTGCAGACACTTAGGTTATCTGATGTTGTGGGTCCTTAACAACAGGGCACACAGGGTTTTTTGTTTTTTTAAGAATTAAGTTAACTATGTTTGGAGGAAACATTACGCTGTGCAGATCCATAGAGATCTGCCCTCCAGTTTTTGTCTGTCAATGCGAGCTCATGTACAACGACCTCTTCAGGTCCGACATTTTTATGAATATCAAGTTGAAGCAAAGTGACGGTCCCCTCTGCCGACCATGTCCTGCGGGGGTTTCACTAGAATTTCACAGTTATGAGAGCAATTTGGGCCCAGTGTGCTTGTTGACAGCTGCTCACAGCAAAACAGCAAAAAACGATGGCTCCAACTTGTGAAATCACTAACAGGAGCTGTGACTGAGGGACTGACAGGACAAGCAGATCAGTGTAAGAGTAGTGTGTGGTTGTAATACATGTATGTCAGTCATATTTGCCAATTACATCGGTGTTTTTTGAAAACTCATACCAGATGAATTATATAAATAAGTAACCTTGACCAGACTGAGTCATTGACTTCTTTTATCAAGTCGACTGTTCCTGTTGTCCTTGAAATGACACCCTCAGTTATCAGGTCAAGTGTCATATCATTTTTTTTGGGTGAGATACAAATCAGATTACTTCAAGACATTAACATGGTAACAATGTTGATCACCAAGTCGTAAAGATCGAATGATAGTTTTGTTTTGGTAGTGCGACGTCAAATGTCCAGAGGGATTGTTGTCGTTTCGTAAAGAACACATCGGGAACTCGTCTTCAATGTTTATGTCGCTCGTGTACGTCTTCATAAAGTGACGAGCCGCTCGTGCCCAGGTCCTCCGGCTCCACCTGGACGGACGGTGCGGGACCAACGGTCAACGCCGTCCCTTGAGGACGTCCTTCGGAAGGGCTAACGGGCACACCCGCCAACAAACTCCGCAACGTTGCGAAGGCTGCTGGTGTGAATTGGGAACATTTCTGGTAGGGGGGAGACCCCGTAACGAAACGTTACAGGCGACCCGCGCTGTCCGTCCGGCGGCGCCGTCCACGCCCTTCGACGTGACGTTAGCAGCTGGAAGCTAGCAGCTAACTGCCGCCGGGCTCGGCTAGCCCGCTGAGCGGCTCCCTCGGCTCACTTCGACGCGCCGGAGTTAAATGCAATTGTGGGAGACGTTGTAAAAATAAATAAAAAATTCAAACATTTATTTATTTTTTAAAAAAAGGACAACGGACACAGTTGTTGACATGTCCCCGAAACTTGTGTCGCTCGCCCGGCCGAGGATGTGTGCGGACGCGATAAACAAACTCACAGTTCCTGATGTCCGAGATGAACACGGCCAGGCCCCGCATCCCGTCCCCTTTAGAGACTGCAGGCATTTTTCCTCGACTCCCGGTGTCCCTCTTCCCTCCGAGAAAAAACCACTTCAACTAAATGGAGTAACTTTGACGTGGGGTTTGTGTTCTGTTCTCTGCGCCGCGCCGCTCTGGGATCCCCGATGTGTGACGAGGGCAGGAACGAGACGGGCTGCGGCTGCGTTCGGTCACTCCACAGTTACACCTACTGTGCAGGGCCGCGTTCCATACATGTGGTGCTACCCACTAAGCCCCGAGGCTGCATGTCCCTCAGGGCTGCTCTTTTTATTTTATTTTTTTATCAGAACAAATAAATAAAGGCAAAAGAAATTATTATGCATTTATTTATTTATTTATTATTTAATCTTGTGTCTTTTAACATGACATATAATATCCATATCATTGCCGAAAAATGGAGGAGAGGAAAAATCACAAGAATACAACGGCATGAATATGATCACGTCATTCACAATATACAGCTAAGGACAGACAATGTCCTTTTTTGAGTCATAGTTGTTTACAGGACCCAGTGGAATCCCTGTCAATAACAACAATATTAATGTTATTTTACCCAATAAAAACACATTGTCAATTATGTATTTATTTCCATTACATAATTCCCCCAGTCACCGAAAGGGTGTAGAAAAAGAGAGAAGAAAACTGATGGCGCAGTGCTGGAAATGACCACATTAAGTTTCTCCATTAAAAGCAACTCATCATGTCCTTACTCCCATTAAAACAGGGACTGTCAGGATTTGAAGCTGAGCCAAAGAGAGAGCAGATCCGCAAGGTCTTAACTTCAATGAAGATTTGGTCTTTCATTTTAAGTTTTTGTTTGTCCTGTAGAATTGCTTTCTTCTCGTCTTCATTTTCATTTTCAACGACATTGTATTCAGATTTATATATTTTACACAGCGTGTGGTTTATTATATACTGATGGTCTAACATATTTAAACAATAGATATAAAGCATCTGACCTAAGGGCTTTATTTGATGTATTTGAGGCATCATGGCGCAGACTTAGTGTTAGGGATGGGACAATACCACATTATCGTGTCCGATCTGATACCGATCCGGCAACCTTGAGTATCTGCCGATACCGATCCGATACTAATCTGATACCATCTTTTCCCCACTCGTAAAATAAAATATTAATAATGCATTGTTCAGGATGTACTTTGCGCCATCTAAAACCTCATACTCAACTGTGAAACTAATAATCAACCCCCCTAAAAGAAGACATACATAGCCAGCAACATGACTGAGTTATGGAATACCACTGTTTTATTTCTCACAGAACTTTTGGCAGAATTTCTTATGGTCAGCACC
This sequence comes from Scophthalmus maximus, assembly GCF_022379125.1. Taxonomy (NCBI): domain Eukaryota; kingdom Metazoa; phylum Chordata; class Actinopteri; order Pleuronectiformes; family Scophthalmidae; genus Scophthalmus; species Scophthalmus maximus. The sequence continues at coordinate 25,676,865 of NC_061518.1, forward strand.
ATTCAAACAATCAACCAACGCTTCACATCCTTTCCCCCAGTACCTACATAAGTACTGATACAAACAATACCGGTACAGCTTTCGTACAAATTATTGCACCATTACTCCAGAGTAATAAGGTTGTACATTGCAGACTGTTGAATGTGGGCAGAACATAGAAAAGAAACAGCTCACACAGGTTTGAGGTGTTTATTGGTTCAACCTATTCCACAGCAATGCAAAGTGTGCAGATTTCACTCTTTTTCATTCATACAAACCCATCAACCTGGCAATGAAGATCAGTGTGTGCGTCACTAGATGAGAGCTATTAAAATTCACAGGAAAGCCCCTATGATACAACCTAAATTATAACAATAATCCTCATTAATACCCCTGGAAAAGTGTTCAAAGGGATTAACAGTGCCACCTGTTGGTCAAAGTAAAGAAGTGTGTGATGTAGAGAAGAGAAAGACAGGAATGAAATAATAGGATTTTGGATGCAAAAACTATACAGTGTTCACAGACTGGTCTGCCTTCATGCAATCCATTCAACTTAAACACATACAAAACTCATATTAGTGGTTAAAACAACATAAAAACAGCTGACTACCATGGTATTAACTATGAATTAAATAATTTAAATTCTATTCCATGGAAAAATGTAAGATAGTGCAGCAATAACAGTAAATAAAAATGATTCATAGTGATACAATTTGGAAACTCTGAACAGCATCATTAAGTGATGAATGCAAGTTGCAAATAGGCTACAATAAAAATCAGAATGACTAAAGAGCTTTTTTTTAACTCTGTTGCAGTCCCACAGATTCTAAGACCATAGGTCAACACATTGTAACTTTGACTACATAAAAATAATTATAGCTAGAAGCTACTATTATAGCTACAATTCCTGTGTTTTTAAACCTTATACGCGCAAGAGAAAATTAAAGTTGCGACTGGCAGCAAGTTGGTTCAAGTTGGTTTCAAGCTTAAGAAAGCTACAACAAAGTCACGTCAGCTAGTTTAATTCCGCTTAATGATGGATGAAGAGTGAATTGGTTACAAAACTAAATAGATGAAATTCTGACCACGGCTTGATGGTACACGTTGCGGAGCCGCCCATGGATCAGGCTCAAAGTGCCCAAGTAAACATATTCCTAATAATTGCATTAATCATGCTCACCGGGGAGGGAGTTGTTTGGCAATCAGGGCAGGGAAAACTTCACATTACTATTAATGTCATAGTCAAATGCATATTGCAAAAGTGTCACAGAGAAAAGGTAAGATCTGGCAGTTTGAGCAAAAAATAGTCTCCATGAGTAACATTTTTAGTTGAATCTGAAATAAATCTGTAGAAAAGAGTGGGAAACCTGTATAAGCTAGGGAAGTTTCGTAGGGCCCTAAAGATCATGCAAAGCCCCACCTCCCCATCATGTCAGAGCTGGGGTGAGGTCGAATTGTCCTTCCTATCTACTATTCCTATCTACTATTCCTTGACCTTAGTGGAAAACGTCATGAGGTCAAGTAAAGGTGTAAAGGAGAACTCATAGGACTTAGGAAAAAAGCCGACAGCGCTGCATTGTCTCGACTTTCACTATACAACGTCATCACGCCACGACCGATGTTATTGACCTGCGTCTGCCATGGTGAAACTACAAATTTCCTCAGATGAACTACAAAAACGCAGCGGGTCCATCAGCATGTGTGTTTTACCACCGTATGACATCAGATGTAAATGATTCATATGTAACAGTAACTTACATGATGATGTGCATCTCTTCTGTGTCATATTCATACTCTAATATTTCTTCTATTTCTACTTCGGATTGAATCATTTACGTTCCCAATGGCCCGTCACGTTAAATATCACTGCCGCAATGAATTGGGGGGCGTCTATATCTCCTTACTCTCACAAAGTAAGCTCCAGTGAACCATATGCTAAAGGAGATAGGAAAGGACGCATTGAGGCTCATTTTCTATGCATTTACAGAATCAAAACTGCTCTTATCATGGCTGCTGATCAAATACTTCTAGGGGGAAAAAAAATGAGAGTGAATTGCCAGTTACAGCAATCAGGTAAAATTGTGGTCTTTCCTGAATACAGGATTTCTTGCTAGTCATCTCCAAATGCGGAATAAGAAGCATTCAGAGCTTTTCAGCTACCAGCAGGCTCTTCTACTGCTTGGGTCCTAGAGGTAGAGACCTACACCATATTTAAGAGAATAGGCTTTTTTTGTAATGCTTACGGGCTGGTTCACATTTCCTTTCAGCTGTCCCCTTGTAACTGTTTGCTATAGGCCTATACTGCTGGGGAAACTTCCCATGATGTGCCAAGCTCCTCTTCTCTACCCCTTCATCACACTCCCATATCCCATTAATGCATGTTACCAACTTGGCTGCTCTCTTCTGTAGGTTTCTCCTCATCCCTCTCCTCCTGTTGCTTTCTGCAGAGAGACAACAAATGGTATGTATTAGTTTACATTTCTGTAAACATTTAAGACAGCATATTAAAAGAATGTTTATCCATAGAAAATGCCTTACATAAATATAACATTAATATCAAATGAAAAAAAAATCCTCAACAATATCTCATAATCTGTTAACTAATCTTCCAAACTTAGTTATGAATTATTACGAAATTGATCTGTCTGGTATGAATCCCAGCTGAGTTTCTACAATTACTATATAAGTAAGCTTATTTTAAAAGGTATGTCAGCAATGATGTAAGTAAAGATTTGATAGATTACAAAATATTCTAAAAAGTTATGGTATATTAAATTCAAAAAAAGGGAATTAGATTATAAGGTGAATATAGTCTTAAGTTGAATAAGCTCATACTTCACAAATCATTTTTTGAGCTGACACACTCACCATGTACAATCAATGAAGCGGTGGCACTCCTTTTTTCTCAGGCCATTTCCAAACTATAGAAATAAGCAGTACTTGCTTCTCCATTTCCTATCCATTTACATTCAATTCAATTTTATTTGTATAGCGCCATATCACAACATACATTGTCTCAAGGCACTTTACATAGTGAGGTCAATATTACAATATTACAGGGAAAACCCAACAAATCCCACAATGAGCAAAGCACTTGGCGACGGTGGAGAGAAAAAACTCCCTTTTAACAGGAAGAAATCTCTGACAGAACCAGACTCAGTTGTGGGCGGTCATCTGTCTCGACCGGTTGGGGTGAGGAGAGAGAGGAGGAAGAGAGGAGAGGTGGGCAGAAAGAGGGTGGGAGGAGAGACAGTAGGAGAGAAGAGAGAGAGAGGACAGTTGTACAACCACCGCTGTAATCTCTACCAGACTGATACTTATAATTAAAAAATACAATTATGTTGTTGTCATTATATAGTGATGATATTAATATTAATATTAATAATAGCAATAATAATAATGACGGGTTTGGGTCCTGCAGCTCTGGGGTCAGAGATACACTAGGAGAGATAGAAAACACAAACAGGGTTAGTGACATGTACTGTAAACATATCGGGGGATGGGGGGGTAGTATAACAGTTGCTTTAATTTCTACCAGACTGATACTCATAATTAGTGAAAACTGATACTTATAAATACAATGATGTTATTAATAATAATGATAGTAATAATAATAATGACGGGTTTGGATCCTGCAGATCTGGGGTCAGATCTACTAGGGGAGAGAGAAAACAGAGTTAGTGACATGTAATGTAGATACATGGGGGCAGAGAGAGAGAGAGAGAGAGAGAGAGATTGAAAAGGTGGGAGAAGGAGAGAGATATAAAGGGAGAGAAAGAGGGAGAAGGAGAGAACGGGAGAGGGAGAAAGATGCTCATGATATAAGTTCCCCCAGCAGTCTAGGCTTATAACAGCATAATAAAGAAATGGTTTATTAAACACCTGAGCAGTTCTAACTATAAGCTTTATCAAAAAGGAAGGTTTTAAGTTTAACTTTAAATGTAGACAGGGTATCTGCATCCCTGACACAAACTGGGAGCTGGTTCCAGAGGAGAGGAGCCTGGTGGCTGAAGGCTCTGCCTCCCATTCTACTTTTACAGACTCTGGGAACCACAAGTAATCCTGCATTTACAGAGCGAAGTGATCTATTGGGATAATATGAAACTAGGAGTCTGTAAGATATGATGGAGCTTGATTATTAAGGGCTTTGTAGGTTAGGAGCAGTATTTTGAATTCTATTCTAAATTTTACAGGAAGCCAATGCAGAGATTCTAACACTGGAGAAATATGATCTCTTTTTCTAGTTCCTGTCAGAACTCGAGCTGCGGCATTTTGGATTAGCTGGAGGCTTTTCACAGACTTATTGGGGGATCCTAGCAGTAATGAATTACAGTAGTCCAGTCTAGAAGTAACAAAAGCATGGACTAGTTTTTCAGCATCCTTTTGAGAGAGGATGTTTCTAATGTTCTTGATATTGCGCAGGTGAAAGAAGGCTGTCCTAGAGACTTGTTTTATGTGTGAGTCAAAGGACATGTCCTGGTCAAAGGTAACTCCAAGGTTTCTCACAGTAGAGCTGGAGGCCAAGGTAATGCCATCCAAAGTAACTATATGATCAGATAATGTTTCTCTGAGGTGTTTAGGGCCGAGTATAATGACCTCAGTTTTTTCTGAGTTTAGAAGTAAAAAATTATAAGTCATCCAGGCCTTTATGTCTTTAAGACAATCCAGAAGTTTGTCGACCTGATTAGTTTCATCTGGCTTTATAGATAAATACAGCTGGGTATCATCAGCGTAGCAATGGAAATTGATGCGGCGTTTTCTTATAATATTGCCTAAAGGAAGTATATATAGAGTGAAAAGTATCGGTCCCAGTACAGAACCTTGTGGTACTCCATGTCTCACTTTTGTATGCATGGAAGATTTGTTATTAACGTTAACAAACTGAAATCTATCAGATAAGTAGGACTTAAACCATTCTAGTGCTGTTCCTTTAATCCCAATGTGTTCTAGTCTCTGTAACAGAATTTTGTGATCGATGGTATCAAATGCAGCACTAAGATCTAAAAGGACGAGAATAGAAACATATCCACTGTCTGAGGCCATGAGAAGGTCGTTGGTAACCTTCAGTAGTGCTGTTTCTGTACTATGATGTTTTCTAAAACCTGACTGAAAGTCTTCAAGCAGACTATTCCTGTGTAAATAGTCACATAACTGGTTAGCAACAGTTTTTTCAAGGATTTTAGAGATAAAGGGGAGGTTTGATATGGGTCTATAGTTAGCTAAGATATCTGGGTCCAGAGTTGGTTTTTTGAGCAGAGGTTTAACTACTGCCACCTTAAAGGCCTTTGGTACATAGCCTGTCAATATAGATAAATTGATCTGATCTAATATGGAATTATTAATTAAAGGTAATACATCCTTAAATAGCCTTGATGGAATAGGATCTAAAAGACAGGTTGATGACTTGGCTGAAGTGACAAGTGAAGTCAGCTCAGCCAGATCTATAGGGGAGAAGCATTCTAAATAAAAATTAGGCGATACTATTGGTTCAGAACCTACAGTACTGGACCATGTGCCATTAGTGGGAAGAAGCTGGTAATTTTTTTTCTCTGATGGTAATAATCTTATTAGTAAAGAAACTCATGAAATCATTGCTACTTAGAGTTGGAGGAATAGACTGTTCAGTAGAGCTTTTACTCTCAGTCAGCCTGGCTACAGTGCTGAAGAGGAACCTGGGGTTGTTTTTATTTTCCTCTATTAGTGAAGAAAAATAATTGGTTCTGGCATTTCGGAGGGCTTTCTTATATGTAATTAAACTATTTTTCCAGTCTAGGTGAGAATCATCTAGACTATTGGAACGCCACTTCCTTTCTAACCTACGTGACGTCTGTTTTAAAGCGCGTGTCTGTGCATTAAACCATGGAGCTATCCTCCTCTGTTTGACTGTCTTCTTTTTCAGAGGGGCGACAGTGTCAAGTGTGGAACGTAGTGAGGCTGCTGCACTATCAACAACATCATCAATTTGTATGGGAGTAAAGTTTTGATAACGATGCTGCACTGTATCGACACATGGCAGTAGAGTAAATAACGAAGGAACTGTTTCTTTGAATTTACTAACAGAGTTTTCTGATAGACACCTGCTGTAATAGAACTTTTCTCCAAATACAGTAAAGTTAATAATGGAGAATTCAAATGTAACTAAGTAGTGATCGGACAGAGGGTTTTGAGGAAATACTATAAGATTGTCAATGTCTATGCCATAGGTCAGAACGAGGTCGAGGGTGTGATTAAAACAGTGAGTGGGTTTGTTTACATGTTGAGTAAAACCAATTGAGTCTATGAGCGAATTAAAGGCAGAACTAAGACTGTCGTTGGCAACATCCACATGAAGGTTGAAGTCACCCACTATAATAACTTTATCTGTGCTAAGCACCAACTCAGATAAAAAGTCTGAAAATTCAGATAAAAATTCAGAGTAAGGGCCTGGTGGTCGATAAACAACGACTACAATAACTGGTTTTTGACAATTCCAGCTAGGGTGAAGGAGGCTAAGAGTTAGGCTTTCAAATGAGTTAAAACTATGGTTAAGTCGAGCGTTAAGCAATAAGTCTGCTTGGTAGATTGCTGCTACTCCTCCTCCTCGTCCTGTGGTCCGAGGAATATGAGTATTATTATAAGAGGGAGGTGTTGATTCATTTAAACTAACATATTCTTCTGGCTGTAGCCAGGTTTCAGTCATACAGAATAAATCAACGTGCTGATCAGTTATCAGATCCTTCACTAACAAAGATTTAGATGGGAGTGACCTAATATTAAATAATCCACATTTTATTGTTCTATTGTTAGGTTCATTTATAGGCTTTGTGTTGATCTTTATGAGATTTGTGTGAATTACACCTCTTTTATTTCCCTTTGGATTAGATAGTTGAAGTGGTCGTAGGGCAGAAACAGTTTCTATGGGGTTTTGTGGGGGTGACTGCTGTAATAGAAGCGCAGAGAAGCGTGTAAGACTGCAACTCTGCTTCCTGGTCCCAACTCTGAAAAGTCACGGGGTTGACCGTCTAGGTAACCGAGTCAGGTTTCTACAAATGAGAGCTGCACCATCCAAAGTTGGATGAATGCCGTCTCTCCGCATCAGACCAGGAATTCTCCAAAAGGTGCGCCAGTTATCTATGAAGCCCACATTGTTATCTGGACACCACCTCGACAACCAGCGGTTTAGTGATGATGTACGGCTATACATGTCATCACTGTTCAAGTTGGGCAGGGGTCCAGAGAAATCTACAGAGTCCGACATTGTTCTTGCAAAAGTACACACCGAATCAATATTCATCTTCATGACCTCCGATTGACGTAATCGGGTGTCATTACTGCCGACGTGAATAATAATTTTACCATATCTACGTTTATCCTTAGCCAGCAGTTTTAGGTGGGATTCAACGTCGCCTGCTCTGGCCCCTGGGATACAGACTGTGGTCGCTGGTTTCGCTAACTTCACGTTCCTCAAAACAGAGTCACCAATGATCAGAGTTGTTTCCTCAGCGGGTGTGTCGAGAGGGGAGAATTTATTAGAGACGTGAAGTGGTTGGTGGTGAACCGTGGGCTTCAGTTTAGGACTATGCCTCTTATTGCGGACAGTCACCCAGCCGTATACCATCTCGATGGTATACGTGCTCATTTAGCCCCCATGATTATCTGCAACTTGAACTTACATAAGCCTTATTTTCATGATCACAATAATAAACATAGTGAATCTAATAATGATATGATAAATATAACAATTTCATACTTAGCTTACTTGTATATGAACTGATTCTGAAACAGAAGAGTAGAATTATAATAATGACGATGATAATAATAATAGTTTGTTATTATCAGTGGTAGTACTGTGTGCAGACTATTATATGTAATGTCAAACGTTACATAATAGCAATCTGAAGTTGAAATGGCCGATACGTGGATTATCACTAAAATAAAATTAAATGTAATCAAAATGTAGATCATTTAACTTCCTGATTAAATTACTAAATATAGCATAACATTGACAATATGATATAAAATACAATTTCAAACATGTCACTTACGCCAGACATGGCCCATTTTCACACATACTCACTGTCATGTATATGTAAAAAAAAACAATTTGAAGTAATATGAATAGATTGGGGCTGGACAGTGGTGTAGTGGTTAGCACTTTTGCCTCACAGCAAGAAGGTTCAAACCAACCAGGGCCTTTCTGTGTGGAGTTTGCATGTTCTCTCCGGGTTCTCCGGCTTCCTCCCACAGTCCAAAGACATGCAGAATGGGGTTAGGTCAATTGGAGACTCTGAATTGACCGTGAATGTGAGAGTGGATGGTTGTCCGTCTCTCTATGTGGCCCGGAGATAGACTGGCGACCTGTCCAAGGGTGTATCCCGCCTCTCGCCCAATGTCAGCTGGCATTTGCTCCAGACCCTTAAATGGATAAAGCGGTAGACGATGCGATGGATGGATGAATAGATTGAACACAATTGTAGTTTGAGTATGTTGCAAATCTACCGTTTCCCCTGCACCCTAATCTGTGGTTCGTGCTTACGCTGCGTTTATGGATAGATTATGAACAAATCCCCTCAGAGACTTTTATCTGGGGTCCATGCGTGGTGCATGACCACGGCGTTCGCTCCTCAGGTCGGACATGTGCCAAGAGAACACGACATTTCCCAGACTTCCCGAGAAACGTGTGGGCGGCGCCCCGTCCTCCGCGGCTCTGATTGGTCCGCGCCCTGTCCGTCGAGCGCGGCCACACTGAGCGCATAGCGGCGGGGGCGGCGCGGGCCGCGGGGGAGGGCGGAGCTGGGTGTCGCCCTGCTCTCTGAGCCGAAGGCAGGACTCCCCAGTCGAGATTCAGCGCAGTCCGCGTCGTGGCCCCCTTGTCCGCTAGGTACTACCGTCTCGTTAACTGTGTGTGCCGCGTGAAATGTCTGAAGGAGCCATGGGAGTCGAAGGCTGCACCAAATTTATCAAATACCTGCTATTCTTCTTCAACTTCATCTTCTGGGTAAGCACCCCTTGTGGGGGGTTTTCTTTTGCTGTGCGGGTTTAGTCTTTCCCAAACCACAGTGTGTGTGTGTGTGTGTGTGTGTGTGCGTGTGCGTGTGTCCGCGTCGCTGCGCAGCGCCGCCCCTCCCTCCGTGTAGTTAGCGGTCCGCGTTTGCCCGGGCGGCCAAGCCCGTGATGAATGGACGACGCCAGGAGGAGACGACATCAGCGCCACATCCCTCAGATGTGGTCCACTTCACGGGTTCTCGCAGTTGCCCGTGTCGGGCGAATTAACCCGAATACCCGCGTTACCGCTATTTCTCCACCGCCAGGGGAAAACATGGCGAAGTCAGGCAAAACCACACAGAAGTGCTTTGAATGCGCGCGTTGACGACACGACCCACCGGAGCCTCACAGCGCTCACGGAGAAAAGAGTCCCCGCCGGGGATACGTCATGCTAAAATGAAACCAAAAAAATGGACCAAAACACCGTCCACTCCTGGATTTTTGTTTTTGTGTGTGTGTGTGACATAAAAGACGCGCGTCGGCGACGGAGGCTGATAAGTCGACACATTCAGCGAGTTTGTTGGTCTGCTCCCTGCAGGTTCAGAGAAGGGCTTTGTTGGGGCCGAATCCTCCACCCTGTGCGTGCGCGCGCGCGCGTGCGTGTGTATAAGGCGGAGGGGCGGGGGGGTAGGGGGGGGGGGGCTCCTGGTGGTTTTCATTTGGTGAGTCAGGGCCCTATGCTGGGGTGATGGATTGTTTGTGGGTGTTTAGTTTTACTCTCTGTACGTGAGAGCTGCTGCTCACTTTGTTCTCAGACAACTCCTTCGCTGATCTCCAAACATTCCTTTCTATCTTTGGGTCTTAAAAAAGAGAAATACAGCAGTCAGAGAGCCCCAATGGGAAAATGGGGCTCCATTTGCGTATGATTCGTTAAGGCCAAGTCAACAGCGCAACGGCAAGAGCGCTCAAACTCCCTTCAAGGGGCTGGTGCCAAACACCGTGTTGTGTGGCTCTCCCCACCTTCTGCTCCTCACCCAGCCCAGGTCCAAGCTGCTGCCGCTGCAGCAGGCGCAGCCTGTTGACCGCCCATTACTTCACCATTTGTAACTAATGGGGCTGAACCAAATTCTTCCAAGCATTACAACTTTAGCCATGGCCGTGGTAATCGAAACCCAGTATCCAAACTGTTTTTTAAATTTAAATATCGTGACTAAATGTGCACTACAACAAAAATCCCAATATCCGATGAAACAAGAAATGGTAATCCAACCGCATTCATTGCGCATCATCGTTTATTTTTCTAGAATAATTTTACATTTAATCTCATTGATAGATTTGTGCGTCATGTGGCACAGTCATGTTGGAATTGTTGACAGTGACGTTACCACATGAAAGGCCTACAACTATGTTACCACGATGCGGAAAAGTCACTATTCACTCATACCATGCCTGGGATCAGCTGGTCATTATCTAGTGCTATACTATGAACGAAGCCTTTATTTACCTTTATATTATTTATTAGTGTCAAAGGATGTGGTTAAATGCCTGTTGAGCAGACAGATACTAACAGATCCACTACTGCTTGAGCTAACTTTATGGTAGTAACTACTTTTTTTTAATTTTAACCTTTATTTTCATAAACACTACTTGAACCGACTAATCGATTATCAAAATTTTTTACTGTTGATTACTAATCAATTAATCGATTAACTGTTGTAGCTCTAGTTGTATGAGTGTAGCTCTTGGCATACATTAATTGTTTAATCTAATATTATCTGTGATCATGTGGTCATGTCAGGCCGTATGACCATATACATGGGGACATCTAGTTTCAACTTTGAGAAGTGTATAGTTGGTCATAGGAACCAATCACGAGTGTGACTTTTTACTTTTATTGTAAACGGCAACTAGAAGTCAAGAGACAAAACCAGAAATGGAAGGAGTGGGGGAAAAGGGGTGGGCCACAAAAGTCGACGTTGATAGCCATGTATTAAATTATAAACTATAACATGATAAACCTAATGATGGTTCTGGAGGACAATTTTACTGAAGATATGACAATTTATCCTCAGGGGGAATGTCTGGATCATATTTCATGGCAGGCCTCCAAATAGTTGCTTAGACACTTGGTGGCACTAGTTGAAAAGCCAGAAGGATCTGAACCACATCTCATGGTAAGCCATGTAATAATCATTTATTTATGAAATGGGTATTTTCAGTCCCTAACCCTAACAAAGTGGGTGACAGAGAGTAAAAATCATAAATTGTCATAAAATCATAACTGTATAAGAAATGGATAACACCATTCTTTCTCTTTATGCTCAGTTCCAGACTTCCAGTCGGAACCAGGATGTTATTTTCTGTTTTGTTACTATTTAAAAATATGAAATCATATAGATTAAAACTGATATTAATACATCACAATTGTATACAAAATGGGTAGAGGTATTTCACAACACATCAGTATTAATTGTGCTCTAGGTTTCATCTAGGTTGTCATGTGGTTGACATTATTGCCACCGCTCCTACAGAACTTTATGAAATGTCATGATGTCGCAATTACAAGGCCCTGCGAGGGCTTTTATTTTGACAAGACACAGACGGAGCGCTGTAGGAAACAAGCCCCCGAGGATAGGGAGAGACGAGTAAGTTCAGAGTAGTGTTACAGGGTACCTCTGAGAAAAAGTTACATCTCGCTTCTGGTTATCGGTTCCTTAAAAAGATATATACATATATATATATACACACACACACATCACGCATCAACGTAACTGCTCCTGTGTTTTGATAGGAGCTAGCACTTAGCATGCATGCTAACATCAGAGTAAAACATGGACCAAGTTAAACGGTCAAAATGCAGCGTGAAGAACTTTGCAGATGCAAAGTGCAGTAAATGCAGGGCATTTTTTAGCTCCAAGTCGGGTCGCACATCAAATCTGGACAAACATTTAAGGTAGCACGACATTGATTTGGAGCAATTTAGCAGTGCAAAAATGTTGTGCTGCTGTATCTGAGTGCTACTGTGACAGTTTGCGGATCAGGCTCCTCCAGTAAATATCTTTAACATGCAGTTACATGTTGTGCACTGATGCACTTAGGTTATCACATTTTGCCCCTATTGGTGCTTTGATGGACTTATTTTCCCGAAATTTGTATTGTAGATGGTATTGAATTTGACTTAGATAGATAGAACAACTTTACTGATCCCAAACTGGTTAATTCCAGTGTAACAGCAGCAGGCATCTGTCACACAACAACCCTCACAAAATATTTAAGTAAATATGAGAAATTCTAATGTAAAAATATAAGAACGGCAAAACTATACAAGTATAAGGAATATAAATATAAAGAATGTACATAATATAAGTGCAAGTGTGTTATCAGTTACCAGTAATGTGCATAAGAAGATGAGTGGAAATGTGCTGGATTTGTGTTAAACAGAGTCAAGAGTGTCACTGTCAGAGATAGAGTTGAGGTGTTGCCACAGTGCTTGTGGCAGGAGAGATTTCAGATAAGCAGAATAGGAAGTCGATAAAATTTGGGTCCTAGAAGAAACACTGATGTAAAAGACGCATTCTGTAACATACTGTTTTCTGGTGCATTACTGAGAACTGTGTATTGCTTTGTGCTGGTGTGGTCCAGTTACACATGCATAACATTGATGCATCATTGTTAGTCAGCTGTAGACATTTTTGTTGCGACAAATAATTAATTTAAGAATTAAACGTCAGTCTATGAAATTCTAAGGAATAGTAGAAGCTCACTGGTTGTGAGAGCCCAAGGCCAATTCTTCAAATGTTTCACAATAATGTACAACAGAAGCAAGAAGCAGCAAATAACAATTGAGAAGCTACAACCACAGAATATTTGATCTATTCGTATGAAATTTTCGAAACGAGAATTTTATTACATGAATAAATATACTCAATTTAGATTGTATTCTGAAACAACACTCAGTATTGTAAACTATATTATATTGATTACTTGTCAAGAATGTTACACATTACATTACATAATGATAGATAATAAACTAAGGCTTAAAAACATTTGTTTATTTTGTTTTAATAGATGAATGTGTTGATTCCAGTATTTCCTACATGCACCAGAGAGCAAAATGAGTTAGACAGTTTGTGGCAGCCATTATCAGTGATGAATGGCAGCTTAAGTGCTGGTGTTGAAAAGTTTGCAATAAGCTCTGTGTTGCCCAACGCTGGACTTGTCTTCAGTCTAACTGTTTGGAGACCAGATCGTTATAATAAAGCTACAGTGCCAACACTGTCTAACATAGACAGTTAGGCAAAAAACAGCCGGTAATCTTTAGACTCCAGGTCTTTAAACAGTCCATCTAGTCTTTTGTTCGGCCACACATTGTGCTTTTCTGTTGGCTCCTTGAAGAAGAATGGCTGCTGGAGTCAACCAGAGCCAAACGTGCTGTACTGGATTATGTCAGCCCTTCTTCAGAGTGTTTCCCTCACAAGTCAGTTGGCTCAGGAAAACCACGGCACATGTTCATTTCAAACTGAGTCCTTTTATGACAAAAAGTCTGTGCTTAGAACTTTTCAACCAGGTGAACAGTCCACTTATGATGGCTTTTTTTTTCTTCTGAAGCAACTTGGCTGTTGTAGGAGATGTTGAATTGCGTTGCGCAGTAACCCTATGCGTTGTGACACGCATTCAAATTGCAGTATTACAGCATTTTATGTTTTGTTCTTGAAATGCATTACTGTGCAAATACTGCTGTATAACATTTCAATACATGATGTGATGTGTAGAACTAAGGCTGAAAAGTTTTGGATTGATGGGATCATAGAAATATATATTACGGTTGGGAACCTCTGCTTTCAGGGAATAACATTTTACTTCTGTCCAATTGTAATGATGAGAAAAAAGGCTGTGTAGTGTACGAAACATACACTGATATGAAGTGTTGGTAAAACATCTGAAAATTTACTTTTTAGGGATTGCATTAGAGCATCCCCTTGGCTCCATCTTTTGTCTTTAACACATTAGGCCTTTTAGTTTTATTGGCTGCTGTGAAGAGCTCTGTGAAAGGATCTATCAGGGCAGACATGTCCAGTCCATCTGCAAAGATGCTTTGACTGCGATGTGCGGTTACTGAGCAGCCACCAGTGCAGACTGCCTCTTTAAAAGGGAGACCTCCTGCTTCTATAAATCACGCTGGACATGGAGAGGGTTAAGAGGCTACAGGGGTTGGGGGTAGGCGTTTTATGGGAACAGACGACAACACCCACCCCCCACTCCCTCTCCTCCGGCATGCCCAGCATTCTACAGCCCCCTGTGCTCTGGGCTGTAGGCAGAAATAGACACTTGGAGCAGTATGGGTAGGGAAACTCTGCCATGCTGATCTCGCACTAGGTGATTTTTGAAGCCACTTTATAGTTGCACTCTCCTTTCAGTTTCTCATTTTTGGGGGTTTCTACATTGTCTTTGCAGGTCCATAAAAAAAAAAAGAATTCCATAAGAACTTTGTGTTGAATAGAATGAGTCTAAAAGAAAATACAGTTAGGTGTTGATATACTTAAGTAAATAATAATATTTCAAAATTGTTCCCAAAGATTTTTTTGTCCTGGCAAATGAGCTTCACCTAGATTAATATACTATTGATGAATAATTAAATTTGCGTGCGTGTGTGATACCTCTAGCTGTGTCCCCAATTTGGGGAAAAAACAACAGATTTTTGTGTCAGAGGTCAAAAGTAGTGGTAATGGTTAAAGTTAGGTAAGTTGTGGTTATTGTTGGGGTAACATGAATGTAAGTCTATGTTAAGTCCCCCACAGTGACCTATATTGTATTTGTGATGATCTTTATAATGACTGTCTGTGTCAGGTGGTTTGATTGCTGATGAGCATGCTTTGGGTTCTGGAGATTCCCACTCAGGTTTTGTCAATCAGGCTTATGAGTCTTTTCTAAGGTTGAGGTTGGGTCGTGTAGTGATTTAACCTCCACTTCGTGTACAGCATGTACAACAAGAAGAGGTTTAATCAAGCAAGATAAGCTAGGGCACCTTTGTGGTAATTCAAGTCAGATCAATGAAGGCTCTATTACTGAAGCCCCCCCCCCCCCAAGTTGAATGCAGTCATTATTAATGGTATGGGTTAAATTAGCTTTTCCCACGATGATATGTAAAAAATGTCTGCTGAGAAATATGTTTGCTACAATGCACATTGTTATAAGTAAAAAAAAAAGTGTTGACTTTTTTTTAGACCCCGTTGACGTGTTTAATGCAGCTGTTGTCGGACCAGCCCTTGTGGTGTTTAGAATATTCTCATAGAGAATAAAACAGTTTCACTTTTGAGAGGTTGTGCTTCAGCTTTACCAGGTGCCCTAGTCAAAAGCAGCCAGTAGGCTGCCCTTTTTGGCTCTTCTTGTTAGGGTGTATGTTCAGCATGGGTTTTGAATCTTAAGACTACTTCCACCAAATTTCCTTCAGGTTTGAGTATTCCTTCAGTCTGAAACAGTGTTAGATCAGTGGTTGACCCTTTCTAAAAGTTGCCAGTCCCTCTGCCTCAAAACAACCCAGATACCTTTATAGTGTCTCAAAGGCCATCATATGGATTTGTGATTAACTAGTTTATCACTTTCTCATAGAAACCTGTGTGTGTGTGTGTGAGTGTGTGTGTGTGTGTGTGAGCGCCTGTGTGTGTTTGTGTGCGGCAATCCCTCAAGTGTCCTTGAAGCTGTAGCTAACTTGCAACCAGGATTCTTTTTTGAGCCCAGCTATGGGCTCCCCCCATTCATCATTTATAAAAGTGCTGTAACTTAAAAATGTTTGAAAAATATCTGGTTTCAGTGACTCATCTTAATGGTAATTCACGTGGTAAGGAGGCGGGAATTTCATTAACGTCATAACTCACTGTGTGTGTGTATATGTGTGTGTGTGTGGGTGTGTATGTGTGTGTGTTTGTGTAGAATTGCCAGTTATGGTGTTGATCTGGTTGCTAGGCAGCAGCTGGCCTTAGCTCTGGAATGGACCTCACTTAGAGAGGAGGAGTATTGGGACGGAGCGGGATGACTGGGCCTGTTTTGGTTCAAATCTTTTCACAGAAACAAGCGTTGGCTCGTTTGATTTAGTTATTCTCTTTGGCCACATTCTCTGTTTTGAACAGAAGCATGAGATTTACACAAAAAGAAAAAAATTCAAAACCGTGGAAGGGTGTCTGTAATGTCGGCAAGTGGTTTATTTTACCGCTGCTGTGTGTAGTGATGCTTGTTCCTGTGTGCCTGCCGTGGTATATGCTAACTCTAGTTATATTTAGGATTTCTTTGTGCTGGGCCAAACAAATGGGCTCAGGAAGGCCTAAGGAACAATACATTTCAGTTACAACGTTAGACACTGCAAAATGTGCTGGGTTTCCCAGAGGACACTGGTTAGCAGATGAAGCCAGAATAAATCTGAACAAAGAGTTTCTCAGATGCTGGCTGCTTAACTCGTAGCCTCTACGTTCAAACATATACACTCAAATACCCTTAATGTATACTATTTACGCTTACTTAAAGGAAAAATGGGACATTGTTGTAAATTCCCTTAGTTAGTTTTAATTTACATGTGATTAAAGAAGCTTTTCATTTTAATCTTATATTATTTTTAGACATTTTTGCAAATACACCTAATCTAGTGTTTCCCCTAAGTTTACTGGTTTGGGGGGGGCACATCATTTTTTTGGGGTTGGGGTAAGGGTTAGGGTTAGGTTTCACAAATCACGTTAAGTTTCATCCACAATCTTTTATACAAGAGCCCGCAGGTATGAGGAATAAGGTGTATAGGGAAAGTGACCTTAAATGACTTCTGTTTGGCATTACATGTTAAATGCATATTTTACTTTTCAGGCGGGCGGGGGCTCCTGTTGAGGGGCGGGGCGCCCCCCCCCCCAATTCCATGGTAGGGGATACACTGTAATCGCTTTCTTCCAGAGAGTGCGATGTGAAGATTGATACGACTTTCCATTTAGGATGAACAGTTGCATCACACTCGATGTCATGCAGGGTACCCAATAAATGTACTATTAAACAGATTTATAAATTGTAACCAGCACAATGTTGTGCAGTTTGCTAAATGAAATGAAATGTACTGAATTAATTGGATGTTGTGTATTGTATGTTGTAGCTTGCTGGAGGAGTCATCCTGGGCGTGGCCCTGTGGTTGAGACATGACCCAAAGACAAGCAACCTGCTGGAGCTCGAATTCGATGGAGCCCACGCCCCCAGCACCTTCTACATAAGTATGTATCTCATCCTCACTGTCTGCACTATCCATCTCTGTGTCTGTCTTCACACTGTTGTTGTCTTGTGGAAAATATCTTGCCAAACTCCGTGGACACACCGTTCTGGGTTACGCCCGGAAAATGTTGGTGTTTCTGGCATTTTTGCTAATTTGCATTACTTCCACGTGAGGACACAGCTCTTTTTCCTCTAACTAGGCACAGTTTACTCAGTTTTTGTTCAAATGCAATGCTCTTCGGGGTAACTTATTTCTTTTAAAGGGGCAGTAAGCGATTTAAACCCAATACACTTTTTGTAGAATTCAGTGAATATTTCCTCACGGTTCGTTAGCTGTTGGTTCTGTGTGTGCGCCCAAAAATAAAAGCCTCAGTCTCCCATACAAAAGGCTGCAGGTTCGAACCCAGAGCAGTGCGGCCAAAAAATCAACAAGAGAGAAGCTTTCTCCAAATCACTTACTGCCCCTTTAATGACTGTTTTACTAATTTAGTGGGAACTCTGCTTTATTGGTTTAAAAAAAGGCCTGAAGTCAAAACACTTTTCTCACATTAGATGAATGTAATAACAGTACAACATACAGTACCTGCCGCTATTTGGTACTTCAGAACGCAGGATCTGAAAAATAAATAAATGTAAAAACACAAGTTGACGTTTAGAGTATCTAGGCAAGATTTCTGATCACCATAAGAGACCATGCTTTTATGTCAAAGCCAAATTAACAAACTTCAAGCAGGTTTACTTTGAATCACATTCCTCAGTGCAGTCTCACTGATGAAAGCTACATTTAAGAAATCCAGTGATACTAGAAGGAAATGTGCCAAGGGAATAGTACAACTCTATCCTGAAACCATTATTGCTATTTCACTTTCTCTGATGTAAAAAGGACTAACAGTGAAGTGATTTATGGAATGGTAGGTCTACATTAACTATTAATTATCAGAATAAGCGGATCTACGAGGCCCCATTGACTAACATGACAGTGATATTCATTATGAATATATGAAAGGTTACCTTTATATGAACTAATAAATAGTTTAAAAAGCAGTGATGGTGCTGTTTGTGTGTATGTTAAGAGTCTGAGGCGTTTTTATTCTGTTGAAAATAACTTTTGGGACACATCATTTAGGGATTAGAAATTATTACTTACCCTACATGATTATGTCACTATGAAGATGATTTAAGATCATGATTTTCCAAACAAATCGACTTTCTGGTTATGTCAATTAGTTTAGAGCTGACACCAAGTTAACTTTCAGTAAATGATAAATAAGTTGGACATAGCAGTCTGCATTGAGTTTCTCAGGTAGTCTGTCCGTCCCCTCACCCAAAATAATGGAGTCAATATGGAATACTGTTTGTGTTGCTCTTTTTAAAAGTAACACAGGTGACTGTCTGACCAACAAGAATTATATCCGACAACAAACACAGGTGACTGTCTGACCAACAAGAATTATATCCGACAACAGTATAACGACCTGCCAGTCAACCAGGAGACTACAGTCCTTTATGTAATAAATACCATTTCCACAAAATTCCAGCAAGAGCTGCAACATCACCACTCGAACCAAGCTAGTTTGGTTTGTGTCCAGTTCTGCTTGAAATCTGAGCTGCACAAAAAATGTCTTTTGTATTTCTGTCATTTGGAATAAGCTCTGTGATAGTCTAACAGTGAAATGTCCTACAAATGTACAGTCCTCACCACAGAAAAGAAGTCACCCCACCTCTCAAGACCAATTAGACTAATTTCTTTCAGTAACACAATCTGGAGCCATGTTTCTTATTCAGATCAGTATTTCCCTGTGATGCATCATAACCAGGAAATATCACTGAAACGATTTACAGCAAAAGTTAATGACAATGTAAACTTACGAAAACATCTCAAATTCCAGATTTTGACTCTGCAGAACATTGTATAGTCCAACATGGCATCATTTCATGCACTCACACGTACAGTACAATACAGGACAGTTCAGAGCTGAACCTCAGTAACCTGGATGTGAGACTAGGGCTGAGTGATAAAACGATAACGTTATGTATCTCGATAGAACGTTTCGATAATTTTTTTTTCCTCGTTGGAAGAAACCGGAGCAAAGAGTCTAACTACACTAGACCGCTAGATACGCCGGCACTCGTCCTCTGGTACCTAGCAACGTATCGAGTGACACGCCTAATAGCCAATCATGTAACAGTATCACGTTTGGTTACGCCATCTCGTTGGCTCGTGTTTGTGTTTCTTAGGTCATAAAAATTATCAATAATTATCGAAATCGACCGATATGAAACACTTATATCGTGATACAGTTTCAGCCATATCGCCCAGCCCTATGTGAGACTATGAAACGGGTAAGAAAATCATTACGAATAATTGGAGCTGCCCC
This sequence comes from Scophthalmus maximus, assembly GCF_022379125.1. Taxonomy (NCBI): domain Eukaryota; kingdom Metazoa; phylum Chordata; class Actinopteri; order Pleuronectiformes; family Scophthalmidae; genus Scophthalmus; species Scophthalmus maximus. Next base: position 25,696,424 of record NC_061518.1, read on the forward strand.
GCCTCAGCCAGATCACCAGCCTTGTGACCAGGTCTAACAGAGGACACACGGCTCATCATATGACTCAATGAAAAGAGCCTGCACCCCCACATTTAGTTAACTCTCTTTCCAACTCTGCAAACCAGCATCAACATCCGCATTATCCCAGTCAGTTTCCTCATCTGTCTGCATGTATAGCTTGAGTCATCTACTTTGTGAGGAAGAAGAGAGATTAAAGGGAGAAAGATAGGAAAGTGCAGAATTGATAACAAAATAAATGAGAGGGGGAAAAAAATCTCATGTAGCTACGGAAACAAGACTGTCAAAACCAAGTGTATGGACAATGTGTGAAATTTAAGGAAACAGTTTAACTGTCATGGAAGCGCAATACTTCAACAAGCATAGTCATGAGCCTAAAATTTCGTCATATTATCCTGACACTCTCCTACTCCCTGTGCCAACATATCAATTTTAAAACAGTTGAATTCGCAAAAAGACGTTCTCGCGTACACGCCTTTTCTGTTTCTGTTGTCGGACATCAGAACAAGTATGAAATAGTGACTGAGACGTGACCCAGTAGAATGAATCATTAACCACCAGGCAGTCCCAAGCTGAAACCATTTCATAGTCCGACAAAATTGCCAGACACATCATTTAAAAGGTGAATTGTAATGTATTTATATTTAAGATGATCCTCCAGGTGAAACTAATAATGTCTTATTTTAGCCTTTTTCACACTGTCCAGATGTTGTCCAGAGATAGGCAGTGTGAGATGTTTCCTTACCCACTGGAAATACTCCGTTTGGTTTAGGAGAGGGGTGGAGCCTGGGTAGAGCAAGGACAAATGATAGAAACGTTATCAACATGCCCACTCACTGGCTGTGAATCCTCCAGACAATGACCTGCTCTATTTACGCTTTGGCTCAGTCGGACATCACACAGACTTTACTCCTGAGAGCTGAGAGTATGTTTAATCTCTGGTTCAACTCAACAGAACATTTGCGTGCACATATACAGTTCCTACAGGTAACATAGAGAATAGGGGGTTGCAGTGCAAGTGTGAAAGCAGCTTTTGCTTGCATTTGTTTTTGACTTCAGCTGCCTCTAGGGGTTTAGTATTAAAAGCCAAGTCAAGTGGGACACATTCTACTTCCTTTTACTGTCAATGACTGATCCTGCGGCTGTAAGCCCTCAATGTGTTGGGCCTATACACAGTGTTTACTCCACCAAAATATATTGTTCAAAAGCATTTTCAGACGAGACACAGGTTTGCATTAGAATTTTATAGACAAAATAAAAGTATGAGCACATCTAGGACGATGTGTTAAAGTGTACGAGGCAAAAATCTGACAGGTCAGGTATTCCAATACCTGTCTGTTTTATTGTGAACTATAGACTTAAGAATGAAAAATAAAGGCCACCACATTGTCAGGACGGTTGACAGGAATGAAATGTACAGGATACAAAATATGACCTAAAAGGGCATTACTTTTTATAATAACAAACTTCTGAACTCAATTAAGAGAAATGAGCTGCCAGAACGGGAAGAACAAATCAATTGCATCCCTTTTGGATAACCATAAGAGATTAGGGATCTTTATGAGGGCAGACTACACGTCATGTGTGTCCTTTAGGTTTTAATGTCGCTTGACATGGTGACATTCTAGTGCCGTAGAAAACAATGACCACAGACAGACCTGGTATTAACTCTGATCTGATCACAAGTGGACAGCTCTTAGTTCCGATTTGTGAACGGACCCAAGACACATTGATGACACTTTTGAGATCTCATCACTCAGACCATATTTGGGTGATGCTGGATGTGGCCAAGTTCTTTTAACAGTGTGAATGGGCCAAACTGAAGGACCGCCTACTCAGCTGACGTCCTCTGACCCACTACAGTTTCTTATCACTCATCAGACGCTGCTTTGTGACCGACACAAACATAACTGTATAGTGAGACTGTCTAAAAGCACCAGGTCTTTGTGAACAGAACTGATGTACACATGTGGTCACAGTAGACATGCGGAGACACATTCTGAGGTCAGGTGTGAACTGATGCACTTTCCACTCGTGATTGGATCACTAGAGACATGTTAATACCAGGTGTGATCTGGGTCAAGCTGACGCTGTTCAGCGCTGCATCAAGTCAAACACATGTTTTGTCTCATTTGGAGTAGAAGGAGAGGTTAGTGGAAAAGTGCCTTTTCGCTCACACTGCAGTACTGGAGACAGGAATAAGATACCCTCTATCCAAGAGTTCACTAGATTTGTCCCTGGGTGCTTTTTTTGAAAATGATGGTGAATGGGGAAACTCCCAACGCGGCCTTTGTGACTCACTCACTCACTCACTCACTCGCTTACTCACTCACTGACAGACATTTAGTGATGTTGCGCTGGAGTTACCAGAGAAGTTGAGGGGATGTTTGGATCATTGTTTTTGTCGTCTTCTGGGGCAGCATAGTTGTTTTCAGTGAAGAAAAAAGAGGAACTCCTTTGGGACATTCTCTCAAACAGCCTCACTGATTGCATCCTACCCATTACATAAAGCCTCCCTCTCATTCCCAGGAAGGGGAGAAGAAGCCAAGTCGGTAGAGGAAAAAATTCCTCACTAGCCAGCCCCCCTTCCTCCTAGTCCCCGGCCCCACCCCTCTTCTTCCCTCTTCTTTGAAAGTTTTTCCTTTCCTTCACTCCGCTCGGTTTCTTTCCACTGTCGCTCCCCATTACTTCCCCATCTGGTTGTGGTTAGCGTTCCAGTCGCGCTGTCTCACTTCTCATTTTCCCTCAGTCCTTCCCTCCCCCATCCCTCCCTCTAACTCTGTCAGCTCTTTTCTCCCCTCCCCTCCTGTCTCCTTCTGCTGCCAGGAACTTTTCAATATGAAGTTGTTCATCTGCTTCTCTTTTCTCTCACCCCTAACTTCTCACAGACACAACTACCCAAATGCGACCAGCTTGTAGCTTTTCTAAAGAATTAAACATACAATACACTTTATTTCCCTGAGTATGACTGAAGCCCGTTCCCAGAAACAACAGAAATTAGAGTATTCAGTTGAAAGAATGCTCATGTTTTTTGTAGAAAACGATAAAGTAATTTCTCAGGTTCGGAAAATCACATCTTTCTCAGTAGCATGAAAGTGGAAGGATCTGTTCCCTCCAGGTTTAAAAATAATTAAAGCCTTTGAGGCACAGTAAGCAACTGTCATGAGAACAGTGGTTGGAAGAGGATAATAATCTTGGTCTTGATTTAACATGTTACAGTTATCAGACAACAGGCTGATGACTCCCAGTTGTGTCTGACAACACACACCGAGCCCGAATCATGTCACTTTTTTTTAGACTTGAATGAAAGATTTTGGGAAGTTAATTCCAATGCAAGATAAACTGCTTATTCTAAGTAAAGAATGTTTAGCTGCAGATATATTTTTTCTCCCTTCGTTATATTGATCGGGCTCTCAGTCATGGTGTTAAGGTCCACACTGGCACTGTTGGCAGTGAGTTCCTGAGTGTACTGGATACCAAAGAAATGTGTAAACCGGAAATTTAAAAAAAAAGAAAGAAGATATTTAAATTATGTAATTGTTTGAAATACGCCGATCAGCCATAACCTGTCTAATATTTTGGTTGCAAAATGCAACAGGCCATTTGGGGGTGTTCTGTGGGAGTGGCAGTGGATCCTTTGGGTCCTGTGGGTTTTGTGGCTGGGGGCCTCCATGGATTCACGTATCCTACATGCTTGATGGGATTGGGTTCTGGGGAGTTTGGAGGCTGGGTCAAAGCTTTGGGCTCTTTGTCGTGTTCTTCCAGCTGCTTATTTCTGAGCAGTTTTTGCAGTGTGGCGGCACATTGTCCTGCTGGGTGAGGCTACTGCCGGCGGGGATCGCCATAAGGGGGGTCTGCTTGTCGTCTGGCCTGCAACAATGTTGAGGTGGGTGGTTTGTGTCAAAGTAACACCCAGTTGAATTTTAGGACCCAAGATTTTCCACACAACATTGGATTATAACGAGATAATCTGTGTTATACATCTGTCAGTGGTCTTAATGTTGTGGCTGATCGGTGTGTGTGTGTGTGTAAGTGTATATATATATATATATATATATATTTATATATATATATATTACATATTCTCCTTTTTGTCAACAAAATAAGGAGGTTATGGGTTTTTTGTAGTTTTTTTTGTCATCGTTATTGTACAGAGATTTAATCAAAGTTATATAATGATGACAGTTTTACCCTGTAAAAGTCACATCTTCATCACTTTCTACAAGTTACAGCTGTTGCAGATGTAATGTGTACATTAGTTTGCCATATTAACAACCTGAAGTCGTTCAGGGTACTGTATGAAATACGGATGTCTTTACATGGCCGAACCGCTGTATACACAATAATTTACCGCTATGCAACAGAACAGGATGCTACCGAAAGGAAGGTTTTCATATCATAAACAATTGTCGGATGACCCAATTAAAGCAACTAAATGCATTTGGATAAAATATTTGGAGGTTCATTGTTACATTAGCTTCATCAGCTTAGGGGAATTCCACCTGAACTAATGGATCGAGCAGGAAAACAAACACAATTGCCTGAACTTCAAGAACAAAGGTGGAGGTGGTTTCCTGACAATATGTGTGTGCTCCTTATAGAAGACAAAACACAAATACAAATATAATAGAGGTTAATGCAAGATTTTAATATATATTACGAAGTTTAAATCATATAATTCCCTCCCATCTATGACAATTTCCCACAGTGAAAATCAGCCATATCCTTGACTACTGGGCAAACTCCATCCCCCGATAAAGATTGTGAAATGTGGTTAAAAAGCTGTAGATGGACCTTAAGTAAAGATGTTTTTCCTTTTTTTTTTCCTTTTTTAATAAAATGCAGTAAAGTTGCAATTAATTTTCTATTGCAACACTGAAAATATTTATGATGTACCTCCATAGTAATTGTGATTTAAATTTTTTTGGCTGAAACTATAGGTATGCCAGTGCCGCTTTGGTCAGTTGCTATCTCATTTTGTGTCTGTTATTTTCATATCTTGAAATATTGGATAAATTCCTATGAAGCATTCACAGCCCTCAGAAAATAAACGATTTCCAATGATTTTTCTTTCCTTTGTCGTTTGATCTCCGGCCACATATAGTTCAAAGCTATTAGTTGTCCAGTCAAATATCTGATCTACATAATGGATTAGAGCAAAATGTGATTTGGATGTTTATGGTTCCAAGAAGCTAAATTGTCTCGTCTAAATTTTAGCGCCATCAACAGGTCAGTGTTTGTTTGTCTGATACTTTGGGCTCTGACTAAAGACCTGAAATTCTATTGACATTCCCGTCAGCCTCAGCTGCACTTTGTGTTCAGTTCTGTTTAATAAATGTTAGCATACTTTGCAGTGAGCACCACTGTGCCAAAGTAGAGTCTCTGAGCTGCTAACATGGCTTTAGATTCTTTCTCAAGAGTCTAGTTCATTTCCAGTCCCAGAGTCTCCTTGAAGAACAGGGTTTTCTCAAAACAACCAGTGATGATATGTGATGTATGATGTGATGCGTCTGAAAGCCAAAGTGTTTAAAGCTTCTCTTAACAGCAATACACTAAACGGTGGGGTGAAAAGTTTGCCGTGAATTAGGGGGGCAAGAGGTGATGATGAATTATACAAACACAACCCTGCACACTTTGACACAATTCTCCCAGCATTTCTACACAGAAAGCATTTCAGCAGGATTTTTTTTTTCATTTGCCTTTGTATTTGCTTTGGTGCGTTTACACATGAACTTAATAAAGCTGATCATTTGTTTTCAGATCACTCAGGGTGGATGTTAAAGATGATAAATTATGCAATTTTAGTTTTTCCATTTCCTGTTATTAGTTTTTTGTTTTTGTAAAAGGTCTGCAAACTTAAAAAGCCAAAAGTCTGCAGTAAAGGGAGCTCCTCTTCCATACAGAAAACACTGCTCCTGAAGCCCCTGGAACATCTCGTCAGGAGTCCGGCCGATACTTCATGTTATGACGAGAGTGCAGAAGTCACACCTATAGGCTAGCCTCAACTCCAACAGTGGAGGCCGACAATTCCTACATGCGCTGGGAGCGGTTGACCAATCACAACAAAGTGGTCCAGCTGGCCAATCAGAGCCGACTGGACTTTATCAGGGTGGGGCCTTAAAGAGGCAGGAGCTAAAACCAAGTGTTTCCGTCAGAGGTTGGAAAGAGGAGCTGCAGGAAAGGACAGTCTGAGGAAACTGATGATTCTGAACATTAGAGCATGTAAATCTTCAAGTAATTACCGAAAATTAGAATTACTAACCTGAATATGAGAATAATATGTCTCCTTTAATATCACTTCTGAACTGGGCCTGAGCATAGTAAAGGCTGTTTTCCTCTGTTTTATACCAGAAACTAAAGTGATTGTGTCCTGGGCTCTGGGTGCTTCTAATGCGGTTGACCTACACGCAGCACAGTGCCTGAATGCATCCTGTGTAAACATAGATGGGGCACTGAAACTCCAGCTCTGCTAATGTGCTGCTTTCACTGTGCCTCCAGTGTGAACGAGATATAAAGCACTGATGGCTTTGCACTCACTCCACACAAGCATAAAGTGTTTGTGGGTTTCAGCCATCATGCAAAAACCTTGGTGGAAGGACACTGGCACATTAAGGTTCAATAAAGATTAAAACGGCATTAGGATACAAATGTAAAGCTAAGTTCGGGAACCATTTCTCATTGTTTCGTACTTATTTCGTGATTGCACATCATGTCTTTAGGTTTGCAGCATCTCACGGGCATTAGCTGCTCTTCAGAGCGAACGAGGGAGATGCAGAAGGCCTGATGGATGGAAGCGGGGTGGATCCATGAGAAAATTAAATCAAGACAGAGAAGAATACATTTAAGTAAATGGAATTATTGAGAGCATCATTTTGAATGAGCGAAGCTATTACACAGGAAGGACAGATGGGTAGTGGTTTAGCAAGCGAGGAAGTGACTGAGATTGCCAAACAGCATTGCAAGACGACCATGTCAGACCATAGAGCCACAATGCAAGAGATTGAGGGAGCACTTGGTCAGTCGCCAAGATATCAATTTCTAAATTAGCCTGTGTGTGTGTATGTGTGTGTGTGTCTGTGTGTGTGTGTGTGTGTGTGTGTGTGTGTGGGATGATGTATACGAGGTACAGGACCAGTTAGTGGACCAGAATTGAATTATGTCTGAGCTGACAAGCAGGAGTAATGATGCTGAGACTGAACACGGACGGAGCTGCATTCCCAACCTGATCCACTAACATCTATGTTTGTGCTTCAGTTTGTCAGTATTTGTATGCCAACAGTGATAAGGACGGATGGAACTGAGTTGGTCATTTGTGTTTTTCATTTTTCTCAAGCTCCTTGGTTCAGAATAGTTTTGAGAATGTTGTTGCTCGAGTTACCTGTTTGAATTTTTAGCAGATAGATATGTTTTCCTTCTTAATAAAAGAAGCAGAAGGTATGTGGTGTGGCAATGACTAGTGATCAGTACACTATCAGGAAAAATGCAATTATGTGTTTAAAAAACGTCAGCTGGGATTGGCTCCAGCCTCCCTGTGTCCTTTAAAATGATATAGCGGTATAGATAATGGATGGATGGATATGATATAGAACAAAAATATGTTAATTTGTTAATATGAAAATGAGAATGGCAGGATACACAATACACACAGCAGGATTTCACAGTGATAATAGCATGACTCAAATGTTTTAAAACATTAGTTGAATTCTAATATTTTATAAATGATAATTTATGTCATAATTACTTTCATTTAGTATTTTACCCTTTATGGATGTGTTGTTGGGATATTGTTCAAGGATTGCCTCTTGGAAAAAAGGTTATCAATATTGAATATATTTCTGAGCGCTTTATCAGCACATGAATGCACCGCCAATTAGCATTTGACTTTGACTCAAATGCGTCTGCGCTTTAAGGAGTATTACCGCACTGTTAAAGCCAGACGTAATCGCTCAATCAAACACTCCACTAGACTCTGCCCGTGGAATGTGTTTTTTCATGTTTACTGCAATGAACGGAAACTAAACTGCAGCACGGAAAAACCCATTTAACAGTGTAGGAAAGTCTTGAGCAGCCATTTATGTTTATAGGAGTAAAAGCTGCGAAAACGGCGGATTGGTCTTTAAAGGACAAAACTCAAGTGATTTTCTGTGATGATTTCTAATGCATAAATAGTAACTACTGGTCAATGACGGAATAAATATTTGTACAAAGCTATTTTATTCTTTGAATTTATATTCAAAAGCCCAGAACAACTGTTGTACAATCATGTTTTTCCGCTCTCCACTACAATCTCTCTATCTAGCAAAAAAAAAAGAACAGATTGAGATTTACAACCACACACCACCTGAGATGAACAGGTCTAATATGTGAAGCAGACAAATGACTGTTTCAGTCAGACACAGTTGAGCACAATCGTACATGTTTTTCTTTCGATGCTGAACTCCCTCAACCCTAAAAAAGGATGGAAAGAAGAAAAGAAGGAAGTGTGTGTAATTATGGAGCACGTACTTTGTATAAGAATTCTTCCTGTGATCATAACTGAAACATGACTTATTTGTGTCTTTGCAACGCTTTTAGTGGTTTCCATGCTTGTTATAGCCGTTTACATTCTCTCATAAGCAGAACTTGAAAGTATGCTCTTATTACAACCTGTTAATGTATGTGTTACCATGGATACTAACCAGTCAATGTATTCTGTCCACCATCTGTCTGTCTGTCCAGGTGTCCACATCCTGATCGCTGTCGGCGCAGTGATGATGGTGGTCGGTTTCCTCGGGTGTTATGGTGCCATCCAAGAATCCCAGTGTCTCCTCGGAACTGTGAGTCATAATCAATTTTAAATGTTTCCTTTTTTTCTTTTTCTTTTTTACCTCTAGCAGTGCTATGGAACTGTATATTAATGAGTGTACCATGTTTCGTCTTTTTTTACTTCATGCACATGAGGACTTCACACTATAACACTGCGACGATTACATGCCAAGACTTGCTGCAGTGTGCCAGCAAAGGCAGAGATAAAGGAGCAAGTTATCTTGTGAATAGAATGTGATACCGCTCGTAAAGCCACTGAGAAATGAGGCGTGTTCATCGTGTTTGTGTCTCTGAAGTCTTTCAGAGACACAAACACGCTGAACCCCACCCGTCACCCACCCACCACGGTGCTGTCAAAACCAGAAACACCACAGCCGCTCCATATGTTTAAACGGTATCGTCTATCGAGTGTGTGCTGCTCCTTTAAAAACACACATTTACCAACAAAAGTATCTCACACAGAGGTTCAGACCCTGACAGGAGATGAGATGCAACAGAACCATTTTGTGTCTGGTTGTGTGTTATGGGGCCGTTTTCACTGGGCCTCGCTACACCCAAGTATAGGAAATAGAGGGGAGGGGGGGGATTTGAGATGCTGGTACAGTGCTAGTGCTACATCTAGTGGCGATCAATATCCCCTACATTACCTTTAAATGAAGTGGTGTTTCATTTGTTGTATGGGTAATGTGTATAATATCCACAATGCATTTTGGTGAGTAACACACATTCTTTGTAAGGATACTCCACAGGGCCCCTTTAAATTTTAATAAAACCCTCTTTTGTGTGATTATGTAATAAAGTAAAACCTCAGTTTGCCAAATCCTTATATTGACCATTTATCTCATGTGTACCTGTCCTATCCTGCAGTTCTTCGCCTGCCTGGTCATCCTGTTCGCCTGTGAAGTTGCAGCTGGAATCTGGGGCTTCATGCACAAAGACACTGTAAGATTGCAAACATTGTTGAAATAGGAATATCAATTGAGCCTTAAAGTCAGTAAATACAGTCATGTTAGAAACTATTTACAGCCTTTTTCTTTTTACATGTTTTGTTGTGTTGTAGAATGATATTTTTAATCAAATGTATGAATCAAAAACTAATATCTCATTCACAAAAGTATTCAGAGCCTTAATACAGTTCCCCAATTGAACTTTGAGTCCTCTTGGCTAAATGTCTACAAACTCGACACACCTGGATTTGGGTAGTTTATCCCATTTCATACCCATCAGATTGGGCAGAAAGGGTCTATGAGCTGCCATCTTCAGGTCTCCACAGATGTTCTATTGGGTTTAGGTCTGAGCCTTTGCTGCGTCACTCAAGGACAGTCATTTCAGTGTTATCTTAGCTGCTTTGGGTCACAGTCAACCTTTTTTGAATTATAATTTTCTTCAAGGACCCCTCTGTGTTTGGCTTTATTTTTATCCTTTCCTAAATTCTATCCAGTGTCTCTGTCCATACTGCCACTGCCATGCTTCATGTAGGGATGGTATTAACCAGGTGATGAATGGCGGAGGAAATATTTGTCTCATCAGACCACAGGATATTTTTTCCCCTTGCTCTGAGTCTTTTAAATGCTTTTTGTTAAACTCCATGTCTTTTACTCAAAGTGGCCTCTGTCTATTTGCTTTTACTATAATTTTCTGACTGATGGAGAGATGCTGAGATTTCATTTCTACAGAGGAAATCTGAAGCTCTGTTAGAGTGACTTTTGGGTTCGTAGTCACCCCCTGACCGAAGCCCTCCTTACCCCATAACTCAGTTTGGACAGACGGCCAACTTCCTCCATTTCCCAATGACTGAGGCCACTGTGCCCATGGGAACACTCAAAGCCTTAAAAGTGGTTTTCTAACTTAACCCTGATCCATACCTCACCACAAATTTATCATTGAGGTCTAAAATTCATTCGTGGGGGCTCTTAAGAGGTGGACTCCAGTTCTAGACACATCTCAAGGATAGATTAAGCAAACAGGATGAACCCGATCACAACATGGGTTATGCAGTGGTAATTGTGTCCATTATATAGCACAATAAAGTGTGCAAAGTGAAGGGTTCCTAAAATTGTGAAACCACTCCTCCTCTACAGGTTGTTTACAGGTGCTTAAGTTAAGGTTAGTTGGTAAAAATTACGAAACAAAGGCTTGAAAAAGTTTTTTTAATGCTATATATGCATGTCTAGTCTGACACATTGCTTCGCATTTATTGACAATACAATGCAGAGCATGTTTTTTTTTAAAGTGTACTTTGAAAAACAAAGAAGGCCACTAATCAATAGTCTGAAAGTGTATCCAGAATCTTCAAAGATGCTTCTTACATCTGGATAAGAAAATATTATTTTTTCTTTATCCCATTTACTATATTGCGACTGTATTTCCTGATCTGTGCTTAAGCTGCACTTGAAACAAGACCCAAGTTTTATGCTCAGTTATGGATACGTTTTATGTTTGAGGCTAAGCCCTTGGAAACTATCTTGGTACTGTTTCAGGTGTCGAAGGAGATGATCAACTTCTATGACTCCGTGTACGACAAGGCCATGGCGCAAAGCCTCACCGACCAGAACAAGAAGCAGGCTGCTGCCACCGTGCTGAAGGTCTTCCATGAGACGGTATGAACATAACACTATAAAATGTATATTTCATTGCAGGCATTTGTCCTTTCAAAGTTTTCCAACGTTGACAGATTCACTAAACACCACACATGTTGAGTGCAATCCATTGGACGTTATCAACTTGTGGTGTATTTAACATAATTATTGATGTGTACCAAAGGGCTCTGAGCTTGCATTTATTTTAAGAGGCACGGATGAAAACTTAGGGACAATGTTATTTTATTTACGAAATAACCTCAACGTATTAGCATTTTAGCATATTATGCAATCCACATGTAAATCCAGTACTGAATATGCTTATTTAATCTGAATCCTTAGATCCCAGTAAAGCTTTCTACTTTTGTAAATTCAAATTATAACAAGAACTCACACGCGAGAAAACTGTTTTTAGTGGCAACATGATTAATGTTCACAATCTGTAGCCTCAGCCTGACAATGAGATGACTTTTTTTATACATAGCAGCAGAAGACATCAAATGTTGATTCAGTATATTTTTTACAATTTACACTTCTATATCCTTATACATTTTGTACACTGAACTTTGCTAATAAGAACATTAGTACCTATTTTTAGGTATCAACAATACATAACAGTAGAGCAAATGAGGGTCACACAGATGTACTATCCCAACAATTTGATGAGTAGAGCATTTGTAAAAAATTTAGGTATGACAACTGTTAACAATCTAGAGTATGGAGAAAAGGAGCAGCCATGTTTCTCACTGTTATTAAAACCACAGGAAATGAACAGTATCAAATTTTGGAAATTATAATACCTGATGAGATGTGTAGTTTATGTCATCACAAAGAAACCCCTGAGGTCATGCAGGCATAGCAACAGTAACATGGGTATTGTCCTGCTTACACTGTACTATGGTGATCTATTCACAGATTTGGAATTCAAAATGTGTGGTTCTTATTTGGCCAATTACAGATGTTTATTATTGTTACACAATGTATGAATGTTTGGGCAGTTTACAGATCTCTGTGATGAATGAGAATACAAAAGGTTGTGATGTTAAAAAAAAAAGATCAATCTTTTCATATTGATCTTTTCAATTATAGGATCTAAAGTGTGTTGTTTGTGCGTTTCAGCTGAGCTGCTGTGGAAAAGGCCAGGGGACGTCTATTCTGACAAAGCTCACAGACACGCTCGGCCTGACCGACCTCTGCCCCAGCAACGCACAACTGATTGTAAGTGTGATTAACAATCCAAGCAGTTTTATCTCCACTTGCATGCAACAGCTTGGCCAGACTGCAGTGGTGCTCACATAGGAACTGGACAAAAAGAAAGTAATTTACATTTCAGTTCAATTATTAAAGTCAAAACCCAAATACATTTTTCAGAGGGTTGTATATACCATGTATTCATAGTGTAATGTTCCTCAACCCTTTTTATCAGGGGCCCTTGAAGTTATTTGATATCCAAAATTAAATATTTTTCTGACTTACAGACTCATCATGATAACTAAAATAGATTTGAAAAACAGCTGAATTTGTTCATTATAGGTTTGGAACCAACACGATGGTCTTTAACGGAACAATAAATGAACAACTTCCACATACACACATGACACCTTGACACCTCTCAAGAGTCCTGAAACCTTTCAGAATAATGGACCTCTTCCTCGAGGCAGAAGTAACAGTTGCGCAGGGAAATCTTGCTGAGAGTCAGACGAGAAGATTGTTAATGCGTGTTATGTACAGATCTGGAGACTTGGGATAATTAGCCCAGCTTAGTGCAAAATCTCGAAGGCTGTTTTTTTTTCTGAAACTACTCCGACCAACATCTCATTAACTAACACACTGTATCTTGTGTGTTTATGCACGACAAAACAAACGTGTTACAACAGTGTTTTCTCGGCGGCTGTTCCCATCTACAACAGAAATGTAAAATCACAACAATTTGTGGTTGTGGGATGAGTCACATGCTGGACAAGAACTCTGGCAAGTCTCGGCTCCTGCCTGTCCTTCCTGAGAAATAGCTCGAGGTCATGACTCCCTGTAAAAACTCATCTTGTTTTTACATTGCTGATTTCTTATGGATGAATAAAAGACGATAAAGTGTTTTAATTAGTGCATGAAGCTGCTGTGTATTCTTTTTTTTTTTAATTTGACAGAGTCAAACTGACTCCCCTTGCTTCCAGTCTTTATGCTAAGCTAAGATATTTACTCTGGCTCCAGCTCCACGAGCGGTATCAATCTTCTCATTCAACCCTCGGCAATAGAGAGAAGAAACATATTTCCCATAAAGTCAAACTGTTCCTGTAACGTGATGAGTGACACCTGTTTTACAGGACTGCATGTCTGTTGTGAGAAAGTCTGTGGGGTCAGGGGCCGGAAAGGGTTAAGAAACGTCTTTTGATGGTTAAGCGAACGGATCATTAAAATGCCACCATAATGTGTGATGTGGAGAATCAATGTTCATAGAGTTTGAGATGTGCGAGTACAAAAATTGTGAGGCCAATTCACTGTTTCTGCTGCATCGTGGCCACGACGGTCTGTATGACTTACATTTTGTCACCCACCAAATTCTGCACCGCTTGTGCGCACATTCATATGCAACCCATAATTTGTGACCAATGCGGACCGTCTGCACTTTGTGTGCCTGCTGCATGTGCTAGAAGAAGAGTGAACTGGATGTGCTCTATTTCACTTGTGTCATTTTTACTTTAGATGTTGTTCTGCCAAATACAGTAAGCATAAGAGCAGGTCACCATCATGTTTCCCAGTGTGTGGAGCGTTGATGCATACACATGCCCCTTATTTCAGTATGTCCTGTATTGTACCTTGTTCTAAGCCCAAATCTGATTATCCCAGAGCAACAAACACACACACACGCACCTTCAGCTTTCTGTATTCTGGTCTTGCCTGGAGCGTGACCACAAGTTTTAGTGGTAAATCTGCCTCCGTCGTCACTGTAAACTACATATTTCCTAAGCAAGGTCATAAAGCTAGACAGGCATAGCAACAGTAACATGGGCTTTGTAAGCAGTCTTTGGCAGATATCAACAGTTATCGTTTGTCATCGTTATCGTCTGAAATTATAGATATAAATTCATGTTTTGTTGTTTTGCAGAGTTGCCACAACAGGATCCAGGAGATATTCTCCGATAAGATTTACCTGATCGGTATCGCCGCCCTGGTGGTCGCAGTTATTATGGTGAGAACATGAAGCTGCACATCACAGACGTCAAACCTAAACCACAGCCAAACATTTACATAGGACTCAAGATATTGTTGTCAGTATGTGTATCAGAGACTCTCAGATGTTACCATGGCAACATTACATCCCAAATATGATTTATTTAACATCCACCAGGTGGTAATGTAGTCATTTTTAGTCAGTGTCTGTGTGTAGGCCGGGGCTGCACAGTCATTGATGCAATGATTGAATGCTTATGAGTCAAATGTATAGAAGAGATCATTTCAAATTGATGCTGCAACACAAGTGCAGTGAATCATCAGTGGTCATCAGTGCACTAGTAACTACACAGTAAATATAGAGGAAGAAAAATGCTAGGTCTTTATTCTACAGCTGAGTTACTGTTACTCAGTCCTTTTATTTTGTGGTCCACAAAACCCCAAAATAATGTCACCAACACTGCACATTTCAGAAAGAAAAAAAACATCACAGTAAACAAGAGTATCCAACAGATACTTTACGACCTGGCTCCAGGAACAGAAAGCTTAAACATAAGACTTAATTTATCCTATCCCATCATCGCCTGTCTGAGCAGCGACCTTCTTTTCCTCCTCTGTTGTTCAGACCGTTTTTCTCAATCATCATTTGCGAACATTTAGTGCTTCAGTATTTACTTTAGAAGCATTTAACATGTTTATATTCAACTATGTGAAATATCAGAGAAGTGGTTTTTTTGCTGTTGGTACTGTTTATCTATTGGACTTATGATGATATTGGTCTGGATTAAAGGTTGGGCATGTTCCAAATCTTTGTCGAACGAATCCCTCAGAAATATCAAAACCATTATATAAGTCTAGGGCTTCAACTTACGGTTCTTTTCATAATCGATTAATCTGTCGATTATTTTCTTTATTTGATTTATAGATTAGTTGTTTGGTCCATAAAATGTCATAAAATGGTGAAAAATGTTGATCGTGTTTCCCAAAACCCCCAAGACAATATTTTGTTTTGTCCACACACCAAAGATATTTAGTTTACTTTTATAGAGGAGTAAAGAAACCAGAAAATATTACTACTTGAACCGATTATCAAAATAGTTGGCGATTAAATTAGTAATCGATTACCTATCGATTAATCAATCAACTGATGCAGCTCTATATAAGTCCATCGCTCAATACCCTGTCAGTGGCCCTCAGCTGCAGGGCAACTGACTCCTACTAAAGTGGGGTCACCAAAATGTAGATTTACTTTTTAGTGAGTGTCACACGAATACACGTTGATGTGTGTTTTCAGTAGCCGTGTATGTGGAACGGAGTAAAAAACAACTAAATTTACAGTGAATTATGTGGTTTAACTGTTTCTTGGCAAACCGCTGGGCACAGTGAAGTCAATGAGTCTTGTTGTTTTTCTTAATAAATAGTGTCAGGATGTAACTCCCTCAAAAACCACACGGTGTCATTTTTACTTTAATATTTGTATATGGATTAAACAAGCTATTTTAACAAGTGTCAGTTGAAGGTTTAGGGTGTATTTTTAAATCGATCTCTGTCTCTGAGCTGATACTACCCAACACTATACTATAAGCCTTTAGCTTCTTATCTCACTACTGGAAAGAAAGAGAATTGCCCTATTTCTATTTCTCTCAGTTTTCTTTGGATGGTTGTTGTGCACATTTAGGCCTCTTTTTCTTTTTTTTTGGCTGGAACTGGCAACTCATGCCACTGAGGCGTGGCATGTTTATTAGTAAGAATATCTAACCATCACTTGTGTTTGTGTCCACCCTCCCAGATCTTCGAGATGATCTTCAGCATGGTGTTGTGCTGCGGCATCCGCAACAGCCCGGTGTACTAAAGCGACGGCGGCTGCCGGCGGACGTGCAGATGAAGGAAGGACGACCTAGCAGTCGCTGTCTCATTCATTCTCTTTTTTTTTTCTAAGCAGGATACCTAACATATATATATATATATCGCTTGCTGGATTTAGTCAGCTCGTTGAGAAGACAACGCAAAATCCATCCTCCGTTGAGCATTTGAATCACACAGTAAATGAATATTTGTTAGTCACAGATGTTATGCATATGTGACCAGTGCTATCATAACCCGATGAGTAGATTCGTATTCTGTCGCACTGCCACACACAACTTACTTTCACCAGTCCTGGTGCTTTAATCCTTTAGGGATTCATTAGATGTTTACTGCCTCCTTGCCTATGAACATGTTCTTATACTCTTGGTTTTATGGATGTTTGGTTTTTTCCACTGTTTTATGTATAAACTGTATATAAATATATATATTAACAGTGCTTTATGACTGCATGAGCATGGATATTACAGTAAATTCTTCTCCTGTTTTCTTCCTGCACTCATTAGTCTTGCCCTAGAATGAACCAGATGAGACTGACACTAGTGTCGGCTGATTAGAAGTGAACATGACACACACACACACATACACAGACACACACACACACACACACACACACACACACACACACACACACACACACACACACACAGACATCACTGTCTTAGCTCACATCCACATCAAAAGTAAGAGGAGGGGATCCATACCACTCTCATGTCTTGGGGCTAAAAGTGATGCTAGAGGCAGAGGGCGATTAGTTTAGCTCAGCATAAAGAGTGGAAGGAAAAGGAAATGTGCAGTGCTCAGAGATTCTTTTTCTCTGGGTGCAGGAGTCTTGATTAGACTACCATTGGAAACTCACATCTGGCCAAGCTGTAGTTCCAGCATGTCACTCCCCTTAAATGTAACTCATGATACCTTCCCAAGTCCATTCATCTCCCGTATTATTACATTTGTCTGTGTCACAAATTAATGAGTTTTTTTCAGGGCTGTTGTATAAGGTTAGATATTACAGGTGTTTATGCTCTCGTTGTGTCTGCTCCCTTTTAATGTTGTCGTTTTCTAATAGTCTCAGGCTAACTGCAGAGGTGATGTTTGTCGTAGCAGAGGGCAGTGCAGTCATGTTAACACTAGTGTTGATACCACCTGGCAACTGAACATGCTGATCATTTAGCCCAGGAGGGTGTTACTCCACCACATGGGCTTTAATATATTATTATATATTTGATGCCGAGGTCTGTTCCCGCTAGAATCCATCTGCCACTGACACTAACCCGTAACTGCGCACAACGCCGCAATGCCATCATAAACACGCGCTCGAATAAACTCATGTCATCCTGTGTAACCACCCATATTATCACTGCGTTTGTCCGTCAACTAAAACCTTTGTCTTGTTAACATCTCATATTTACACCGAGAAACCCTAAAAAGTGTCTTGTAATATTTACAGCTCTGACGTATTGTACTAATGGAAATAATGAAGGCTGTAAAAAGACAACGTATGCCTTTTCTCTCTCTTTGTATTGTGATATCTTTTGTCTGGTACGTCGTCAAAGGAGTCTGAACAGAAAGGGTTGAAGATTTTTGTGGCAGTGTCGACTGAGAGGAATCCCAAACCTTCAACACACAATTAACAAAAAAAGATGACGCCCATCGGTCCAGAATTCCTCAGTCAGTAGGAAACTTGCTGTGTTTCTCTGACAGTTCTGTCCACGTAACAGACACTCAGGCTCCACTGCCACTTCAATCTCAACCCCTCTCTACTCTTGTAGACTTTGGTTTGCCCAAATATAAAGGGATTAAATGTATTTTACAAATAAAGACTCAATTGGTTTTGTTGTGTTTTTTTTCCCCCTAGAAATCAACATGAGGGTGATAAAATGAAATTTACATTCATAGGATAATTGAGGATGGTGGAATTAGTCCTTTCTTGCATCTCTAGGTGAGTAGAATATAAAAAATCGGTAGATCAGAGGAATTGGTGCTGTGTGGGTGTCATATACGATAGCGCTGGATATTACCGCCACGCAGATACAACACAAGTCAGAACATATATACAGTATACCACATAAACTGACTCTTGTTTGAGTTTCCCTACCTTCTCTCTTCTGTTACATCTTTTTTCAACTTAATCACACATTGTCAAGCAATATAATATATCCTATAAACAGTGACTATATAACTGAGCAGTGCAACAGAATACAGAGTTTACAGTGGCTTCAGAACACATCCAGGCCCCTTCACTCATTGCATATTTTATTTTGTCATAGATTTAATTTATATAAAACGGCCACAGTTCCCATTTGACCCATTATCTACACTCAATAACTCATCATGACGTATAAGAACTGACATTTTTGTATAATTATTACAAAATCACAAACATCTCAGACCACTGAATAAGTATTATATGAAGGCATCTTTGGCAGCAGTCACAGCTTCCAGTTTTCCTAGGTGCGTGTCTACGAACTATGCACCTGGATTCTTCCAAGCGGCTCATGTCAAACTCAGTCAGATTAGATGAGAAGCGTCTGTGAGCTGCCATCTTGTCCTGAAGCCGCTCCAGTGTCGCACTCTCAAGCAGCTTTTCTTCAAAGGCCTCTCTGGATTTAGCTGCATTCATCCTTTCCTCAGTTCTGACCAGTCTCTCTGTCCCTGCTGCTGAGAAGCACATGATGCTGGCTCCACCATGCTCCATGTAGGGATGGTGTTGTTGACCAGGCGATTGAAGGAGTGTTTCGTGTTCACCAGACTTGGTGTTTGTTCTGAACCACAGCAACATTAAAAAAGAAAAAAAAATGTTTTCACCTGCTCATGGGTTATTCGATGTAGACATTTGAAATCCACGACACATGAAAGAGTGCAAAAAGACGACGGGTCTGAATACATTCTCTGTCGTTTTTAAATCGATCTATTTTATTCCTCAATGTGTACTGTACAATAAAAACGGCGCTGATATTAAGTTCTACAACAGATGATTTAACAGTGATTCAGCATTCGCACATGCATTCCAGTTACACTGAGATATGCTCAAATTTGACACAGATCCTGTAAGTCTCTGGACACAATGGTACGTGTCTTTCATTGGGTGGGGTTTCACTCCAACGTCTGCTAGGTGGAGGCTTGTAAATGCGATTCTAAGTCTAGTGTTTGTAAAGTGGACATGGAGAGTGAATTCAGGATTTGGTTTAGGATAAAGTATGTCTAATATTTGCTGTCCTCCTTTGTTCAAAGACATTTGTCATATTCTTTTTTTCCATCAGAATATTATTTGTCAGACCAAGATGATGCCTCATCTTACACAGGAACTTATATCTTTCTATCTTACTATGGCCTTAGCAGACATCCTACCTTTAATAAATGAGAGTGGAGGTCCTCACTCTGAGCAGTGCGGCCATGTTGTGGGACTAAATGGATTCCAGAGGCACTTAAAGCTGCACACGTACACCAAGTATCATCTTCAGACACTTAAAGCGTCATAGTCTGTTCACCAAGACGTGTGCCTGTCTCAGTGCCTGACTGTAAGTGAACCCAGCACCTTGTCGGGCCCTTGTTCTCATTTACAACTATTTTGTGTAGTAGGCCTCAGTCTACAACATATAAGTTATTAAATTAACTTATATCTTGATTCTGACAAAATAACAGTGTCATTGTGACACACGAGGCCACAGATTCTCCACATGGTTCAGCCTTAAAAGAAAAAACACAAACACGCCTATCATAATATCTCACACAATATCACGAGTGACACATTATAAAGGAAAAACAACATGCCTGACTATTTCGTTTTATTTATATTTAAGGCAGCATCGATTTAGATTTGGACCAAGTGGAGTCTCCACAGATCACAGGGTTTCTCAACAATGAAGGTGCATTGGAGTCCTCCTGTTTACCCAAGTAAAGTTTAGTTATCCACGTGGTCACTGGTGAGTGTGATACAAACTAAGCAGGAGTAAAATCAATTCTGGACATTACCACCAGGGGGTGCAAGATTTAAAGAATCCATCAGCCACAAAGCGCGTCAGTAACAATGTCTTGGTGAGATCTTGTTCCACCTTCATCCAAAACAGCATCAGGATTTCTCGTGGTAGTCAGCAGTGTGAAATTCCTTCATGATGATGTGGTGACGGAGAGCAAAGTCTCACAGGCTACTGCGAAATCTCCTGCAAACTTTTAGTTTGGTTGAGATCTGGTGACTTGTCGAATAGCTAATGATCAACGTTGTCATCAACCCACTGAGCTCTCATGGCCTGAATAGAAGCGTACGCAGTTCATGTGATTCTCCTCTCGTTTGTTGATGTTTTGCCTTTTAGTTTGTCAAACGATTGTAGAAATACACTTTGTACTCTTATTGTACCACCCCACTCAGAGAGGTGACGAGAGACGTTATGTTGTCTGCTGATCTTTCTTACTGTATTGTATTACTGTGTACAGGTTGATAATGATTATACAGTGTTTATATATATATATATATATATATATATATGTCATATCTATTAAAACAAATATAAAAGTGAAGCCCGGTTCTGTTTGTTGACATATGAATGGATGTCAACAACGGTTCAGCAAGTCCAGCCGCTTCTCTCATCTGTCCTTGTCGTATGATTAATCATTAATGGTTATTTCTATAACATGTCAGAAAAAAGGGATTTCTTAGTATTTTTGTCTGTAGGCCTGAACGCAAGTCTAAACTTTGAATCACATTTCTCTCAAAACAGAAATCCTGTACTTGCACGCACAATGACCACTAGGCCTAAACGGCAAGCGCACATGATTCTATTTTCAAAAATGGGTCTTCAAATGAAGATACTGTTGTTTATCACAATCATTGTGGTAATGCTGCCAAACGGCAGCGCTGAAGCAGTACCCCTACTCTTTCCAAGGAACAATTCAAATGATCAATATCTCTATGCCGGAGTTTCTAGGAAGTGCAAGAAGTCCAGCATGGTGCTGCAGCCTCTGACATCAGATAAACATGACAGTCTGTGTTTTTAAAGGCCTGTAGTCTATATTTTATGGGGACCTATTGGCAGAAATGCAATATAATATTCATAATAATGTTTTTTATATTGTATAATAACTTTAATATAAGAGTTACCGGGTTTTTGGTACCTTGGAATGAGCCCTTACATTGAGAGCGGGTACTTTACAATACAGTCCGCCATGTTCCACTGCCATGCTTCAGACAAACTGAACCCTGGCTCTAGAGAGGGACTTTCACATGTCTATATTACCTGGAGGCCCCTATGGGTTCTCCTAGACAAGGGCAGGGTGAGCTGATGGGGATTCATTTGCCAGATGCTACCAAATTTAACACGCTACTTGGTTTCCTTTTTCTGCTGCCGATCAAAGATGACATGGTGTCAAGTTCTTCAACAGGGACACATTGTAGCCCCCTGTTTTCCCTTTTCGACCGTGCTTTTGAAAAGTCTCAGCTCACAATCAGACTGCGGGTTTTATTCCCGACGAAACACCAAACAAGTACAGGTTTGCAAGAGACATATATTTCTATTCTATTTTATATATTATTATTAGTTTTTCTCTTGTAGTTTAAATCCCTTTATCCTTCTCCTCGTACTTACAGTACTTGCTTTTTGATGTGCTTCTTTTTTCCTCTTACTGTGTTTGTTATGCACCAAAACAGCAAAGTAAATTACTTGTATGTGAAAATCTACTTGGCAATAAACACGATTCTGATTCCGACATTGAACAGGACAGAGCGATACAAAAGTAAATACTGCATGGGAAGCAAACATTAACTAGACTGAGAGTGAACTCTACAGTGACCTACACACTGACGTCCGTTGTCCATTTGACTGTTTAGTTGAGAGCAAGTCATGTACTGCAAGCAAATCTCCACAGAAGCTTCTGCAGGGAATCTGTCAAGTTTGGCATCAACAGAGCAGGGCCCTCTTAGATTTATTAAATAACAGTAAGTGTTAGACATTTTGAAAAATAGATTGACAGAATATATCGATACCATCATCGTTTACATCTAAC
This sequence comes from Scophthalmus maximus, assembly GCF_022379125.1. Taxonomy (NCBI): domain Eukaryota; kingdom Metazoa; phylum Chordata; class Actinopteri; order Pleuronectiformes; family Scophthalmidae; genus Scophthalmus; species Scophthalmus maximus. Next base: position 25,718,854 of record NC_061518.1, read on the forward strand.
CATTAGATATAAAGTCTCTCGGCAAGAAAGTTTGATTTCAGTATCATGACACCTGGCAACCGATCAGGACAATGTCCTTTTGTCCCTCAATAAACTCATGTTACATTAAAGCTGCACTATTTTTATGTTGAAAACGGATGAAATGATTTTGTGACGTGTGACATTTGTGTGTATGGTGAGGAACCCACAGAGAATTATCGCCCGAATGAGCAGTTGCCCTCAGCTCTATGGGGAATGTTCGAATGTCCTTCAGCTCATGGCTTTGTCTTTGCAGCCAGGTACCGGTTGTCTTTGGATAGGCCTGCGTGAGCCACGTCACACACTCTCCCTCCCCATCGGCCTGCGTGCTGCTCTTCTTATCTCTGCACATCATTCTTCGCTGCCAGTTAGATTGATTTAGAGCTGACAGCATTAGTCCCGGCTGCTCTGAATTCCAACACCCGCTCTCTGTCCTAATGAAAACCACGTCTCCCCCATTGGCAGCAAGAAACAAGACAATTGGGCGAAACTGTACAAGAAATAGGATTCAGTATTTTAGAAAAAGAACAATTTTGGATGTCCTTAAAATATGATGTCAAGCGCTTCTCCGACAGGGAATCTGCGATTTGAAGCACTTATATCCATTGTTATGAGCCCAGGTGTGTCTAAAGGTGGAGCATTAAATCAGATGACGGATCATGAGGACTCCATTTGTTCGTTATTTCAGTCTTAGAGATTTCTTAGATGTTGAAGGTTGAATGTTACTTCAGGGAGATCGCTTGACAAAACAACAAACCAAAGAGACCTTTGACAATATCAAATGAACTGTTGACAGAAAAGTTGCCGTCCTTAACCAAAGTTCCATTCAACACAAAAGCGGAGCACAGGGGAAGATAAAAGGGAAACATGCAGCTCTCCTCTGTGGGTCTTCCTGGGAAACAACACAGACGAAGAAAGACCAACCAACAAGTGACATGGTGCTTTAGCAGAGCAGCATTCAAAACAGCTGGACTAAGCCCTGACAAAAGACTGTAGCACAATACACAGGCAGTAGAAGCAGCCAGGAGGCTGAGAGGCGCAGCTCCTCCGCCTTTATATTCCCCTAAAGGACTGTGGTTCACTGTAACAGCTGCTCACTCATACCACCATGTATAAAAAGAAAATCCAAATTATTCCTTTGTTTTGTTGGACCTGGTTGTTGTTTGCCAAAAGCCTCTCAAGGCCGAAATGCTCTTAAAATCTTCTGCTCAGCAGATAATGTGTTGCAGGGTTAGGGTTAGACTAGGGTTGTCAGTCGAATCAAATATGACTGAGCGATATGAATATTGATCTGAGATTGACCAAAGATTTTATTTCATACAGAATGTCAAGCAACACCTTATCGCATGGCAAGATTTTTTAACAGGGTTCAGTTTGTAAAGAAGCCAATATCACTCTGAACCAATGCGTGCTAACTACACTAACTTCTGGTTACCGAAATGTCCCCACAACAACAACAAATTAATAAAAGAAAATAATAAAGACACAAAAAAACTATAAAAACAAAAAAGATGCCTGACCAGGGGGTCAGGGGGTTGACTGAGGGGTCGCAAACCGATGATTCAAATTGTCCACGGAGGTTTGTAACTGACAATTTCAAAAGGAAATAATTCGATTGATATTTTCAGTGTTTGTGTTGTATGACCAACTAACTGGCATTTATGTTTACAAGTTTACTGTCTATGTTTGAAAATGCTTAGTCAGAAAATTAGAATAAAGTTTAACTGACAAAGAATTTTCAGTGCTGATGAACTTAACACTGCCATAATGAAAATAAAAAATGTTGACTTTTTTTAAACTTTCAATTTGACGTTCACGACCAGCACATAGGCTAATCACACTATAGAACACGTAATGCAAAAAAAAAAAAAGGAGTAAACTTAAAATATAAACTTAAAATATTTCCTATGTATATTGGCAGCCACAGACCTTGAACAACAACAACAAAATGCATTTGGCGAATGTGTCATACACACGTTTGCTCAGAAATACTTACAGTAAATCACTGTTGGGAACAACATAACACAGCCATATATCACAGTTGTAATTTGTGGGCTGCTGGCCTTTAAAATAATGTTGAAATAAACTGTAATCAACAGGATAATTGAGTTTCTTTGAAAATTCAGCTTGTGTATTTTTATATAATAATACGTAATAATATAAAATGATAAAATTTACTGCCGTAGCACTTTACTATACCTTACACATTTACAAAACAGAACAGCCATTCAAACAAGAGCAAGATAAAGGTTCATGTTAAATAAAAATAAACAAATAATGTCAGATTTACACCACAAATGTTATCGTACACTCGTGGGTGTATGAACTAAAATGACCCCTGTGTGTGTGTGTGTGTGTGTTTGATGCAATCTCCTCAGTACATCCACACCCAAAATGCGAGTCAGTGGTTTGCGTGTAGGTTTGTCCTGGTGCCGGATGGAGCGATGTTTCTGAGACAGGCTGCAGGAGTCCCTCCCTAAGGCTCCCTGCGCCTGACATATTACTACTCCTCAGGCTCAGAATTAGTTTCCCAGACCTCCCCAAAGAATATCTCATGTTAGCTTTGGCTGAAGAGATTATTTCCACATTCCTGGGCCCTTACACAACCAGCACACTAACAGGAGAAGTGTGGTTATTTCACAGTCCTCTCATTGCTCTCACTTCTTGTCACTTGAATTGTCGGGGAAAGAACAATCAGTTGAAATTGGAGCCAGCGGGGGAATGACTACAGTACATTTCTTCACTTACACTATGTGTACATGCGTGGAAACATGTAGCTCTGCTTCTCGGGAGCTTGTGTTCACCACACTTCGGTGAGGGGGAGTGGGGGAGCTCGGACGTGACGTCACGCCGTTGTAGTTGTTTTTCTGAAGCATCATTTTAGCGGATCTAGCTAAACTTGGGAACCATCGGACTTGAACTCCTCCCTGTCCCTCCCGTTGGCCCCACTCACCGTTAGGGTTTGGACGACAATTCTTTCCTCCATAGAGACTTTTCTTCTAGCGCCACCATTAGGCCAGAGTTTCCACTTGTTCACATGAAAAGTTAAACGTGTTGGGCAGAGCACCAGGGCATTTACTGAGCACACTTTTGTCAACCTGAAGATCCCTTTTTCCCAATCCATCCGATTTCATGCGGTTGAGCCACACTGGAATGTCTTGATAACTGCTGGATAATTGCCTTGGAATTTTGTCTACAGAAGAGAACTCAGAATGACTTCTTGTCCAACTGCATCATTAGCTCAAAAACCCTTGGGATTGTTAAAACTCTTTATACATTCAAAGCACAAATGAGAGCTGGTAAACATCTGTCTTCTGCTTCCTTACTCATTATGTTTGAATATACTGTAGTATATTGTAGTAATCTGCTATTTTTTGTTGTCCCTGGTTACCTGTAGCTCTAGGGTAAGTAAAGTGCAGGACTATGACTCCATAGTCCTGGTGCACATCCACACTCCTCCTGGGTGGAACATCACATGCATTGTGGTCAAAGCTCAAGTGTGTTAGATTCAGGAGGATTTCATAATGAGGTTTTCATGTGTACAATCACATGAGAATTGCTGTGTTTTTGTTACTGTTATGCTTACCCCGACCCCCTTCATGAGGAACATGAATTTTGGGAATTTCGGGAATTTCACATGTCCTTTTCTCAAGTTTGATCTGAGCAGGTGTGATCCATCATCCTACATGACACTGTGGTAATGCTGCCAAACAGTAGCGCTGAGGCAGGACTCCTCCTCTTTCCAAGGAAAAATTTAATGAATCAACCTCTAAATGCCAGAGTTTCTAGGAAGTGCAGGAAGTCCGGCACGGTGCTGCAGCTTCATGCCATCAGATCAACATGACACGCTGAAAAAACCTATATAGGGTTTCAACAAGTCTTTTATATTGACCATACAAACATCATGGTGTTAAAAGGTCAGTTTATATTTCATGGGGGTCGACAGAAAAGGAATCTGATATTCATAAGAACGTTTTCACAATGATGTAACCTTCTGAAAATAAAACTTGCTGTGTTTTTAGTAGCTCACAATGAACCCTTTACATCTAGGGTGAGGTTGAATTGTCAAATTGGCTTAGGAAGTTTCCTATATCTTGAAGTGACCGGAAAGTATTTCCTCAGCAGCCATGATAAGAGCTGTTCGGATTCTCTAAATGCATAGGAAAGAGCTCCAGTGCCTCCTTTCCCATTTCCTTTCGCATGGGGTAAACTGGACCTTCCTATGCGAAAGGAAAGGAGATACAGACGCCCCACAATTCATTGCGGCAGCGATATTTAACGTGGCGCGCTATGCACAACGTAAACGATTAAATCCAAATTAGAAGTAGAAGAAGTACAAGAGTATGAATGTGACCCGGAAGAGACACACGCCATCATCTAAGTTACCGCTGCATATGAAAAATTCACATCTGATGTCACATGGTCGTGTTACACACTGAAGAATGCTTGGATGGAGCTGCTGCGTTCTAGTCCACATTTGGAAATTTGTAGTTTCAGCACTGCAGACGCACGTCAACAACATCCGCCATTGCGTGATGCAATGATGCAAGTCGCGCTGGATTCTCCGAGCAGCGCTGTCGACTTTTCCTATTTCCTATCAGTCCTCCTGTACACCTTTCCTTGACCTCGTGATGTTTTCCACTGAGGTCAGGGAATTGTAGATAGGAATAGTACATAGGAAGGACATTTCGACCGCACCACTACATTGGGAAGGGGTCCTCATCCATGGAGTCTGCCAAGCTTCTACGGTATTCTACGGTGTGGACAAAGAAGCTATTTCAACAATAAAAAGGATGAAGGCAGCGAGACGCAGGTGAGGTTAGAGGAGGTGGAGGAGGAGATATGAACTGTTGCTGTACAGCAGCAGATGAGTCAGGGGGTGAGAACAAGGGTGGACACATGGACATTGACGTACAGGGCAGCTGTGAGTCTGGAGGTAGAGAGGGTTGTCCACTAACTGACTCGATCCCCGGCACTGACAGCTGTGTGGACAGTGTATGAAGGATGTATAAAGACGTGCTGTATAGAAGTGCTGTATGAATGTGTGTGTGTGTGTGTGTGTGTGTGTGTGTGAATGGGTGACTATGAACGATTAAGTGTTCTGAGTGGTCAAAAAGACTAGAAAAGCTAAATGTCTGGAACAGCCCCCGAGGTCGGCTTCATCTTGTGCGGAGGCTCAGCAGAGTTCTCACACTCTGGCTGTAAATTTGGCACCTGGAAAAAGTCATTAACCCACAAGAAGATGTCAGAGTCCAGTCAACTTCTTACTGAACAATATACTTTCGTTGTCTTAATCTTGACGGCTGTACTTTTACACTAGGATGAAACAAGAATCGAAAGGTTACGAGATGATAAAAAAAAATGAACTTGAAATTGAAAAAGTCACAGACTTTAAAACATGATGGAACTCAACAGGACAGGTTAGTGAGTACATTAGAATATTAGAATATTAGACCTGAGGTTAATGTTTAAATCATTCTGTAGCTCCAGGTTCACACTGTAAACAATTTGACATCTGACCTGCAGAGATTCACTCTCCTCTGTTGTTGGCGACAATGCTCATGTTAGAAAGACTCTTTACGAGTACAGTAAACGCAACATCTGCCGCTGAACAAACTGGGTTTTCTCCTTGACAATTTCCTGAAACAGAAATAAAGGAATTTAAATGTCATGACTTTTCACAAGCACGCCAGGCTTACACTATTCAACCCATGGGGTTTATGGAGGCCAGAGGCCTCGGGTCCCATGCTAACCACTGATCGTCACACTCACTGCTCGAATATTATTATAGACTCAGATTTGCTGATTACCTGAATACATACATTACCTAATGAATATGTAGTATGTTATCATAAAATTGAAATAGTAAAGGTATTAAAAGCCTTTTGAAGTGTCCGCTAATAATGAAGGGGCCATCTATGGGCCATTATCATGTCAATTCCTATTGTGCTGTGGTGCTGAAAATACCATAAAGTAGTATGTTGCCATATTCTATATGAAACTATAATATCATATATCTGTTGAGCATTATGTATGAAGTTCAAGTACTTCAGAGTTGGACTTACAGAGACATAATATCACTGTGTACTGTGTGTATCCATGTGAGCTTTGCAATATTGTACATATATAATATGTATTTATTTCTGTAATCTTTATTCTAGCTTATTATTACTATTGTTACATCTAGTGTTAGTTAGGAACCAGGTGATATTAATGTCCATTCGATTTCTAAAAAGAAGAAGAAGAAGGCAGTGATTTTAATTTGTTGAAAACTTTATTGTACATGTCTGGTCTTCTTTAATGAATAGATAAATATGAGCAGGTGCAGTCCAGATCTTTTTCATCTAATGATTCAGGCAATTTTATCCCCAGTTGATAACATATTGATACATGAAATAGTCTTCTGTGGGAGCTCATGGACACCTAATGGCAGCTCTGTTGGTTCATGGTGCAGCGACTTGTGGCCTTTTTTAATATCTTACTCACTTACACTTTCTAATAAGCCAAATATATTTTGGACTTGTCCCAGCAGCACAAGTGTGACCAATGGCATGAACACTGGCTGTTTTGCATCCATGTGTGCCCGTAAGTCCCGACAATGTGACAGTAAGCCATGATTATATTCCCTTTCTCGTGTACACATCAGGTTATGTGAGTCTCGCCTCTGCACATCCTCCTCTGCAGGCAGGTGGAGACACAGTTCAAGAGAGTGACAAGGAATGCTGTGCAGGACGCATTCTGCCTCTACGGGTTCTTTCAAAAAACCCAAACTTTCAGAAAACAACAACAACAACAACACTTTTCTTGAAAAAACTAAAAAAAAAATATGAATAAAGCCATAAAGAACGGCGTCTTGGTTGTGTCCATCCGTCGAGCCAGGTGCGCCCCTCACCAGCCGGCACTGCGCCGTCGTCGACGCGCGTCCACGCTCCGGCACCGTCGTCGTCGTCCTCGCGTCGCCCAGGTCAGGTCCTGCGGCGCGACGAGCTGGAGCAGTGCCCACGTCCGTCTGCACTGACCAGTGTCTGACGGACAGCAGGTGGCCCCCTGGCTGCGCCCCGCTCGCCCCGCTCGCTCCGCGGCCCTGCAGGTCCCGCCTCCGGAGCGCGGCGCTGCTGCCATTTCGGAGCGGACGCAGCCCCTTGTCGGACGCGCCTCTCCCGCAGCTGGACTTTTGCCTTCCACACTACCTCTCCTCCTCATCCTCCTCCTCCTCCTCCTCCTCATCCTCATCATCTTCCTCCTCATCATCATCCTCCTCCTCCTCCTCCTCCGCCGGCCGACAGAAGTTCAGTCGCGAGGATGAGTGTCGCGGTGGCCGAGGGCTGCTTTCTGTCCGCCCTGCAGCCCAACTCCTCCCGCACCGCCTACATGGTGCCCTCGGACGGCCCGTGTCCGGACCCGGTGGCCAAAGCCAGGAGGGTCCAGGAGCAGGTCCGGATGCGGCTGGCCGAGAAGAAGACGTCCTCCCTGACCAGACTGGACGACCCTCCGCCCGGACCGACAGGTGAGCCACGGCCCGGTCCAGACCCGGGTGACAGGGAGCCTGGGCTGTTAACCACCTCGTAGTGGATCAGGGTTTTAACATCGACAGCCACAGGTACAAGGAAACTGATTAGAAAACACTAAAGTAGATCATATGCATACAAATATAGTGATATGATGTCATGGAATTTATCATTTATTAATCTGTTTTAAATTGACATTTTCAAGAAACATTTCCAAATACACGCTTTCATTCTTTCATTATGGGTTATCGAGCGTTGTTTCGATGGATGCAAATCTCAAACAGTCTGACATCCACGAGTGCTGTCTGAAGCCACTGTAAAAACGCCTGGAAGTTTATTAGGTGCATCAATCTAACTAATGCAGTCGCATACAACAGTCCTATAATAAATCCCATGGAGATTGTAATGAGTTTCTATTAATGGTATTGATTCAACTGCATGCTCTTTCTGGAGGATGCGGTCTGTGGCGTGGTTGAGCTGTATTGCATTGTACAAAGAAGTGATTTTGTTTTGAACCTATCCTCATTTATATCAATGCTGTGGACACATTACTAGGAACCTACGGTTCAACAGCCGCGTCCAGCAGATGCGGGGCAACACGAGCTTTTAGAATCGTCTGGTCATGTGATGAAGTTGAGTGAGTCTGGAATTCACTCTGCTTTAACCTGTTCCAGCCCCTGAGCAAAGTCTTTGACTCTTCGGCTGATAAGTGCTTCACTCTGTTCACCAGCTCGTTGCAAACGTTGTGTCAGAGCCCCGGTGCCGGGAAAAAGCAGCCGCCTGCCGCTGCCATGGGGCCGGAAACAGGGACACTAAGTGTCTGCATTGAAAACAGGAGCCGAACCGAATGGCGTCGACACCGAGGAAAGGTCCGATGAAAAATAGAACATAGGCAATAACAAGAAATTTAAATGAATGATATCATTCTGTTTTGATACATCTTTTGCATTATGGTGAGTTTTTTTTTTAATAGTCACTCGTCTTCAGTTTGGACTCTGTCACTGTTCTGGCGTACAGGGGAGCGGCGAGGAGCGCGTGATTTACGTACTCGCCATTCAATTTGCAAACTGAGAAAAAATGTCTCTCTTGGCGACCCGCAGTCCGCACAGAAGCCTTCAGACCGCTTTGGACGAATGCAGGTTGTTTCAATGCCACTGAGTTCTGCTTTTGTTTCCAATGCCCTCTTATAGTTTTGAATGCAAATACTTAGTGTCACTGTTCGGCCCCATACTGTTGCGGATGGAAATGAGTTTGGAGAGAGAATTTGTTGTCTGTAGAACCATTGCAAAGTAGATGAAAGTTCTTGGTGGGTTCATCACTCTTGGACATCAAATACAGTATAGTCACGGGACATGTTTTCAATGTAAAATATTGATTAATGCAGCTTTGGAGTAAAAAAGCAACACAGCTGTTACCTATGAAGACCAAAGGACCAAGGTCATTCATTATATAAAATATCAAAACAACTGCACAGAACTTGCAACCAATCCTTACATTTAAATGCACAATTAGTCTATTTCTGATACTCTCTCAGTCAAAACAATTGCAGGAGACAGAGTTGAATGATGTCGAGAAGTAGTGTAGTTAGGATTCCTTGGTGTCAATAGCTCAGGAGGTTTTCCCCCAAACACGACCCACTGACTAAAAAACGGTAAATCCCCTGAACGGAAAAGGTTCATGTTAAAAATCAGTACGTCTCTGACGCCGTTGGGCAGAAATAAAACATCACGGAGGGTCTGTGACACTTTTAATGTTTGCCCAGCCGGATACTTCAATGCACTAAAATGCATCCAGGTAAAAATATGTAGCTGAAAGAGACCAAGATCGAAAAAGTGAATCATTAAAAATGTGACTTAAAAGTGAATTAAAAGTTGGTTAGACATTGTACCTTCAAGAGACTCAAACTATTATCAGACTTCATGTGTAGATTGTTTTGTAGATCTGTTTTTTGTCCCTGTTATATTCCAACAGAAGCAGACATTGTCAGACATGGTAACAGCTGCATACTTGCTGCTTACAGTGTTGTGCCTTGTGCTGTTATCATAAATTATAGCTTTTATCATATTCTTTTCCTGTTGTCCAACGTATGTTTTTAACATGCTTTTTTAGGGGTCTGCTTGTATCTTTGGCCTTCATTTACCAAGCGCCCCATTAAAACATTACACTCAGATGAAGTCATCCCGTTTAAAGTGACTTTTTTATGTGACAAGCAGGTATCTTGTTCTGCTGCATTGGCCAGTTTAATTCTTGCGATCTCACAGTAATCTGAGCGATACTCAGATCCCTGTTTGTCGCAGCCATACTCTTTCGCAGCCGTACACTTTCCTGATGAGGACACAGAGAGGCAGAGACATGGAGGGTGTGATGTGACACAAAGTCTGCCGCAACAACATTTTTGTCTCAGTTACTTTGGAAAATGAAACCAGCAACTTAAAAAAGTTGATCCACTGAAACGTCGGCCAATGGTCACTAAAGAAGGGTTTGAACAAACAGCCGTGATGATGTCACCAGGGGTCATCTCAGCCCGGGCCGGACAATTTTTAACAGAAAAACCGGCATCACACACTGGAGCGTTTCAGGGGCATGGAGTGTCTAATGAAAGGTGCTGTCCAGTTGCATTCTGGGAAATGTGATGTGTTGTGCTGCTGTGATTTGCCTCTGCTCCTGACTCAGACCTAATTGGACAGAAGTAAACCAATTCAACAGGAATTCTTCGGTTTAGAGGATGCACATACCACTGCAGCTTGGTTATTCGCACAGTGTAGAACGGTTCTCTCAACACAAAAGAACAACAGATGTGACAGCTGTGGGAAATGTGTTACACAGACAAAATGCGAAAAACTGATTCATCATGATTCTGCTTTTCTTTTGCTTTTAGAAAATGTTGCTTAACCTTAAGGCTCTGATAATATCTGGAACACATTCTTTGTAGGGACACAGTAAATGAGCTGTAGCATGACTGTATTGGAGCTAAATGCTCATGGGCGGGTCTTTGTTATTGAGGTCCAGTTCATCACAAGGCTGATCAGAGGACTAATACAACAGGACTGTAGAGGCCGGACCATGAAGTCATTTCTCATGAATGTTAGTCAACTTATTCCCGGATGATTATTACATCAGCTGTAAAATATAGCAAAGTTCAGAGCCCAAAATGTTTAACCAGAAATGTATGTGAAATAGAATATTTGTCCATCTTTGTGTATCGTTCACTTTATACACACATTCATTTCATCTATGGGAACCTGCAAGTGTGCTATTTCCTGGTCATTTCCTGTGTTTTTTCTCCTCACTATGGAAAATTAAATCCATGACATCACAGGTTCCAGTCAGGATGGTTGTGGGTTAAAAATGTTCGCATGTTGATCAAGAACTGCTTTTTCTATTATTTCAGAATATAGTGAGAATCGAGGACAGATGTCTTGACATGTGCAGGTTTTTGATATGACCGTAGCCGGTCATTCAAGTTCAGAACACGTGTCGCATTGCAAGCTGGGTAGTGTATCTCTGACCCCAGAGCTGCAGGACCCAAACCCGTCATTATTGTTATTGTTTTTATTATTAATAATATTGATATCATCACTAATAATAACAACGACATAATTGTATTTTTTAAATTATAAGTATCAGTCTGGTAGAGACTAAAGCGGCGGTTGTACAACTGTCCTCTCTCTCTCTCTTCTCTCTTTTTTCTCTCCACCGTTGCCAAGTGCTTTGCTCATTGTGGGATCTGTTGGGTTTTCCCTGTAATATTGTAATATTGACCTCACTATGTAAAGTGCCTTGAGACAATGTATGTTGTGATATGGCGCTATACAAATAAAATTTTATTTAATTGAATTGAATAGTGAATTGAATAATAAGGGTATTTCCATTACACCAGGGGAGGGAAGCCCTTTTCCTGTCAAGGGCCATTTCAACTTTTATAACATAGACATTAGGGGGCCATACCCACATCACACTCTCTGAAGCGATGGCTGGAACTGTTTCTCTTTGGTGAGGCGTCTGATGGCAGATGGTAGTGATGACTCATAGCTGATTTTAGCCAAAACAGTTTATTCAGACAAATCTGCATGGCATTTCTAGTTGGTCTTTATTTGTTATGCCTCTTGTTTCATTGTCGTCCAGAGACGACAACTGGACATTTCTTGTGGCGTCGCTTTTGTACCATATCAGTTATCTGCTCTGCAACGGTTCTTTAGGTCAAACTGAGACTATGGAAAAATAGTACTTTATCGGGTTCTAGCTGCTCCACAGCAACAAGAAGGCTGCTTCACAAATTCTTCTTCTGAACAAGGTCACAGCTTCTTACCCATTGGCTCACTCACAACAAAACTTGCCTGCATAAGAAAATGTTCAAACTCTTCTGAAGAGCTCTGACCTTCTCATCGAGCATTTGTCCTTGTATCTCATCCAGTATAGCTGTTTAGATGTTTCCAGCCGCTGTGTAACGCGTCCTGACGAACTTGACATCTCACAGCAAGTCAGCCCTCAGTTTTCAGTCAAGGTCCAGTCAGAGACTGAGATGCTTTTTCCTCAACTATGTCCAAAAACTGTTATCCTGTTTTAAAAAATTGATTTGTGGTAAATCGGTTTACATGGCACACAACCTTTAAGGTGGCATGGGTTTTATTTTTGTTTTATCAAGATTTTGTCATGACATTTTGACATGTCACAGCAGTAGAAACACAGGTGTAAATTATAAAATGAATGAGGGCCCAATTCCATTTAGCTGCATCAGTTTCAGGGTGTTCAGACTTGCTCATTGCCACTTGGTCATGTGTTACTGAACAGAGCAGCAGCAACACCTCTCAGCAAGGCCCACGGTGACACGTCAAAAATGTCTGCTGTGAAAAAGAGGCCTAGCACCGGTTGGGGAACTAAGTGTGGAATTTATTTTGTGTGACATTTGATGTTTGGTGGAAGAGAATGACTGGCAAAATTGGATGAAGTTCACACACTGTGGTGTGAATTCAATATAATCGGTGTGCAGGGCAGCCATGATCACAATGAAAGCAAAGGAAACAGATGGAGAAGTGGAGCAAAGTAATGATAAACTTTGACGGAAACGAGAACAGTCACAGGAGATGCTTGTGAGGACGGGCGTGAATGAACAGGGGTGTCCGCTGCAGTCTTTAAATGGTAATGTAAAAAACATGTTGGAAGAGAAATGCTGACATCTGGTTCAACACCCCTCCCCTGAGTTCATTGACCACCTTGTGTGTAGAACATTCCTTTCCAATCCCCTCTTCACAACACGTTATCAGAGACTATTTTAGACCGGTCTGAAGTTCAGCCAGTGGCGTGAGGCCTGCTGTGTCTCATGTTTGTCAGTTGTTATTTTAGATTTGAGGGCTAAACAGGACCTTTTGGATATAATTAGAGAAAAGAGAAGAATATTTCCCATAAGTAACAGCGCGTCTGACCTTCCACATTTGATATGTTTTTGTCCCAACACCTAAAATTAAGTGTACTGGCTGTCAGGTGAAATCTTGTCTTGTAACCTTGATTTTTCTTGTAACCAAGCGGTTGCAGAAAAACATCTCAGTTTTCTTTTTTATCCCACTACCTGAGGCAATAAAAACTGCCAGGTTTGAGAGGTTGTTAAAACATCTGGTTTTATTTATTTATTTATCCACAACTGCTGTGGAAAAAAAGAGAGCTGTGAGACAAGAAGCCAAGGGCATAAGGACACAGGAAAAGAACCGTCCTAGCCAACAAGGGCAAACCTTCAAAGCAACATAAAAGCAGAACTCATTACTATATGCAGCCCTGTCTCCTTTATTTAATCAGAGGTATGAGTTTTGATGATGTAGTCCCAGGGGGTGAACTGTTTCACTTTTGGACTCCCCATGAGCTTTCTTCAACATTTCTGGTCAGAGGACTGAAGCCACAGTTCGACATTTTGGGATAAATTCTTATTCACTTTCTTGCCCAGAGTTAGATAAGAAGGATTATACCAGGCTCGTGTGGACTGGGTACAGGGGTGAACAACTTGCCTGGCTCTGTTCAAAGGTATCAAAATCTGCCGACCGTCTATCTGCTCGAGTCGCCACTGGTTTTCTCATGGTAACACCACAAGTCTGCAGGAGAGTGGAAAATGAGCCTCGTACATATCCGCCCTGTGATTTTGAGGACATAATTAGTGAGATGTAGAGGTGCTGGTAGGTGGAATTTGCTGTTTTATGTTGTCACGTGACTATTTAGTCCAAATATTTAGGACAAAGTATTGAGATTATATTGTTTCTTTCATCCCACATGTTTGTGTTGTAGGGTGCGATTAAAATGCAGAGGGTCATAAGACTTCTGGATATTGGGTATGAGACCATAGTGTTGGAGCACAGGTTGTTTATGCAGATACAATGGAATGACTGGAGCTTCAGAAGAAGATGGGTTCATGGCAACAACGGAGTGAAGAACTGAGAAAACATAAGAGTTGAGAAAAGCTTGGCTGGATACCACAACCCAATAATGGAGCATAGTGAAAGAGAGGAGCTGCACATAAATCACTGTGAGGCTTCTTGTTTTGCTGAAGCCAAAGTGAAAACAGCATCGCAGATTGGGCTTAATCACAGTCATAAAACTTTGACAGAGAGGTTGTTTAAATACATACTTAAACTTCAGATTGCAGCACTCCCATATTCTGGAATTCTGTGGTTAGTTTTGTAAGACTACTAATTAGAAAAGGCCTCCTCTAGGTCAAACTCCGCTTGATAAGATTTGAATATTCTATCAGTAATAAGATCAGCTACATTGCTTATATCCTTATGTTTCTCTGTTGTACGTCTGTCATACAGTGGATGTGTGATTCACAGACATTCAGACAGCCGAAGAATTAATTGGGTAGAATCAAGCCAACACCCTAAATGGGAGGTCTGGATATTTGCTTGGCCACGAAAAAGATTCTAGCCGATCCTCCAGCAGCAAGTTCAGAAAAACACAAAGCAAACTACAGGCCTATATGACCTGTTATCCAAATAAAGTGTTATTTTAAGTCAAGTAAAAACAATGAAATGATTGTGGGGTAAATGGTGCAAAGTTGATCCTTCAAGGCATTCATCGGGTTGCACTGGGTGGTCCACGTGAAAACTAACAAATAGTTGGGAAAAAAGAGAGTTATTGGGAGAAGTTCAAAGGCTGTCTTCCACACAGAAATGATGAATTGTCCAAATTGATTCAGAATCAACTAATCCAACTTCGGCATTGAAGTCATCAAAACTGTTCTACTAACAGTCAGATGGATATTTGTTATCGCAGTGTTTCTAGGGAGACGTTGTGGACTTGTCTCCCACAGCTGTTACCAATGAACCATATTTTTGAGGATGAAGATGATAACTCAGGAAGAAAAGGTTCATGCACATCCAGACCTTAGAAGAGCTCCAACAGAAAAATCCTCCGACGGTGCAAAACTGCAGAAGTTATCAGACGTGTACTTACAGAACCCTGCGTGATCAGCATCCAGAAACAACATGCTCCACGAGTGTAAGCCAACTTCGTTTAAACAGCAAACCATTAGCAGGATGTGAGCAGTTGTAAAATGTGAAAAGATAAATTACAAGATACAAGATGCTCCACTTCAACTGTCAAGTGCAAAAGTAGACTTCCATTTGTCTTACAAATAGACAGACATGGACAGTAAGTGATAGCGTCGACCCCCAAATGCCTGCACAAATCAATATCCCACAGAAGACCACTAGTCCGAGCTATGAATACATGTTTGTTATATCAGTTTCATTTGTGATATTGTAAATAGTAACGTGTGATGCTTCGAATTGTTCTTAGTTTTACAGCTTGTCCGCTCAAAATGGGCCAGAGAAATGTTGCATACACATACCTTCACCAAAATGACCACGCGGCCCTGAGCTGTTCCTGCTCGGACTTGAAGGGGATGTTAGATAAGAAGTGCTGCATCCTTGCAGCCCACGCCCCCGGGTCGGGCCATCAGGTGGCAGTGGAGAGGGCTGCTGTACACTTTGATGTTGACAAAAATGACACCATGAGGATGAGCCAAGGTTTCTTCTTTCGGCAGCATGGACCGACTTTGATCTGCGGAATGAGATCGAGAGGAGGTTTGAAAATATTGAAGCATCAGATCCGATGATGTGGCAAATTTTGTGGGGAGAAAAAACTGTATTATCGGGCCTGTATTGGCGTCTGAGATCCCTGCGGTTCTGTTGATGTGTGATAAAAGATCTGAGTTACATTTAATATATTGTTGGTTAGATGCTTTCATATACCGTGTGTTCTTATTGTGGTGGTGGTGGTGGTGTTGGGGTGGTGGTGGTGTGTGAGCATACCTTCCCTGACCTCTGACCTGGTGATTCTTCAGTTTAGGCATGCAGCTCCCCTCCCAGCACCACCTCCTCCTTCCTTCCTTCCGTGCTGCTGGACTGGGTGGGCTCCCCCCCCACCCCACCACGCAACCCCCTTCCTCTCGGTGTCCAATTCATAGCAGCTCACTTGCATAATGATTCACTCTATATTACACGCTCTCCAGTCTGAGAGCGTTCGTACATGTAAATGGTAAATGGACTGTATTTATATAGTGCTTTTCTAGTCGTCAGAGGCAATTTAGGGCTACAGTAAGTGTCATGCCCAAGGACACATCGGGATGCAGTCTAGGGGAAGTTGGGATTGGACCACCGCCCGCCGACCTTAGTTGAAGTGGACGACCGACTCTTACTGCTGAGCCATAGCCACCATGTGGTTACAGCGTGCAGTCTACATAAAAGTCCTTCATCCATATTTCTTCATGTGGGTGTACATCATGTCCCTGTGTGGTGAAGTGAATCTGTACTACAATACATCTAACTGATGACTCTTTACACATCCTCTCTGCTAAAGGCTAGTGGCCTGACAGGGCGTGTTTAGATTCAACACTAAACACACCCATTCAAGGTCCATTCTTCCAGCAGGATGTCACCATTGTGGATGCATAGACGGAGAGCCCCAACAGCACTTCACAGAAAAATGTGTTACGAGACCCGAGACTACAGCAACGGCAGCACGCAAAAAAATAAAATTCTGATTTGTGATATGCTCACAGCAGTTGTTTGTGTCTGTCCTTCGCGCAACAAATTCCAAGTAATGTGCTCATCTCTGCCCCTTACAAGACGTCCTGGACCGCTCTGCCCTTTTTGTCTTGAGCCAAAGTCACAGTCACATCACTGGAGGTCAGAAGAGTGTTGCGTCTGACACATGAAAAGGTTCATTTGTTTTTCTTTCCCCATACTGCAGGTATTGAGATACTTGTAATTAGTCACTGTAATGTGACACCTGAAGCTTGAAAAAGTAATGACGAAAAATGTAATCTGATTACAGTAATACATTACTTTGTAATGCCTTACACCCAACACTGACAATAACACAGACATGCGTCAGTATCCGTCGTCTGTCCTCCTCCATCTGCTGCTGCTGTGATTCACTGTCTGCGGGTATCACTGGTAGAGAGGGGGAGGGGTGGTGGTTTGTCTCAGACGATAGGTAAGTTTACATAAATGTAATAGATTCAGGGCAAACTAACATAATAACTACAGACAGACACAAACACTTTCCACTAGTTAAAGCAGCGCTCTGTCGTTGTGTGAAACACGCCATCTGGACAATACTATCACAACGTGCATTCATGGCATCCATATAGAGGAGCAGCCTGATGACAAGACACAACACAAACGTTTGGTTCTACAGATGAAGCCCCGACAGTAACACAAAAAGTGTTTTGGATGATATACAGTACATCAAAATCAACAACTATTTGTTCACGTCACTTACTTGAAAGAGGCTGATCTAAAAAAGATAAGATGAAATCAATATTGCACTTTGTTCCAGTGAATTATTGCAGCTGATAGGCTGCTGCTCCAGCAGACCGCGCCGTACAAGATGGCTGATGCCACCACAGTGTTAAAGAGGGTCCTGAGCAGGCACACGCTGCTCTGGCCTGTGGGGATCTGCACAGAGGGAGCTCAGTCAATTGTGTTGGAATTCAAGCATGTTTCCCCCGGTGTGCAGTGGTCAGACTGTGTGATACATGTAGCCCGTAAAAGCCCAGAGTACTACATGAGTGCTGATGGCTGTCACGTGGGAAGGTTTCATCCGCGATGTCAAATGGCTGTGGGGTGAGATCAGAATCTTCTTGGGGCATGAGGGTGATGAACATGTCCACAGTAAAAACTTGAACAGTGCAGGATTCTACATAATATGACTGACCTCTGATTGAACAATAAATCTATAATTGGCTTATTTGAATACTGTAATGATCACAATATACTAAATTTTAATCTTTCTCCTCCTTGTCTAGATTACAGCTTTCCTGAGGCAAAGAGCTACAGCCACAGCCATGGTTTCAGTTCCAGGTCCTTGATACACACACCTAGCCGCATCATGGCCGTGAGTACCATCTGCCAGTATGGCGTTACACTGACTGCACACATGTATATTGTCACTCTCAATTATGCGACACAACACTACAGAGATTGGTGGTCTGTTTTGATATTTTACACTGTGTGTGCTGAGTGTTTCAACAGGGCTCTGTGAGGACTCGCTGTAGTCTCTCAGCCAGGAAGCTGTGAGTTTGACTGATGGTCTTATTTATGGAGCTTAATCTCGCAGTCTGAAGATACAGCACCATAGACCCCATACAAGTGCACAGCAAAAAAATTCATCCCCAAGATGGTGTCTGTCATTTTAAGTAGTTCTCATCACACTGATGTATCTTCAAGTGTTTGTGTTTCTGACAAGTTTGGTTTACATTGGCTATTTGAGGCCATAAAAATGGGGTGAAACGTCATGATTGACAGCTGAGACTGACTCACGATTGGTCAAGCGTGTGTATCAATGTGACCTTGATACCTCGGCTCCACTCCATGATCACGACTGTACAGACTCCAAATGACATAGAAGCACAATATGGCAACACCTTGATCCAGGATATTTGGGCGTCCATCTTTATGTGCAGTCTATGTACAGTGCACAAGCAAGTTAAGCTGTGATGAACTGCAGTCCGGATGGGCATTATAAGTAATCAATTACATTTTTGGTTGTTAAAATATTATCCTGGTTTTTATTCTTCTCTTATTTTTATAGTTTTGGCAATGGCTATTACCATTGTACAACACTGGTTCAGAACTAGCTGGGTTTTAGAAATACTAAGGTCATAACTCAAAGTCCCCCCTGCTTAATTTATTGGATTTTTCATATTATAGTGATATAGTTAACTGTTAAATTATAGTGTATCTGAATTTATTGCCAGTTATGAAAATCGAACGGCTGTTTCAGAGCCTATTAATCTGAATTGAATGCTATGCAAGATTCTTTGGGGATTCATTATATCTAATACATTATCTAAACGTTTCCAAATGTAGAATGAATTTAATATAGGAGGCAATCTGAAGCCACTCTAAGTGTTAAGCCTACCATCCACTTCAGGGATGTGGTTGGCCAAGTCTAAAACACACGGACACGCGCAAGCACACACACTACTGTGCACATATATTATTTCCTTTCTTGTCTAAGTGCCTCTGAGTCAGTAAGAAGGGAAACAGTGGCCCCACACTGCCTAACAAATTCAGAACAATGTGGAGAAAGAAGAAAAATATAAACAGGACATTGGACTGCAGCTTTTAACTGGCCAGTCTAACAATACAAAGGCTGCAGTGAGCTTCCTGCTGCTTACAGTAAAGGGGCTTCAATAAAGGAGAGAAGCTAGTATGCAGAATTTGGAAACTCTTATGCCATCTCATGCAGTCCAGAAGAGTTTCACTTATCTGAAGCAATGTCTCTTGTTAAATTGTTTAGTAAAGAAGATTAAGTGATAGTTTTCATACAGATATAGCTTCTGTATGACACATTTTGCTGCACTGGAAAGGTTGAAAATGTTTCTTCATATCAAAATTCAGACGAAAGGGTTTGCTCCTTTAACTGTAGTACGTGTCTTGCGTACTTTTTCTTTTTGCCCACACCGGCCACCCTGCAGGTTCCCACGGTACCCCTTCACTCCTCCGGTTTCTCCTCTCGCTCTGCTGTGGAAACGAGCTCCAAGGTGAGCCATAGAGGAACCAGCACGGTACAGGGCAACCTCCAGCCCATGCAGGCACACACGAGAAGCAGGCGCTCAAGGTCACTGTGCCAGGCTGACATGCCGCTCACTGTGGTGGTTCCCCCAGAGGTTGCCTCTTTCCCAGTCACCGTGCCTCCCCCAGGCACCCTAAGGCGCAGCCTCAGCGGGATACTGGCCCAGGAGAGAGGCTACTTTCAGGAGGAGCCGCCGTATCAGTCCACCTACAAAGGCCCGTCCCACCGCACCATCAGCCGCATCACCAACCGACAGCAGCACTACCAGCAGCAGGGCTGTGCCTTTGAGAAGGAGGGCTGGTTGGGCACTGGCAGGGGGGTCCCCATGGCAGGGGATGGCTGGGGAACACAGTGGCAGCAGCATGTGTCCAGGACCAACAATGTCATGGGGACAGCGCAGTACCAAGTCCCCCTCAA
The DNA here is from genome assembly GCF_022379125.1 of Scophthalmus maximus. Lineage (NCBI taxonomy): Eukaryota > Metazoa > Chordata > Actinopteri > Pleuronectiformes > Scophthalmidae > Scophthalmus > Scophthalmus maximus. Next base: position 25,738,863 of record NC_061518.1, read on the forward strand.
ACGGACTTCCTCAGTCCGCAGTGTGAGGAGCGTTGGGAAAGGAGTGGATGTCATGGAAGGAGCATCAATACACAGCAATGACCCACTGGCAGAGTGAGAATTATTTTTTTTTTTTTATTTGCTAAATTAACTAACATATCTGGGCCACCAGTGGTTTGGATCAGCTATTTGCAGCCAGATATATGATTTTTACCTATTAGTGTATGTTGCTGTATAAGAAGTGACAGGTTAAAGGAACGTGACATCATTGTTATTGTGCAACTTAACGTGTCACAGAAAGTTATAACCTTTCTGTTCATTCTTTTGTGTGCGTGCATGTGTGTGTGTGTGTGTGTGTGTGTACGTGCGTGTTCGTGCGTGTGCCTGTGTGTGTGTAGGATGCAGGGTCTGGACATGGCCACAGCGATCAGATATCTGTCTGAATCGGACACTGCCCTGCAAGTTCTGGGAGCTGCATACATACAACACCAATGTTACCATAGCAACGATGCAAAACACCAGGTAACATGCTTTTACATGGTTGGGTTTTGATTGTGTGATTATCCACATGTCCCTTTTTTTGGGGGTGAAAGGAAATTGAAACAGACAAGACAGACAAACATACAGACAGTGTGAGATGAAGCAGTTACAGTGGCATCCCGTGGGGAGGAGACAGATCTGTTTGATTAGGGTTGTGTTTCAGAAATGTTGCAAAGCCTAGTTATGTATGTCTGTGCATGTGTTTATTTCAGGGCATTGATTTGTGTTGTTTCTATTCTGTGTGAGCAGATATTTTCAGTGTAAGGGGAGAGAAATATGGAATGTGTTGGGAAGAAAAAAAAAACGAAAACAGAATGAATTAAATGAGTTAGAACATGTTTATACAAATTTGAACGAATCTAAATACTTAAGGAGTGTTGAGAGTTAATAGATGATACAAATCCTGAGAAATAGAATGACAGAATTCGTAACTGACCATTGGTTCGGGGAAGTGTTAGTGCCAAAACCCCGCATTTCACGGTTTATGAACTATTATCCAAAACACGAAGTACTTAACAACTCACCAAACAGTGGCACTGCCGGTATCTCGCTGCAATATGTGTAGCACATCCCCAAGAGGGACACCTGTGCCACGAATGGTTTGCTTTGGATAGTGAAGAGCAAGAATCACACAATACGAAATACACAGAGTGATGGTGACTGCGTTTTGCACCTTCAGTGTGAGCGAACCTAACAAATTGCAGGCTTACTACAGTTGTGCTGGAGGCCCCAGAGTATGAGACACAAGGCCCCCCACCCGGGCCTCTAGCAACACAGGAAGCTCCAGAGGGAAACCGACAGGGAGGGTCAGCAGTGGCCACCTCCCTCTCTTTTACTACTAGTTTTTGATTTTTCCTTCCAGAGGAGGTCACATTGCAGGTTCTGTGCTTCTTCTGAGCTTGAATCACCCACACACCCACTGGGACTATAGGGCAATCCCCGTCTGGTTGTACAGACCAGCATAGGAGGTGAGGGCCCCATGACACCAGACAGGGGCCCACCGAAACCAAAGAGTTACTGTTGTGTATAGTGGAAAGTTTGAAAAGTTTGAAAATTTGGGAAATGAATTATAAAAATTGTAAATTGAAGATTGTGATCAATTAGCTTATAAAAACTTGAGTGCATTGCCAGTTATATTCATTTAGGATTTGATCATGGATTTAAGTGGCTGAATTGGTGATCCCCTTCTCCATATGTCTGGATCATGTCTGCAAAGGATATGAATTGATTGTTATAAGAGAGGTGACATATTTTCTGCTCATGAAAAAAAGTAGAGTCTACTTTTTTATTTTAGGCTGAACTGAAAAGTTGTGAATGTGTATGTGATACTTACTACAACAGGCTTGACCCACTTTCATCAGGGGGATATTGTGGTCAGTCTGATCAACTCATTGAATTATCTTGAAAGCAGGTCATTGTTATAATACCCCTACCTGTGTTTGTTTATGTGTGTGTGTGTGTGCGTGCGTGCGTGCGTGTGTAAAAATGAACTCAACAATGCAGGGACAGATTTTCACCAAACTTTTATGGGAATATTACTCGGAAGGGTACCTACAAAAGATTAACGTTTGGAGCTGATTGGTTAAAGGTCAAGGTCAACATCAAGCGTACGTTGATAAGAAACTTATTTCCAATCTTATGACATTATATGATTAGTGTCAAGTGACATCATGAAGAAGTCACAAAGAAGTCAGGAGATATGAGGCATAGTTCAAAAATGTACATTTTTCCAGGTATCTCTGCATCCCTGTCATTATAAAATGGTATTATACAATATAATAAAAAAGTTAGCATCGCCTGATTGGGGTATAAACAGCATACACACGCCGCATCACCCTTCTTATGGTTTTTATCAGGTATTGCAGTTGTTTTACCAGGCATCAATGAAGAAGGTGCTTCCAATCAACCTTGGGTTTTGTTTCTCTAAAAAATGTATTTCAATGGTTAACATTTGTCCCACTAGTGAGATAATCATTTGCTCTTTCAAGAATTAGTGTGTCTGAGGGGAAATGAGTGAAGAATCTCACACATGGTCAGAGAGCGGAAAGACAGTTGATTTATTTATTATGTTTATTATGGAATTGGATATTTATAAGAATGTTTGAGCGAGGAAGAGGGAATCCTAGCTACAGTAAGACGTTGTAATACAGGTCATGAGGTTTTTTGCCTGAAGTCCTTTAGAGGGTTGTGGGATGGCTCTAGTGATCAGTTCAGTCAAAATATCAAATAGAGAGGGAGACAGTGGGCATACTTGTCTGTTTTCCCTGTGAAGTGTGAAACTCTGAGGTGATGCCAAATATGGAGACTTCTTTCTTTCTTTCTTTCTGTATCCAGAGGATGAACGACTCCCCAGGCGTTTTGTGTTGACTGTGTCGAATGCATCCAGTGGTGTAACAGTTGTTCTAGTTTGAGGGGGATTCGTTTTTTATTACAAGTGTGTGATATTGGATAATCCAGGGTGCACCACAAGTAGCCTCTTTTTTAAACAATTAAAAAAAAAGAAGTAATTTCAGGTTGTTTAGAAATGCATCTGTGTCAGGTCCATCTAGTGTAGATCTGAAGGTGTTTTCCTGTGGAGTTTGGATGATTTCTGCTTTATGGCTAAGATTGTTATTTCTTGTTTGCACTGAGACTGATTTACAAAGTATTTTCTTGAAAAAATGTATCGTTGTTGTTGTTGAAATGTCGTTTGCGTATCGTCTTGTTTTTATAGTTTCTGATTTCTGTAGTTTGACAAATATAATATTATTACCCCTACTTTGTCCGTCTACCATGGCGATATCTCTGGAATGATGGAAGTATGCTGAGACTCTCTGTATGACAGCAACCAGATCAGGCTCTTAAAGTCATATGTCGAAACTCCATTTAAAGGAGGTTTGAATGGGGATTAAATGTTTATAGTGATTGATACAGGTGTATGGTCACAGATTAGGATTGTATGCATTGGGGTTTCCCATGCATCTGTTTAAGTGTTACCAGTTAAGCAGAAGTCTATTTGAGACACCATGTTTGGTGAAGGGGAGGATTATATGATAATGCGTTTCTCATTCTCTGATTTTCACCAAGGCCTGTACTGGTTTAATGTGTCATTCGCCTTATATTACCTGATACACAACTGCACCTAAGATTTTAGGAATATAGGAGTGATGATGCTTTCAAAAATTATGCCACTTTCTTATAAGTGCGGGTGACATGAAAATAAAACTGATTCAAATCAATATCTGGTGTGCTGGAGCACTAATTCTCCTACCTACACCTGCAGTTTTTTACAGGAGAGATGTCTTGACCATCGGGTCAAGCCAGAAGCAAATAAGCTCCAGACCATCTTTTGCAGGACTCGTTCCTCCCATCAGTGAAGATAGCTCTTTATGACTCTGGCTGTATGATGGGGTTTGTTGTCATGCTGCAGAATGGATTTTATCAGATCAAACAGCTGTTGCATGATGGAAAAAAAATCTAAACCTCTATAGCGCCTTAAAATATTGCACAGTACTGCAGTGAGCTTCAACTGGTGACTGCTTTGAATGCTTGGAAAGAAAAAAGTGCACTTGAACTTACATTTACAGACCAATAATCAGAAAATTCAGTCGTACGCGCTTGTTAACACGCATGTTAGGTGCGTTTGTGAAAAAAAGACACATTTATATGTGTGTGTCTGGTAGGATTTTTTCAAGCAGCACAACCATGATGTCACAGCACAAGGATGTGTGGATATGTATATGTTATTCACAGAAAATGTGTGTGTGTTGTTCCTGATCTTCTGTCTTTAAGGTGCGTGTGCTATACGGCATTCCAGCTCTGGTTCAGCTCTTCGCCAGCGACAACCAGGAAGTGCAGCGTTATGCCACTGGTGCCACGCGCAACCTCATCTACGAGAACTCTGACAACAAGGTGGCGCTCATAGACGCCGGTGGCCTGGCGCGTCTCGTCAGCATCCTGAGCGAGCAAGACGAGGAGCTCCGAAAGATCGTCACAGGTAGTAATACTCTTCTGGTTTCAGACAGGTTTGACTAGCCCCGTTCATGAGTTTGTGTCCGTGCATTGGCATTTACTAATCTGTAATTCAATCATATAATCCGGCAGGTGTCCTATGGAATATGTCCTCCAGAGACAACCTTAAAGAAAAGCTGTCCAAAGAGGCTTTATCTGAGCTGACAGAAAAAGTTCTGATCCCTCTGTGCAGCAGCCTTCCACTCTGCTCCTCTGAGAGAGACATCTTCTACAACACCACCGGCTGCCTCAGGTGACTCCATTCAAGACACTGCTCAAACCTTTTTAATTAATGTGTGGTTTTCATGCCAATCTATCCAAAAGATTCAATTGGTCACAACAGTTGCCAATCTAGCACTAAACATTAAGTACAGCTGAGGCTAAAAAGTTATTGCTATTGGACAAAGTAAAACTTTAACCTGATGCTAGTGCCAGATATAGAAACCGCTGCGAAACCTACTATTGAATGCAGGGTACAGAACTGTTTTCTCTGGTCTTTGTTGCCAGGTGATGTGTCCTATATACACTAGGAAACAGGTGCTAGGTCATTTTTCTCTCTGTAGATTTGCATTTGAAGATATACTTCTAAAAATAACCACACACTGAAGTGCTCTGGATAGTTCGAGGATACTCACACAGGTACTTTTTGATTAATAAGGTACAGTAGACACAAATACCATTTCTGCTATTGCTGTAGAGATGCCAGACAGACGCCAGAACCAGAGTTAAGAACAGGGGCAGAACTTTGTTTCTTTTAGAAGCCAATCACCGTCATGAACCAGATCTTTATCCATCAAAACACATGAGTCAAATCTCTCCTACACTGACTCTACATAATGCAGCTTTCATGCACATGCAGCATTAAACTTATGTAAACTGTTGCTGTGTTATCTCGACTTCAAAGTTGGTCATGATCATTGAAACCTAATGGACTACATTCACTAGGCTTCGTGACGTACTACCCTTTCAAAATAATTCTACTCGTGTGTTTACCGTTACTGTGTTTACTCACTACTTCATTCAGAGTTTTGTCACGGGTGTACGCAGGAAAATGTCAAAAGCGGGACATTTTCAAAACAGATGAAGAAGTGCTCAGAGGCGTCATCGAAATTTAATGGCGTACAAAGTTTTCATGGGTTTTCAACCCATCCGGACCTGAGAAGACGACGGCTGGTAAACATACGTCGGGATCATGTCTCTGTCACCTCTCACACGAAGGTCTGCAGCAGACACTGCGTTACCCTTCAGCTAACGAAACAGCGCCATGGTTGAACCGGACCGGAAACAGTTGAGCGGCACTAAGTACAACTCAGAAATTGTTGTGCAAGTAGCCCATTCTTTGTTTTCTTGGGGAACTGAAATCACATTCAGGTCACACCTTGCAATGTATGTTTGAGTTTCTTACCAGAGATAGAAGTCCATTAAAGTGCAGAAACCTCCAAAAGGTCCTGAAGGGATTCAAGGGAGATCAACGATGCATTTTTGAGAGACTTCTTTACTGTATTCATTCTGATTGCCTAATCTGGATATAAAGGTCTCCATCTCGTGTGTGTGTGTGTGTGTGTGTGTGTGTGTGTGTGTGTGTGTGTGTGTGTGTGTGTGTGTGTGTGTGCGTGCGTGTGCGTGTGTGTGTGTGTGTGCGCACAGGAACTTGAGCTCAGTAAATGAAAGGACGAGACAGAAGATGAGAGATATGCGAGGCCTGGTGGAATCTCTGGTGTCCTACATTCAACAAGAGGACATAGCTGAAGACAAGGTAACTCTGACCTGCACTGTTAATCACCTGTGACATTTCACATAACCATGATTTTAAAATCATTATGTTCGACAACTTAGTATGATCAATTCATTGCGGGGTTGGAACATGATTTTAGATCATGTAATAACAAACAATATCCTCCGTCTGATCCTTCAAAGTAGTTTAACGTTTCAGAAAGTTCCCTGACATATTAGCCTTTTGTACAATTTACTTTGTTGTACATATTATTTAAATTGATGAAAAAAAAAGGTTTTTCAAATTGTTTGCTGAAAAAAATCTTTTTTTTGTGGCGGCACGGTGGTAGAGTGGTTAGCAATGTCGCCTCGCAGCAAGAATGTTCAGGGTTCTGACCTCAAAGCCAGATAGGCTTGTCTGATAGGCTTCTCCCCCCTCTGTGCGTGGGGGTTTTCTCTTGGTACTTCCTCCCGCAGTCCAAACACATGCAGCTTAGGTTAGTTGGTTGGCTGTTTGTCTTGGATGGCTGGGATTGGCTCCAGTGACCCTCAAAGGATAAGGGGTATAGATAATATCAATTATCTCAATAAAGAAATTTTAGAAAAAAAGAGAGCCTGAGACAGCTTATCCTTTGAGGGATTAGTGTTCTCAATCTCTTTGCTGTGGGTCTCCAGACTTGTTTGCTTTAAATATCTTTGACATGTGTCTACAGCTTGATCGGAGTCCACCGTGGAAATTTCAATTCATTCATCAAAAGTTTGGAAAGGCAAACACCAGTGTATTTAAGGGGCCCACAAATCAACATGTCAGGAAAAAACCATGAAGTCAAATGAACTCTCTACAGTCCTCTGTCATGACGTTGGAGTTTTCCCAGGAGCACAGGGGCCCAAGTGATTGTGAAATGGAAGAAGTTGGGTACCAAGAATCCGACAGTCCATCAGGTCTTCGTGATAGTAGACAGAAGCACCTCTGAGTAAAGAGTATCACAACCTGCTGGAGTTTGTAAAGCAGCATTAAAGGACCCCGAGAGCAAGAGGAAAGGGATTATCTGGTCTGATGAGACAGACGAGACAGGGAGACTGGTCAGAATGGAGGAAGAAGGAAGGATGAATGCAGCCAAATACCGAGAGGTCACTGCTCCAGGGTGTATGTGAGCTAAGACTGTGGTGAGCCTCATTAAAAAAGGCCAAATCCTCACAAACAAAAAAACACGCCACCATGTTGTTGATTGTTTGACTGCATGATCCATATCTTCATGAGAACTTGCCATTTTTAGTGTGTAGGTGGCAGCTCAGAGGTTGTTTCTCTGTCGGTTTATTTAGGGTGTGTTCAGATGCACTTGGCGCATGGTTCAAACGGGTTGTACCCAGTGTCTTGATTAATCGTGGGTGTGTTTTGGTCATGACATGCAATAAGCCAATCAGAGTGCATTTCTGCTATTTAAACAGCATAAGAGAGTCCGTGTCAAAGTAGCAAAGACACTTGCATGCTGCTCGACACCACTTTGTGCCTAGATGATGGTCAACAATACATTAACACAAAGTGGGCAAAAAGCAAAGGAATGACTATCTTCTGAAGTGACGGTATAGGTTGCATGATTCGGTTGTGTCACCTCAGTTGGCAGCTACACTTGTGGATGAATCACTAAGTAATGTTTGCTTGTGACCCCAGTCAGGACTTTATCCCTCATTGCTTCATACTCAGTGGCTCATTACAAGTTACAGGGACCTGCATGACGTGTGACATACGGCAGATGAATACGTACACTCCTATGTTTTAATACACGAGACAACGAACACTCTTCTTGACCCAGTGTGATCTGGGTGTGACGTGACCTGGGTCAGAAGCACTGTCAACCAAACGACTCTGCAGTCGGTTAACCCTTTAACCAACTGGCAGATGAACGTGCTGCGTCTGTTAAACATCAACATGAGTCCGTCCTGCTCCTGACTGAACAGACACGTGGGAGGGATTTACTCGGTTGTAAGACTGAAAACACATGGTAGCTCTTCACATACATGCATTAAGACATTTCCTTAAATGTTTTGCTAGCAGGACCTCAAATGCTTTTCCTTCAGTTCCTCTATCAATTCTTAGCTAAACTGAGCAAAATCTACACCTCAGTATCAATCAATCAATCAAAATTGTATTTAAAGTCTAAAATTACCATTAGACATGGTTTCAATACACTTTACAATTTAAGGAGCCCATAAAATAACAAACAGCACAACAAAGACACTTTAACAACATTAGAAACAGTTATAATAAAACTATAAAATAAAACATAAAAACTATAAGTTTACAAGTTTGTTCAGTCAGAGTATAAAATAAAACAATCAAAATACAAACATCAGTGCTGAAGGGCGACCTCTGTGCCTCCAGCTCCTAACCCGCACCCACCAGCCACCCGGCACCAGGACATGCAAACACAGGGCCCAGGTCCAAGCCACCAAAAGGAGGCACAAATTGTGATATGCTTTGGTGGGCTATAATATGATGAGAGGGGGGGGGGGGGGTTTCAATCTAAATTTAAAATGTTCAACTGAGTGAGAAAAGAAGAACTTTAAAATCAGCTATATCACTATCATGTGAACTGTAAACTAGTTGAAATTTCGCTCTCATTTGTTCAAGTTTTGTCATAATCTTGGTGGTTATTCAATCAAGGTATTTAAATTATTTACAAATGCACCTTTGGCAATTTAAGGCAATTAAAGGGGCGATTCTAAAGCAATACGCATTTTGTAAAAAGTCATTTACCCGAATATTTCCTCATGGTCCTCTTGCTGTTGCTTTTGTGTGTGCGCCGAAAAAAGATCTGGGTTTTTTCGACTCAGCCCTGGCTCTGTAAATCAAAAACCAAAAAACGGCGCGGACCGCAGCACACTGCGCGGTGCGAGTGCAGTCTGTAAACATCACTCGTCGACACATTAACAGACGTGCTAGCGGGTGGCGTTGCAACTCTGCGGTTTGGGCCTAGTGGTTAGTGCGTCGGACTCCCAGTTGGCAGTAGTGAAATCACAACAGCAACAAAGAGAGAGAGATTTCCTCCTGTTAAAAGGGAGGTTTTTCTCATCCACAGTCGACAAGTGCTTTGCTCATTGTGGGATCTGTTGGGTTTTCCCTGTAAAATTTTAATATTGACCTTACTATGTAAAGTGCCTTGACACAATGTATGTTTTGATTTGGCGCAGTACAAATAAAATTGAATTGAATAGAAACAATCTCTCCAAAATCGCTTACTGCCCCTTAACAAGGCCTAGAGCTGTGCCATATGACCAAAATCTAGGATTCTGATGTTTCATTTCATATCCATATAACGAAACATATTGCTACTCGTTATTCCTACCTTTTCTCCACCAAATTTTGGGGCCACTTCTTCACTGGTGAAAATTACAATGGCCAACATATGGTTTGCTGCGGACATATGATCAGAGTATGTATAAGTATGAGCTATTAGTTAACCCACATTTGACTCGTCCCTCTCTCTCTCTCTATCTCTCTCTCTCCCTCTTTTTGTTTAGGGTTTGGAGAATTCATTGTGTGTGATGAGGAATCTTTCCTACCAGCTGTACACAGAGCTTCCCCCCTCAGTCCGACTGCGCCTGGAGGGCCCAACGAGAGCTTCTGGCTCCAGGGACACTGACACCATGGGCTGCTTTACTATGTATAACAAAAAAAATACTGAGGTAAAAGATTCATCACACTCATCATACACCTGTTACAAATGACTGCAATAGCCCCATCACTGTATATCCAGAAAAAAAAGCAAGTCCAGATTATTCAGATATCCTTATATGGGGTCAAACGATAGTGTGTAGTGTGAGGGGTGTGACACCCCTCACACTACACACTACATCTAGATCTTTCCTTCTAGACAAGAAGGAAAGATCTATCAAATACAAAAATGTAATTGATGCAGACAAGAACGAAAGACAGATCTGAATATCACTGAAATATTAAAAGATAAAAAATTGTAACACAATAGATGTATATTAAACTACATTGAAATCAAGGGCGCGAAAAAAAGACCTAACTGAATGACGAGGTTCTAGAACAACCTTGCGTTGTGTCTAATGCAACATGGTTACACCTTGTAAGGATCAATTTTGAGACTTCATAAAGATGGAGATTAATGGGGCTCCTAATCAGAAGCTAAAACAGATCTGCAGGAGTGATTAGAAGGACTAGAAATGAGCACGTGCTTGTGCTTCTGACCTGGCACAACGATTACCTGTGGGAACGGGTGTTACAGTGGCTGCTTAGATTGTTTCAAAGACTGTGGGCGGCATCCATGAAGTAAACCATTTCTCACAATACGTAAAAAAATGCAGAATAAACTAAACTTTGCCAAAGATCAAGTAAAGAAGCCTGATTTATCCTGGCAGCCCATTCTTTGGTCAAATTAAACTAAAAAAAATCTGTTTGGATCACACGAGTCTAGTATGTTTGGGGTGGACCAGGTCAGGACAACACATTGACTGCAAAGTGAAAACTTTGAAACATGGAGTTTACTGATATGGGGCTACATGAGTGTGTAGGGGAGATGATATTAATAGATGTTACTATGAATAAATGTTTGAACACAAAAAAACGAGTCTCAAAAAGCTTGTCAGAAGAGGGATTTTAACAACATGACAATAATCACAAATGCACTGATGAAAAGAAGACGGAAAGATTAAAAAAAAGGGTCAAGTGAAAACTGATCTGACCAAGTATGTCCCTGACTATGAATCCAATAGAAACCTCTGGAGTGTTTTCAAGGCAGAAGGTAGAGCAACAAACCCCTCCAGCAAAGAGCAGCTGAAAAGAATCATCTGTAAAGAACAAAGAAATATTTTTCCACAAGACTTGGTATCTGTCATCCATGCCCAGGAGGATTGAATTGTTCATCCAAAATAATAAATGGTCATATAAATTATTTTTTTTAAAGAACCTCTCTCATGAATAGTGTACTGACTTGCATTGTAGTTGTTGGTTCTTAATTATGAATCTTTCATTACAGTTTAGTTGGTAAAACATTTGTAAATTATTGTTGGCTTCATTCAGTCACTATTACCGTTCTTTGGGCTCTTGTCAGTTTTTACCCTGATAACCATTCATGAGAAGCCCCAGCAATACAAAATCAACTTACACATCTTAATGAAGGTCCATAGAACTTACTGAGAGTATATCAAGTAAAGTTAGTCAATTCAGCTATCTGTATGATCACCTTACTGTTTTCTACTTATGACAGTATACCTAATCAATTCTGTTTGGGGCTATAGAGACAACATCAAAACTATCAATCCATTTTGTTTCCTGTTCTACAATATCAGTTCTACAATATGTTAATTGTTAACATGTCAGGGGGGCAAGTCATTTTGCCACTGGGGACCTGTCTTTATTGTATAGAGGCTGTATGTATCCAGGTATATATAAGCACCTGTCTTGTATAAATCATATTACCCATGCATCTTACAAGTCCTGTCTATCAGATGCACCAGCATTATAAGACAAAGCTAAATGGACTTTATTTATAAAGCCCTTTTCTAGTTTTAATGACCACTCAAGTCACTTTCACCCACATTCATACAGCGCCGCTATTTATTGCGCTTTTTCTGTCACATTCTGCCGGAAGAAGACACTTGTCTTGCCCGAGGACACATCAGCATGCAAATGGGGGAAGCTGGGATTGAAAAGTTAAGCCTTGCGTCAAGCCATCAACGTACAGCAGACTCCTCTCAACATCAGCCAGATTATAAGTGGCCTATAGAAACCCTAGAAGTTGCCTCAGGTCCACAGGGAGTTTTTTAGTACAATGCACAGAAGCTGCAGATCAAATTACACATTTCATCAAGCAGTGGAGGCTAATGGAGAGTAAACATCAGGCCCAATGTTACATGTATGTTCTCAGTCTTCCCTTTGCCCTTTTGTATATGATACACCATTGCTGAGAGGAGATCATTAGCCAGGTTATATCAAGGGGACAGTGAGGATTTATTTCCTTCTTTAGTGCCGCCTGAGGAAAGTGGTCTCTCCCTTTGTCTGTTCATCTGTTTAACACTTAAGTTAGAGAAAGATATATGCATCTTGACAAATCCTGGCTAGAATACTGTAGAAGCTTGTGTGGAAAAGCGGGGTCTCCAAAGGATACCGAAGGGTTCTAGTTGGAATTTTACCCTTGACCTACCTACGGTCCATGACAAAATGTCCTGGAAACCAATGGCCTAATCGAGTGTGCACTGAAACCCCTCCCCCTGAACAGCAGTGGTTACCAGGCACCGCAGGGCCCGCACTGCCTCAATGTGCACAGAGCAATAAAAACAGTGATACTGTTTGTTGGAGGAAAATGTAAAGAAAGACTTATCAATGTGTGTTTGGTTTGCTCATAGCTAAGCAGTCAAACATGTTAGAAGTAACAGGCTTATACTTATATTACCAGGACTAGCTTTTACACACCACAAGTATAATACTGTTTATTTATTTATTTATTTTTTTGTACTCCATTTGAATTTGTACTGCATTTGAAATTCACTATGGGGATGATAGTCCTCCTCAGATATAATATGACCTGTAGCGTCAGCACCGGGCAAACTTAAATTGTAGATTAAAAACTTGGTTGGACAGATTTGACTTCAGAGTTTACAGTTTCCCTGCGGAAACGGGCAGTAATGACTTATATAACTCCATAGTGTTGTTTGTGTCCTGTTCTGCTTGCACCTGCAGGCTGGGTGTGTCCATCCTGATGTTAGTGTGTTATAAATTTTTTCTACAACTTATCTTGAGACCTTCTGAAGCTATAAAAAGAATCGGCACACTTTTCCAATAGCATTATGTGAAAAACAAGAGAAAAACTTACATCAGGAAACCGATTGAAGCAAAACATTAATAAACTCTTGTGTGGAAACAACTGAATGTCCTGAATGTGACGGTACAACAAATTAACAATTTCTTTCTCTTTCTCCTTGTCCACAGCAGCGTAACCTAAATCTGACCGTACTGTCTGAGGTGTCTCGGCAACCTAAAGGGGCTGAGTGGCTGTGGCACCCTAAGGTGGTGGCACTGTACAAGGCTGTTCTCCAAAACAGGCACATCAGCTCCACCAGCCGTGAGGCTGCCATAGGGGCCCTGCAAAATATCACTTCGGGAGAGGCCTGGGTAGGCTCTCAACCATCACAGAAATATTAACTATCCTTATATGCTCATATTCCAAAATGAGTCTCAGTTCAGGCTGATGTGATGTGATCTGTGCCCCCCCCCCCCCGCCAGTGGTCATCGGTGATGAGTGGGGTGGTGACGGAGCAGGAGAGGATGCTGCCCATCCTGCTGGATCTGTTGGACACCGACAGTGACATGGAGCTGAGACCTTTGACTGGCCTGCTGAGAAATCTGTCCAGACACTCCACCAACAAAGACCACATGGGTAAGACTCAAACTAAAACCACCGAAGGTGTTTCCCGTCTTCTTTGGACTACAAACTGGGTCGGGCGCGGATATCTGATAATGCTAATTTCCCTCTAATGAAACATTTTGACAGGGCAGTTTACCAGCCTAACCTAAAAGCGTAACATTTGGTGGCGTGTCCCTTCAACGATAAGAACAAGCTCACAGACAGGTAGTCCTTTCAAAGAGCATTTCTTCAAAACAGGCCTGTAGGACAACCACCCTCTGTTCTATGTCCTTGCAGCTAAGAACATGGTGAATGTTCTTGTGTCCAAGCTGCCCTGTGATGGCCTTCAGACATCGCCGTCCAGCGAGGTGGTGGCCAACATGTGTGGAGCCCTCAATCACCTGGTCACTTGCAGTTCGGTGGCAGCACGTGACATCTCGTATTTCAACGGCCTACCAAAACTGGTGGGCATTAAGACATTCCACGACAACAGGTGGGACTGACTTCCTCTTTAATATAAAAAGAAATGTCAATTATGTACAGTGAGAAAACAGAGCTGCTGCTTCAGAAAGCAGGGTAAGTAGAAGTTATCAACTCGCCAATAATGTTCTGTAACAGTTTCATTGAAATAACCGTTTCTTCATGCTTTTTGTAGTTTTTCAAAATGGTGTAGGTTTTGCAATCTTTTACTTACCCCCCCAAAGCTGTGACCTCTCAGTGATCTCACCGTTTCCTGTTTATGACTGATATATTCTGGTGCTGTTGCTCCACCCTGGCCTGACAAAAATAAACTTTTGCCAATTTTCTCGGAATTATAAAGTGCCTATCAGCGAGTTTCTCCCCTCTGCTTATGCTCTGGTATTTTTCTCCTTGTTAGTTCTGCTTTTGTTTCTCACTGTCTCACTGTGTTTTTGTTCAGCTCTGGGAGTGTAAAAGCTGCCAGAGCGGCCTCAACGGTCCTCTACAACATGTTCCAGTACAACAAGCTGCACAAAGACTACAAACTGGTGAGCTCCACAGCTGCAACAGCAAGCATTTGAACAAAAGAGGAAAAAGGGGCCACAACAAATTGAATTTAATTGTTGATTAATGAGTTGATTCTTTTTTTATTTTTATATATATATATAGTTTGTTGATTGTTAAGTCTATAATATGTCAGGTAATCGCAAAAATGTTTTCCATAATTTTTCCAGAGCTCAAGGTGAGGTCTTGAAATTAGTCCCCACTCCTACGAGACTTGCTTTACTGTCACTCTTTTCTTTGTCATCCATCTTGCCCTTTTTCAATGTGCATCATACTTGGGAATTCTGGGAGGCAGGGGTTAAACTGAAAACACAAACACTGACAAACAGCTCTATTGGCTTTTGCAGTTATTAGACAACTGTTTTAGAAAAAAAATTGCCACAATTATTCAGCAGACAAAGAGCAACATTAACATTTATTCAGAATCATGTCAGGCTGGCTTTGTCAAACCAATTTGCGTTTGCAGACTGGTCTGGAAGCTCTCGGTTAACTTTCCTTTTCCAGTGGGGGTCATCATTGGTCACTGACCAAAAGGCCTCTGGACACAAATGGGACAGACCCACAACCAATCAGAGCTACAAACGTGTGACGTAGTGCAGAGCAACAGAAACATGTCTGGAAGCACTTAACCTGCAGCTGCTTGTCCTTCTCTTAGAGAAAACACACCGTCCAGTTCCTTTAAAACTATTGTGATAGCAAGTTTCAACAGACCATTTCACATCAGTAGCAGCCATCTTGATTGTTAACAAAGATGTTTCAGCGGTGTTCCTCTCTCAGTCATTATATCAAACCCACCCCATCTTAGATGAAAGGTTGTGATCATTTGGCCCAACTCTTTTCATGATGGATGGAAGTCGGTATGAACGGCAGGGGGGGGGGAAACTAATGTGAATAAACATGAGCTCACTGATTGGTCTGCTGTCCAGGGTAGAAATTGTGTTTGTGTCCACCTGACAAATTAAGTCCGATGTGGTTAGATATATTCTTTGTCCACTTGGGGAAACTTTCCTCGGGTTCAGCATCACTGCATTACAGAGCACTCGTCTCCAGACACACTCAGCAGCATCCTTTCAATCATCCATATGTTGAAATATATGGAGGACCACCTCTCCTCTCTTCCCCATTTCTCTCCTCACCCCAACCGGTCGAGACAGATGACCGCCCACAGCTGAGTCCGGTTCTGTCAGAGATTTCTTCCTGTTAAAAGGGAGTTTTGAAAGGGATTTGTTGGATTATCCCTGTAATATTGTAATATTGACCTCACTATGTAAAGTGTCTTGAGACAATGTATGTTGGGGTATGGCGCTATACATATAAAAGCGAATTGAATTGAATCAAAAATACATTTTTAATTCAAGGCCAAATTCCAAAACCAACAAGACCAATTAAACCGTATGGCCGATAAAACATAAAAACAGAATATTGCACGAGAATTACATTTACTCTCCTTACTTCTCATTTAGTTAATATAAAAGTATTGATTAGCACAGTTTAAAAAAAGGATACATAGTAACCTTGCCACCAATAGTATATAATAATTAAAGCTTACAAGCAACAGATTGACTTTAACTTTTCCATTTAAACGTAGCATTACAAATTTAAACGTCAGTTTGGATTTGGAGGTAGGGCTCCTGCCGCAGCTCAACCTGCAGATGCACATGACATGAAGTATTTTATCTCTTGCTGAGAGTGGATTAGCCACAGGACTTGCACTAAAGCTAAGTATAAAAAGTAACAAAAAACAGCGAGGGTTGTTATTTCTCTCAGTGTGTCTGGCTCCTCACTCCAGCGATCGAGAAGAGAAGGACCCCATTCTTGAGTAGTCTAAAGAGGAGTTGGAGGACAGGAACCAGAGAGAGAGTTCTGAGTGAGGGCAGCCAAAACCTCATGAATTGCTTTTACGGATCCCTCCAACACTGTCACTGTCCTCAACTGACCTGACAGTCCACTTACTGAGTGGTTCTGGCTAAACTTCAGTTGAAACCACATTTCAAAAGTCTCCTTTGAATCGTTTGGTCCCTGGTGCTATAAGACAGGGTTCCAAGACATTACCTTCCCCCATTATGCCCAGGCAAGGGGTCCTGTTTTCCTGCACGGTTGATGTTGTTTCTGACTCAATGTTTGGCTCAAGTCTCCATTCAGTTATTTATCTGTTTTCCTGCTGGTCCGTGGCCCAGTCGCAGCGATTCACTCACCGGAGTCAACGCGTCTAACTTGACAAAGAGAGACAATTTAGTGAATGTGTTGGGTAACATAATTAAATAATGCCCACAAGTGTGATTTTAACGTTCTCCTGATGATTGCATTTTCAGGTTCTCTATTTAGTCAAATGAGATTTAAAATGAGAGTAGGGTCTCTCTCCTCCATGTCACCTATTATTTCATTACTTTTCCTGATGTTTTAGGTTTTTGCTTGTTTCATTATCTGCGTCAACATATTTGAGCTTTCGTCATATCAAAGTTATAATTAGTTAGTTAGTAAGTATTGTGAAAACACTTCCTGCCACACTTGTATACTGTTAACTACTGTAAGCAGAATACCTGTGTTCACAAGTATGGGAAAAAAACGCCAGCTTGTACGCTCAGGGTCAGAGTCACTCACATCCATACACCTCACCTGTCCTGTGTGATTGTTCTGGCACTATTGTTTATATGAGTACGCTGAGCAACAGCAGTTTGTAATTCACTGTAGTTTAATGCTCCCTTTTAATTCCTTGTGAACATATTGCGTTTGATATAAAAACTTAAAGTTCTGAATTATACACGCACCTACAATGCAGGTGGTTATACACATTTGTGATAAGAAAGATGACAATACGTCGGAAACGGATGTCAAAACATTTCAAACTGAAGGGTGAGTGTTACTGATTGTCAACGCCCACAGATTCATTGTGCGCTGTTTGTGCTATGGACAGTAAACACTTATATGCATATACAAATGTATTTAAGAAACCACACCAAAAATAACATGTCATCGCTAAAATAGCTGTGTATGTTGTCACATTTGAATGAACGCATGAGCCTGAAGTGAAAATGGCGAGCCAACGTGTGGGTGTTGGCTGACATTGTGCTCTTTATCTCCTTTATCTCTACAAGATGGTTTTCTGTTTTATGCCTTCACACATCTGTTTTTCATCCCACTTGACCTCCATTCCTTTCTTGCAATAGGTCCCATCCCTCCCTCCGCTCTTCTATCCATGCCTTATCCATGGATACTTGGCTCTGCAAATAGAAATATCTTCTCTGTAGTAGATTGCAAATACATTATGTTACCAATTTTCTTATCTGCATTGTGGTGGCCCTCAATCTGCCATGCCATGTTTTTTCTTTATTTTTCCCCCAATCATAACTATAGTTTCTTCTAAAATACACATTGGACAACCATCAGCAGGATTTAGAGAAAGCAGTGATAACCACACTGTATTAACAGCAATATTAAGTATCGAGTAAAATCTAGTGCAATTTGTTTTTACACAATTAATGTGTATATACCATACCGCAATGGAGCCAAGCCACATAAAGAAATCATGATTTATTTTAACAAACAAGTAAAGCCACTGGCATTGCTGAACTTTTTCCCACAGAACAATAAGATTTAATGAAATTTGCACCCTGTTGTTTTTGTCAAACACAGTGGCATTTCTAAATCTGTCTGTCACTGTCAGTGTCTGGCTTGGGCTTTTTTGAGTTTTACTTTTTCAGTGACCACTCAGCAGGAATGAGAATCTGGCTGAGACATTTGGGGTTTGTCTCTCTTGTGCCTTCTGGGATGAATAAAAGAAGACTTTGGTTAGGTGGACTTGGCAGTCACTTTTATGCTCCTCCTGTATACAGACAAAACAAACCTTGCTTCACAGTCTGGGCTGTCTTCACAAGTCACAGTACAAACAAACGGGCCCACAGCATCTACAAACCAGTGGACAGACTGCCAAGAAATTTGTGGTGGGGTCTGCTGAGGCCTACACTTGGAACCAAAAGGTTCCCGGTTTGATTCCTTGGATCGGTAGGAAATGGTGTGGGTGGGGGCAGTGCATGAGCAAGGCCCCTAAACCCCCAAACTGCTCCAGTGGCACTGCAGGTGCAGCCGCTGTGTGTGTGTGTGTGTGTGTGTGTGTGTGTGTGTGTGTGTGCGTGTGTGTGTGCTGTTGGATGGGTTACATGCAGAGGTCAAATTCCTTTGTCTGTAAAAAGACATACTTGAAAAATAAAGGATTCTTCTTCAATTCCTGGTTCCCATAAGGCAAGTCCATCCCGTTTTTAACAATCACCTTTTTTGTTAGAGCTCTCTGAACCAAATCAATGCATCCTCATCTTAAAAGAAAGACGGAGGGAGGTTGTTTGGTCATTTAGTCAACATTAGATGGCAGTGCAAGTGGGACTTTTAGCACTGGGAAACAATGCTCAAAGCCTTCAACACAAAGGGGCAGTGAAGATAAGGCCAAGACACTGATATAAGTCATCAAACAAGAATCGCATACTGTATATGGTAAACTGTTCGAGCACACATGGGCAAAAGCTTGGCTACATAATCGCCACATAATGGACGAAATGCACTAGGCTTCGTGACGTACTTCCGTTTCAAAATATTGCTATATTAATATTCCGGAAATGTTTGTGCAGGTAACCCATATTCACCTTTTTATGTGAAAGTGCTTGGGAGAAAAATGAAAAAAGTATGTTGACGAGCAAATTAATCGCACGCAAAAAAAAACGCCCCCAGTATCTGAAGTTGAATATAAACGAAATAGATAATACATAAAAAAAACTGGAAGCCAGCGTAATGACAATAGATGTTTGAGCAAGCTGCAAGATAAAAGACCCAAATACGCAGGTGAAAAGTACATTTAACATGCAGCAAATGGTCTGTCTAGCCCAACCACTGCATCCTTCTTTGGAAGCATCAGTTGGTTCCATCCTATTCCATCCACAGTTTCATTTGTATCATTTCATTTTTTGTTGTTGTTTTTCAGAAAGGATTTGCCAGACGGGACTTCACAGATGCCACCATCTAGACTGCCACATGTTACATTGACCTGTGGAAGTTGCAGTGAGGAAAAGAAGAGGAACAGCTTTAATGGGCAGTTCATCTTGCTGTGACTCACAGGAAAGAAGAACAATGGAAAGATGGACTTTTGGGTTGCCGTCTTTGAAATGGTTGTGAACTTGGCTTAGCTTGTAGCAGATAGGCTTTGATGACAGAAACGTAATGTTAGCCACAAAAAAGTAAACCAACCGCAAAATAGACTGTTTGTATTAGGGTTTGACTGATAAGGGTTTTTGACACTGACACTGATTCCTATTGTTTTGGACTGGTGTTGCTGTTAGCTAATATTACAGTTTTAAATAGACATACTTCCAGGGCCCGTCGCACCTTGTGTAAGTATGGAAATATTGAAATGCTGAAACTGAAGAACCATATACTCTTTTATGTGACTCAGAGCTCAGAGGTCCAGGCAGCGCTTAGAAGACAGAGCAAAACTATTACCCCAGGAGTTCACCAGAAATTATATACAGGGAGATTTATTCGGGTTAATGGGCAATATGTAAGTTTTTAAGATTAAAACGTTCAATGAGTAACTAAGATTATCAACTGAATGCCATGAGTTAGATTTTCTTCAGAAACCTACTGACAACAAGTCCTCCAAGTCATACGACGAACTATGTCGCATGTGTTTCATGTGCTCTCATGCGACCAAATCAACCGTTTCCTAAATAAGTGTCTCTACCGATGACAGGGCTACAAATTCCTTTTGCCTCAGAGCGTTGTGGGGTTTTATTTGATTTACCAACGCATTGCTGATGAGCTTGTAGTTAGGGTTAGGGTGATGGTTATAGTTAGGGTTAGGGTGACATTTCAGAGAATCAGGACGTTTCCTTTTACAGAATATCAGACATATCCATTGAAATACACAAACTTGACAGACTTACCAGGTCCACCACTGTCCTCTAGTGGCCCTGTGCGGAACAGGCGCAGGTGGATGACGGTCTCCTACTGAAGTTAGCATGCTTACCTGCAGATCACAATACCACTTTGTACCTCAAGAGGCAATAGTGACTCACTGTAACGCCCCAGTCTAAGCTCAGGCCGACATGAATAAAGAAGCAGCCGTCCTCTCTCAGCAACTCATTGAATTCCCGACCCATGCAGGTTGGGTGATGTGCCAGCAACTATCCTACACCGAGGTTAGATTTATTCAAGCTAACCTTGGATTAACGTGAGGTTGAGGGTTAACTTGGATTTTATTGGCTCTCGTGCTCACCCTGAATGACAGGAAGAGCTGGTAAAAACTTTTGTCGGTCCATTTGCTCACAAATGGAGCGGCCAACCGGGATTTGTCCCAGTATGCCCGATGGCCCGCCTGACTATGGCACAGGGGAAGGAGGAGTAGAGATCACAGAGTGTGTTTCTTTGTTTTTATGAAAGGGTCAATTTGCTGCCCCGTTTGTTTGGAATAGGAACAATTCCACAGTCAATTCCTACAAATCGCCCCTTTAATTTTGACTTTTAAATATATTTTTTTAAAGCAATTAATTTTTCTGTGTATTATTAAACAGTGTGTTAGCTGCATGAACAGTCAACAGAACGGATATTTACCCAACAGTAACAGTGTATGCCATCTGTTGTAAATGTGTGGAGATTAGCCAGGATATTCGATTCCCAGTCCTGCCCTGACTCTGACAATGACCAGGTCAAAATGTTCCTTTGTCCACGGGTATATGATCAAACTCATGCAGAACTAATGGCTGTTCAATCAAACCAGGGGTATTTAGATGACGTGCAGTATGAACAAATCTTTATGAATGAATTTGAAAATGACTTTACTGAATCACCATGGTGTCTGGTGTCCGATAGCACTTGTCAGCTCAGCTGTGAGTTCCAGTTACTTTCCTGTTAATTGTACACTAAAAGACAACAGAAACAATTATAATTTGATTTGTCAGAAATAATAGGCTGTTGAGAAATTAGCCTTATGTACAGCATTAATAATTTGTAGGCTGGTTTTAAACTGAACTGAACACGAGAGTTTGGTTTAGCAACAGACTAAACACACTACTGAAGACAGTCTGAATCCACACTGAACATCGGACTGTGTGAACGTTAACACATTCACATTGTGTTGTACACATACTGAAGAGCCTTTGATTGGTTTAGGGGAAAAGGGGAACATCTTACACAGTGGGTGACTGCGCATTCAGTTCCATCCCCTAAACCGCCTCAGCCTTACTTCACACGTAGGACAGAGCGTGATGGGTGAACAGTAACAGTAGGGAGGACAGGCAGGAATTTCTGTGGGAGGGAGCACTGTATCCTTCCGACCGGGAGTTTATCTGACGGAGGGTACAAAGAAGCCTCCCCACTATCAACTAGCAGGGAGTAAGGAAGGGCCACGGCCCGACTGGAGAATGACGGTCCTGGATCTGCAGTGGGAAAAACAGAAGAGAGGGCTTCAATATTAAGATCACCCACCACCATGAACAAAATATTGAATATTGAGTTTCATTACACTGCTACATCCATTTTCTTCCCCTCAGTTTCCGTAGCATCAAGCAGGTCAAGCTGTACTGAGAAGATATGGATAGTAAAGTAGATCAGAGAGAATCTTATTATTTTGGATGTATTCAATTGTTATAACAGTGTTTTACTTTCACTCGTAAATTGCATCTTTTGTAATCCACTTGTGCCGGCTTGTTTACTGGTTTTAACTTTCTTTGCTACAGAGGCCTATATAGCATTCAACAATCAGAGTTTGAATATGTTGTACGTTTTTTCCAAATAAAGTCTTTTGGAAATTTGGTCCAATGCTTTTGGAGATGTGCTTGTCGAGACAGTCGTCTCAGCAGCTCGCAGTCCAGCTCCCGTGAGGACGGGGCTGGTCGATGAGAGTCTTATCTCAAAAAGCCCTTCAGTGCTTTACTGCTGGCTTTACTGTCTGTAGCATTTTAATGTATCATGTAATTCCTTTTGTAACATAAAATTTGGTCTCAGGCTTGAAATAAATTTGTTGCTGCCAGTTTGTCTGAAGGTACAGCTGAATACATAATAAATACATGTTTTATTGGACAGTTTAACTACAGCGTTGTTGTGCCTCTGCGGACATTGGGGTTTTTATATAAACAGATATTAGCGATGACCTGAGCTGATCCTCAGGATCAGCATTGGGGCCACTCAAATAACAGCTCAAAATCCAACCCATTCATTAATGTACTCTGCTGTGAAGGAAAGTTCCGACATGTTTATAGTATGCTTGGCGTTCAAGCGGTTAAGTTGTGAGAACACTGCTGCTAGGCAACTGCAACATACCTAAGGTTATGAAGGGAATACAAAGACACAAGAGAGAGTGAAAAGATGAGGCCTTTGGGAATATCGACGTTTTCCTCAGAAATAAAAATTACTCTATGTGACTGGAACTAACTACAATATATAAACTTACATTCCAATTAAAAATGAAATGGCCTCCACAATTATTGGAAACGTCAGCAAACATCATAACTCGCCAAACTTGGCATTCATGAAATCCATATGGACTCTTCTCGTGAAAACAGTACACACAGCAAACATGAAGGCAGCTCCTGTCAGTAGGCTCAGAGGGCGTAGTACAACCTCATGCAGCAATTGCTGAAGCCATTGGAAAGTGACTGCCACCACTCTCACCACCCTCCCAACAAGAAACCTCGGTCAGGGGGCGGAGAGAACTAACATATAGCAGCTTTAAGTTGAACGCAAGAAGCTATGAATATTATAGTAATCACAATAAGATTTAGCACTGTTGATTTGGCCGGTTGAATTCACAAACAGTCACTTCGCTCATCGGGGAGCTGCATTGCTGGGACATAAAGTAAGTTAACTCTCTGTAGGTTAAGTTGTTTTTGTGTATCATTTTGAAGTACTTGTACTTAAACTGAATGTTTCCGAAGTGTATTACCTTGAATTTGTGTCAATTGCATTTAAAAGAGAAAGAAGGTACTTTTTCCTCCACTACATTTATCTGTCAGCTACAGTTACAACAGGCGATCGAGTGGATCAAACCACACCTCGTAGAGTTTACATTCTGACCTTCTCGTGTGTTCCAGATGAAATGTATGACGTTCTGAACATGGATGTCCTGGCCAGATGGGTCGATGGACGAGGCTCAGACGGATCTTCCCTGCCCTCTTGTGGCTTCTACAGGAAAGGAAGTTCCACAGGGCGGTCTTGGGATTTTGGGGCTGTTCAGAGTGAAAATGGCATTCAGGGTAAACATTCAAGAGCTTTGACAAAGTGTAGGAAGAAACAGTGATACTGTGTACATTTATTTATCTGTGTACTTATCTGGGTGTACGTCCTTCTTCAGCTGTACTGACTCACACTATAGTGAATGTGTTTAACACATGCTTTTAACACATGCTATTTCACAACAATCACAGATGAAATCATGTGAGGCAGAAACAGCTGTTTGACCAACAGAAAAATCCGTTATTGGTCTATATTCCTACATCGAACCCTCGAGCTGAAAGTGTTTTTTGCGAATTAGATACATATGGAGAAAACTAAATGAATCAGTTTACCTCTGCCTGTATGACAGATCACACATCAGAAAATGCGCTCAGAAATAGATCAGAGTAGCTCCTGTATTTCTTACCTCTGCTCAGGTGGCACGCCACTTTTCACACTTGAATATTGTTACTACACACAGCTATTTCATTCGTAACATCCCTTGACTAACTTGCATTGTTTTAGCTCATTTTACCAGCACGAGGCCCAAAGTCAGACATGGAAAGCCTAAAAGGAAAAGCTAAAGGTCGACAAAATGACTAGAATCCAGTAGAAAACAGACAAGGAAAAGCAGCAGGGGAATGGAAATGCAAAAGAAATGCAAAACGGCCCAAGTTAAAGTTAAATCTGTATTCTTTATCTATTTTGAGAATCCAGTTATTGATTTCTCTTTTTAAACTTCCTTTTCAAAATATATTATTACATTTTTATTAATTAGTTATTGTTTTATTCTGTATTTGTTAATCCCTCATCCATTTGAACTATTTATTGATAGATTACTTTGTGATGACACTGGTGGTCCTCCATAGTGTAGAAACATAGTGCAACCTGGTGGACTGCAGAGAAGAGGGCCCACTCCCTGTGTAGATATAAAGAGCGTATTCTAAGGTAACAAGAACACAGTTCTCAGTTTCAGGTGATGACATACAACAAGATGATAATTCTATTTTTGTCAATAGATCAACCTCCATTTTCTTTCCAGATAACTTTATTGACCACAGTATCTCCAAGTTAGAGTATAATGTTCAATGATTTTTTTTTTATTGTAGCTTACGTTACATATATATATATATATATATATATATATATAAAAAAAAGATTTAAAAAATAAAATAATGACCTGTGATACATTCAGAGACTAAATTTGAAAATATTTCCTCCTCTAGAGGCTTAACACCATGACAATAATTTTATTTTTTATATTCCTAAATTGATGAAATTGTAGGACATGCAGTTATGTCTTCAATCATTCTTCAGCTTACTAAGTGGTGTGGTATATCTGGTCTAATGCATAATCTCAGCTCTTTTTAAAAAATGAAATAGACTACAGATTCATTTATTTTTCAAAGCTCTGTGGTGCCGAACTGCTTTTGAAACGGTGCAGTGTGCATTTGTTGGCTGAACCTGTTTGCTGGTATTTCCTTTCTTTTTTTCCTGTCTGGGTAACATTGTGCCAGTCCCCATGACAATAGTGTTCCCAAAACACTTCACCGTGGTCCATTACCGTTTTAATATCATTATATGTCCGGCTTAATCAGCAGCATCACAGTTCTCCATGTCCACAGTAGGATTTGACCCAAAGAACCAGACAGTAGGTGCTGGTCATTTTGGACCACAAGCCCCTGAACCTGAGTGGAAACTAATCCTGGCAGCTAGACAGGTTAAATGTTTATTAAAAACTGCTTTCTGCGACCAAATGTGCAGGAACCAGTGATAATGTCTAAGAAATGTACATCACCTTTTGGCCACTGAACAATTTGTTAACTACAGACCCTTTACATCCCTTTAGAACTTTATCAATAAGTTTGTTCCAGATGAGCTAAGATTGCACATAATATAGAAGCTAAAACTACACTAACCATGGCAGATGGAATTCTTGCTATTGCTGTTCTCATGAAATAAGAGCTCATTAGCTCAAATGTTTGATCAGCAAGGTAAAATATTCAAATGTTAGTTTTTGTAAATGTCCAAGAACATTTTTGAGGCCACAGAATCGAAATAAATGAATTTGTTATTTAGTGTTCAATAGTAGAAACTTATTCTAATTGATTTCATTACTGTGACTTAATATAATTCCTCAGGTAACAACAGGGATTTGACAATTAAAAAAAAATAAAAAATCTGTACAGAAGGATGTTTGAGTCCAGATGGTCTGGGGTTGAGTTCACTGCAGCGTATTCTTACTGTGTTTCATTCGCACTCAGATCGAGTTGAAATTCATCTTAAATAAAGTGATCTGACATAGTCTATAAACACATGTGTTGAACACATGCTGTGTACTGTACATAGCAGGAACTGGTGGCAGTATGTTTTTAATCCCTTAAAAAAAATAAAAAATACGTTGTCTTCATCATAATCCATGTGAAGCACATCCAGGTCAAAGTTCAACTCCAGCCAGTTTGGTCCTCTTTGGTCGTTGCTCTTTGATAATTTTCCTATGATGGGTCCACTGCGCTGGGTTTCGCAGTCATTCAGGATTGCATCTATAAGATGAGTTTTTGACCCAGGATCTTGCGGTTGATCTCGGCCAAGGCCACAGAAAACACAAAGGCCTTCTCATCAGAAAGACTGGCATAGATATCCACTTCCTTCTCTTGTTTTTCTGTGGACATAATTAAAACACAATCAGCAAATTCATTTTGCAAACATTCATTGAACAACTTCTGCAAGTATGACAAAACTGTACTGTAAAAAAAAAAAACAGGGGGAATTGAGGGAACAGAAGGGGAAATACAGCGAGAGTGAAGTTAGTTACTGTGCTGTTGTAGGTAATGTCTGCTCCACTGGTTCGGCCTGCTTACCAACATGAGCAGCACTACTGCCAGCAGCAGCTGTGACACACTACAGTTCAGGTTCTTGAAGAAGCAAAATAAAGTGAACACCGTTCCTTAATGGATCTATTTGTGTTGGATGTGCACAATAATATACTTCATATCAGAATATATTTGCATACACACAAGCTTTCAGTATGTGTAACCTACAAGGGACAAACATTTCCTGTTTCTCACATGCATCGCATCATTTCCCGTTTAAGTTGTCCCTTGTGTTTTCGTGACAAAATGTAGTTTGGAGACCAAAGACACTGGTTTTCTCCTGGTGAAGGATCGTGTGTGACCCCCCTCGCGGATGAGTAACGTAGTGTGAACAGCATGACGACTGAAAGCCTTGAGATGACAAGACAGCACGTTGTGTAGTATGTACGGACCGGTATCTTACAGCTTTGACAATTGTGTAGTGTATCCAAGCTATAACTTGTACTGGCGCAGATGAGTCAGTGTAAGCTGTGGTTCGACCCCCGGGTCATCCAGTCCTGGAGCGTCTTTGGGTAAAACACTTAATTAAACCCTAAATTTCCCCTGACGGTTGTGTGTGAATTACGTGTGATAGGAAAAGCGCTGTGTGAATGTGACTTGTGACTAAGTGCTTTGGGTGGTCGATTAGACTAGAAAAGTGCCATATATAGAAATACAGTTCATTTACCATTAATTTGTACAGTTGGATGGTGCATTAAGTGTTTCCACAGGGAATTTAGCAACACAACTAAACATGGAGGAGAGTGAACGTGACACGGACCAGGAAACTTTTTGTTTCAAATATGCCTCCGACCATTATAGACTAAAATCTCTACTAACCTTCTAGCACCTATGGAGGAATCAAGTCGTTCCCCAGGAATTATGAACATTTGCAGGAACCACACCAGGGTCCAGGGTCTAAATTAAGGTCCAGGGAAATCTGTTTACACTCAACAAAATTCCATGGTTGGGAGCGTAGAACCTTTGGGATGGGACTTGCAGAACAACCCGCTAACCAGATTATCCAACTCTGAAGCTGTGGTTTCCCGTGCATGTGTGCCCAGGTCCACAATTACTGGAATGCTGCATATTTTCAGTCAGTCAGTAATTTCCAAAAGTAAATGATGCCTTATTTTACCTTTCTCCTCATCCTGTTTCTTCAGCCCAACTGACTTTGGTCTGCCCCGTCCCCTCCGTATAGGATCCGACTGGCTGTTGGCCCGAGATCTTCTCCTGTTCTCCATGTCACTGGTTAGAGGAGAGTCAATCCTCTCTCTGCGAATGCGCTCCGTCCTCCTCCGCTTAAAGTCCAGCTTGTCTATAGAAGGAAACATGGACAATGAAAAACATTCAGTGTGGTCCACAAAGTCTGAGACCTCTTTCCCTGGCACTTCAAATTAAAATTTCACAATGGTCTTTCCTGAGGTTTTATGCAAGTTTCTGTACAGGGTTTTTCAGTGACACCTGCTATGTCATTTGTTTTTTAGTCAAAGCCCAAGAAGAATGAAGCTAATTAATGTGAAAAACAAATGTTTGACTAATCAAATTATGATGAAAGATCCATATTTAAAAACCACTAGCACTCTGCACTCTTCATTAGTGAGAGGGATAGGAATCTTTGGGAATATAATAATGTTTTCACAGAACCATGGATATGAACCATAGAAACCATACCAGTAGACTCCCACCTCCATTTCTCAACACTATCCAGAGCAAAAATGTTGGACCTTGTCTGATCCAAACAAATGTATTTTGGTTTCATATGACCAAAGAATGCATCAGTTTATTTTAATTTTATTTTTTTATTTTGTATTTATTTGTATGTTTGTTGTTAGTTTGTTCATTCATTCATTTATTTATTCATTTATTGATTGATTGATTGATTGGGGGGGTTTGCACCATGAGATTGACTTCACGCTGTGTCCGTCACTCTGTCTGACCAGTGACTGAAACACCAGTAACCACAGATAATCCTGTACCAAGTCAGGAACACTTACCCCTCTGTTTCTTCAATAAAGGATTGTGAAAAGTATGAATCATGAGGGCCGACAACCACTGCCCCTTCCAATATTAGACTTATTCCTATTCCTCCTAACCGCTGCTGCTGCTTGCATAAGACAGGTCCAATACAGGGGGCTGCAATGTGCATAGATTAGGGATCGACCGATACAGATTTTTTAGGGCCTATGTCGATACCTATTTTTTTTTCATCAGCCTTAGCCGATGACCGATACGGACTGACAATTTTCTTGAGCTGATATTTGGAGCCGATACTACTTTTCCTCCCTCAATTTAATAGTTAAATAGAATTAAATTCAGCGGGTTGTCTCGTCTGATCTGAGGTCTTAGTCAAAGTGGGGTTATGGCCAAGGCCGTGGCTCGCCTCCCTGGGTAGAGGGAGCATCTCGGGAGTTCCCTAGGCACCGGGACTCGTCCGCCCGCGAACGGGATCCCCTGCGCAAAGCCTGCGGCGCGGTCAACGCGGAGACTAAAAAAGTCCCCCGCCAGCCGCGCCCGACTGTGCGGGGCCCGACGGGGGGGCGCCGCCAGTCCCAGCCTGCCGAAGCAGAGAGGGGAAAGGCGGGGAAGAGAAGGAGGGTACGGGGGAGAAGAGCCAGCCGACGAGCAGAGAGAGCGCGAGGACGTGGAGGATGCGTAAAACAGCAACCACGAGCCTCACGCCCGTCCGTCGGCGGCGGCCCCCCCGAGATTAAAAAGTCAGTTTCCACGAGGCAAAGGGTTTGGAGAAAAAGGAGAAAGACACAAACCCACCGGGCGCTCCGTCCACCGCGACCCATGACTAAGCTGGCCGGAGCCAGCGAGCGGCGGCGGTGGCAGAGCGGGGTGGGAGACATTGAATCCCCCTCCCGCTCTCCGGAGGAGAAGGGAGAGTTGGGTACCCGGCGGGCGTGCAGCGCAGCAGCCTAGGGCAGAGGCACTGCGACGGCGCTGGGTAAATGGTTCCGGAGAGAGCGGGGCCGAGCCCGATAGGCGACTGGATCTGCCCTCCCAAAAAAAACTATCAGCGAACGTAGCAGCCGCGCATCGGCTGATGCCGATACACGTAAAAAACGCAAACATCGGCCGATATTATCGGCCGGCCGATAAATCGGTCGAACACTAGCATAGATTATTTTTAACCATTTTCAAGATAATCATGGGTGCAATCACTTCTGTTGAAGTGGGCACATGTACAGTATATACTACATACCATCTCAGTATGGGGAAGAAAAGATGGATTTCTTATATGGCTTCAAGTGTGTTCATTGTGAAAGAAGCATTTGTCTTCCATTACAAACATCATCATCAGAACCAAGAATGAAGTACTTTTACATAAAGTGCAGGAATCATTATGTACCACTTTCCACTGGAAAAATCACAGCATTGTAAAACGTAGTACAATTAGTTTATCACACACATTTAGATGAATCAATTGTTAAACACAAGGTCGGATTGAATTTCTCAGACTTTCTCAGAATGATTAGTTTGTGCCAGCTGAGCCTTACCTGCTATGGCGGGGGAGCGCTCGTTTAACTTGGCATTTAGGAGTTTTCTGCTGATGAACACATATCCACACGGGCAGGACTTGCACGCAACTGGAATCTAGAGAGAAACAAACAGGAAACATTAAGAAGACTCTTTTACACCTTGCTTTGACCCATGGATGTCGCGGAAGAACAGATGAAAAAGGCAGCACACATAAAAGGATTCTTCCTCTTGGAGCATTTTAAGAAATATAAGCCAGTTAAATTATACACAAAGACTGTATACAAAAATGTTCGTAGTCACGGGGTCTGGAAAATTAAGCTGATGGGGAAGCGCCTGAAGCCTGTATTCTATTGAATGACCAGCAGAGGGCGAATCACTGGTTGTTTCTATAGAAATCTATGAGAAAATGACTCTACTTCTCACCTGATTTATATCGTCAGTAAAGTAAGAGTTTATGGTTCTATCTCTATCTCTAGTTTTAAGTCTTCTACAATACAGCATAATGTTCATTTAGTAAATTATGGTCCATTTAGAGTAAAATAGATAAGAAAAGCCCCGTAGTATGTTCTCATACAAAGTTTTTTTTAAGCTATTCAGTGGTTCACAATCAGTCAGCAGGAGGAAGTGTAGCATTTGCCTGTTGTGGTTAAAAGTAAAGGTGTGGTGCTGATGTTGATGGTAGCAGGTTTGTGGCACGTCCAGCTATCACAGAATTTACATCCAATTTCAATTTTTAAACCAGTAACACAGTTGCAGGTTTTTTTAAAGAACCATATGTCCTTCACTTAACCTGGTTTTTCCGTTTCTGAACTTCACTTGTCTCTATTGATATAATGTACTGTACTTTGTGTTTCAACTGAGCAAGTTCAACGTTCCACCTCCTTAGTGTGCACTTAAAAAAAATGCCCCACATTAGGAAATGCAAAGTGAAATGTTACCCAATATAGAACAATTTGAGATTGGAGATTTGGGTGTTAGCGTCATTTTACCCTCAAACAGAACTATTTCACATGACGTACGCATCAAAAAGTCAAATGTGTTTGATGTCACACTGGAAGGAAAGGTAAAAAGGTTGTCATGGAGATGGGGACACACTATCTTTTAAAAATGTAAACGTGGAGATATGAGTCGTCTCTTAGAGGCATTTATAATGTTGCACTCTGTTGTTCAAGAGGTGTCAGAAATAATTGTGTCAAGAATGAGAGCACTGGAGAGGGGGCAGGGTTCAAACCTGTCACCCCTCTCACCTCTGCACAACTTACCACACATGAAGTGGGTGTGAAAAGTCACATTGCTGGTTTCAGTGCTAGCGGTGGCTAATAAAGCCGCCAGCCAGGCAGCGCTGAGGAGTGGTGCCACAAAGGTCTGGCAAGCTCACTTCTTTCCAACTCCACAATGTTATCACTCTGGGACAGATCTCTCTCTGTTTTCCCCTTTTGCTTAGTGTGTACGTGTGTGGGCGCTGAATGACAAGCAAATTATGTCATTCCATTTAAAAACTCAGCTGACGGCTGCGTTCCTGTCTCCACGACCCCCAGCATTTGCAGCCGGCATGTGGCTGAATACTGCCATGTGAGATGTGTAAGTACAGAAGCAGTTTTGGAGTTATGTTGTGAATAATTCTAATTGACTTGTGTAGTTGTGTGGCCTTGTCCGACAAGTAGTCGTACTGGAGCCATTCTGGTTTCTGGTTAAGTTCGGGCTAAAAACATATTTCACTACCTCCACCAAAGTGGTTATGTTTTCAACCCTGTCCGTTTGTCAGCAGGATTATGAAAACAAAACAAAACTACTAAATGGATTTCCACATATACTGGTGGAAGGACGGGACAAGGGCCAAGAAGGAACCCAGAAATCAGGCACATGTAGGGGGCTGATATCTATGAGTGTGTGCAATCTGGTGGGGTGTGTTGGGCCTTGGTGGGGCTATGTGCTAGTTCCAAGTTCTGTTTTCAGTTGGGAAAGTTTAGGCATCTGATGAGCGACCTTTTGTTTTGTTTTTTTATTTTAGACATAATTCAATAACATGCGACTCTGAGAAATGCTTGGGAGTGGGAAGTTTGTCACGCAGCATTTTACGTCAAATGTTACCACTGGATTGGGGACAAAACGGCAACAACAACAACAACAACAACAACAACAACAACAACAACAACGACCCCAGATTGTGTCATCATCAGCCCACACAGGCTTTTACCTCGAGTGAAATCACCTGATGCAAATTTGAGGTGATGCAACTCCCTCTGGAGCCACAAGACCACGTCTCACACACACAACTGTTTACCTCGTTTTTCCCACGTGCACCTGCAAACAGACTCTGGTGTGCAGATGAGTGGTAATAGGTGCAATATTAACTGTGGGGAGCGGACGCACTGCAATTCGCAATGGTTTCAAATCTCCACGTCTATAATATGAACAATGATAACAATGCTTTAATAACAAGAGTAATAAATCCACCCTACTGGTGCAAACTATGCATATCAAATGACATTCTAATGATTTTTGCTTGGCCCACCTAGAAGTTTACATTACTGAAGGAAAATGGGCTATTTGCCGAAATAAAATGTGGGGTATTTTTCTGTGAAGTGTATGTCACAAAATGTGTGTGATTTGATCCATATTGCAGGGACCCCGCGGGCTCCCCTCACCTAGCCGAGGAGCAGCTAACTCGCTCGGCCTCTTGATTGGGTTCGACGGTGCCACCGCAGCCTCATATCCGTCCCGAGTGTGCCCGCAGCCGCCCCGGCTATGCTGCCATGCCTGCTCGGCCTTCCCCACACACCCACACACACACACACACTCTCACTCACACACACACACACACACACACACACACACACACACACCTACTGCACCGCGACAAGAACACGACGGACGCTGATTGTCTCACCTGTTGGTCGCACTCAGGGCAAGATTTAGTAGCCATTTTGACTTTCTTTGTTTTATTCGCCGACATAGTCCGTTTCGTCCAGCGACACGCCGATAGTTCTACGCGAGCTACAACTTTCCTCTGTGGCTCATGGACGACAGCCGGCGTGTCTCGACGTACGTTAACATTCGAGATGCACGACGGTGCCACGGACCGACATCGCTAGATGACAACTAACGTTTAAATAAGCACATTCATACTACAGTACACTAAAAAAAAAAAAAAAAAAAAATAACGCTGCGGGCATGCGCACTGAGTGCTTCTGGGGTTGCGTTCAAAATCCTAGGGAAAAAATAGCAGAGTTTTCACGACCAGGTTCAGTCCTCATCGACAGGCACAAGAGAAATACACACACTGGCCTGGTCTGGAAAATTCTGCAATACAGTAATCTAACTATTGAATACTACCTGCCGTAGGCAAATAGCACAATCAAATACTTTACTATTGCTTAAACAGCTCGACATGTTTTGTTTTTTAGGCTGGTTTATTCTCGTTGTGACTGATTATTTTTCCAAAAATGTGTGCAAAACCCACATCTTTGCTCTAGTCTCTCTTTCTTTCACTACCTCTGTAAACAGAGCGTTCATCAAACAGGTTATATTGTTGAAAAATGAACAACTTTACACTTACTTACAAATGTTGATTATAATTTTTTACTTGTTCACTAGCCATAGGACTTCCCAGAAAAAACTTCCAACGACCCAGAGAAGTCCCGTGAACGCCCCTCTACGCTAATTACCCCCTCAAGGACGTTATGGTTATCACTTCCTCTAACATTGTGAGTTAGGGCGTTATTTGACATTTCCACCGATTTCCCAGGTAATAACACAAACAGGGCCTTTTCTTTGTGGAATTTCTCGGGGCACACAATATACAGCCCCAGTCCACGGTCCAAAGACTGTATAGAATGCAGATTTGGGTTAGGTTGATTGGAGATTGTGTGTGGATGTGAGTGTGAGTCAGTGTGAATGGTTGTTTGTCTCTGTATGTCGGGCCTGTGATGGGCTGGAGACCTGTCCAAGGTGAACCACGCCTCTCGCCCAATGTCAGCTGTGACACCTCCGCGACCCATAAACGATAGAGCGGTACAGATGATGGATGGATGTTGCAGATGCGTTGGTCTCCATTGATGGTGCCAACTAGTGCTCGCCCATTATTCTTTGTCCTTGTAAAATCCCATGTGTGGACATCATAAACCACAGTGTTGAGTTTTAGACTAATATGACGTAGAATGTTTTCATGTTTTGGACTCAGAAATCAGAAATATCAGGCTCCCACTGCACTGTTTCCTGTCTGAATACCTGCTTAATACACTATGTTTCACTGCTGATCCCCACCTTTATCTCTTTGTTCCTTAATGGAGCTCACCAGTTGTAGTCATGTAATCAGGTACCTTAGAAAACTGACAGCCAGTCATATGGAGATGAATTCAGTTCCCCTGCTACTGTAGGTAAGGCTACTTTAGTGCTCAACAAATAATTTAAGCACAAATTAGAATCTGCAGCCAAAATCTATAATGGAACCACAGTAGGCCAAAACACAGAACTGTGCACTGAATATAGTTAAATACATGGCTAAATATAGAGCTTAATAATAAACGTAATCATTTATGTTTGTTAGTAAAGTTGATAAATTATTATCATCTTCAACCATTTATACCAGAATCCATCAGTTTGAATTAAATGATCATAGTTTGCCATCATTCAGAAACTGGATCTACTCTTAACAGTATCATATCAGCTGGGGTTGTTTTAAGGATGTTCATTCTAAAGTAAGTCACAAATCAGTGAATATGAAAAAGAACTTAAAATATACATCTTATTTTTGCCTTTAAGTGTATTGCATGTATTGCCTCATTAAATGTATTTTCTTGTACAACATATTGTCTTCACTCAGTATGAAAGATGTTAGTATGAATGTATAGCATATGAATGTGTGAATGCATCCACATTAAGTCAGAATTGAAACATGCATTTATGTGATGTTATAACTCAGTGTTATTTACTGTTACAGTGATGCTACGCAACTAGTTTGGTGCAAGTTGTCAGACAAGAAAAAGGCCAGAGAGGACAATTTATGACAGTCACTCATTAATTAATAATGATAAGATTTTATTATATTCATATGCTGTGTAAAATTAACAAAATGCAAATATTTATTGTTAATTTCAATTTTGTTTCTGTAACCGACGATGATAATTGCTATTCTGCTTTCTTTATCTGATTTACAAGTGGGTTTACACAGATTCTAAAAGGGAGAGAAATTGGTAGAATACCACCTTCAAACAAATCAACAGTAGCTAAACATAAAATAGAGAGAGATCAGCAGACACTGTCCGATGCTGCAGCAAATCATTCCAAAATCTCACACACAAGCTTGTACATTGTTACGTACTCAGTATGGGAACTTGTCAAGCTTACAATCCTGTGGAATCCTTGCAGCCCTGCAGGATTGCACTGATCTACACATTTTTTTGACAAAGTCAGACATTAATAGTTGGTAGGATCTATATAGAGTAAATTGGGCCTTATGGTACAAGCGCACTAAAGCATGCAAACACATGCTGCAGTTCTGAACACGTCAATTGTGAGAAGTCCAGATATAAACTAATACAATATGGAGTCTATGAAGATGGAGAGACAAATATGAAATTAAAAAGAAGCACTACCGAGATGTGATAAGATATAGGATCTTTTGAAAAAAATATGAAATATCTCCCACACACAAATTAATGAATTTGTGAGCTTATTTGTAATTTCTTTGCACCCCAGCTGAGATGGTATAAGAACTGAGGGTCATGCACACATTAACAAGTTCCCACAGTCAAATTCGGACAGGATGTTAAGATGCTGCATTTTAAAATACTCATTTGGTTTTCTTAAATGGGAACTGAATTGTTTGTCATTCTTGTGGGGCAAACGTTTGCATGTGGTTCCATTTGTCTGGACTTCAGTTTGGTCAGTCCCAACCTGTCTACAATGTGCCACACAGCCATCCTGAAGAACAGCAGAATTTTTGACTTTTCAGGTTTGGAAACTAGCTCACGTGTTTCACAGCTTTAACACCACTACAATGTTCTGTAGTCTTGAAACGCTCCACTAATAAATCCAATTGTCAGTATGGAAAGACGTGAACAAGTGAGGGGTTGATGAGTCAGTGTATACACCTAACAAAGCTAGTAAGTCTACTATCAACAATAACGTGATGCAGGTTAAAGATAAATTGGTCAAGTATGAGTTCATAAAGGAATGATGCCTAAGACTTGCCACATTGCAAATCGAAGCTAAGTACACTGTTGCTGACACACATTTCTTAAAATGAAACACACCTCCAACCCGTTGCAGAAAATAGCTCTGCTACTGAGGGACAGTGAGGAGGAACTGATGCAGAAAATGAATAATAATAATAATAATAATAATGATGCTTTAAAAAAAAATAAAGGACTGAGTTCTTTTAGCATTTCTTGATGATTATTTTTATTCCTCGCCTTTTGTGTGTCTCTGTGAGTGCATGTAGTTTTATGCTCATAATAAAGTGAAACATCTATGGATGGGCTTCACATCCTTCCAACCTGTGATAGTTTTAAAGGACCAGGCCCTCATAGGCAGGACCCTCGGACTCGGGGGATTCTCTCTGCAGGCGAAGATGCTCCAGTGTGTTTTGGAAGTGTTTGTTGATCTGCTCCGTTTCCTCACTTGCCTCCAGGTTAGGAAGATCTTCCCTGATCTTTTGGATCAGCTGGTTTAATACCTGGACAGTCACCTGGACGGGTGGAGGACAAGGGACAGTATTAGAGTTCCTGAATGCAGTGTGATATTTATAAAACATTTACATGAAAATACACACACATTTAAAATGTTAAGGAGTAAGGAAATGTTGCAACCCTTTCAAGAACAGACGATGCATTTTGGTGAGTATCACATGTAAATGTATTAAACATAACTTTATATACATGGGATCCTATAAATGTCACTTTTAACATATTCTAATAAATCTGAAAATTACATTTGCAACAACTGTCTTCACCAAGTGGAAATGTGACATGTGTTTTGTCCTACCGCATCGTTTTCTCTCTCATAGAAGCAGACGTATCTGTTGAGGATTTCAATGAAAAGCTGGACTTGCAGTGATGGGTCCATGCACTGGTTGGCAATCTTCAGGGCTTTCTTTAGACACTCCATCACACGCTTACCATCGCGGATCTAATGATGCAAGAGCGATGGTTAGCAACGACAGCCATGGAAACAAATTTTCGCACAAAATACATATCAAAACAATGAAATAGTAAACTGCTTGTATTATATATACACTGAAAAATGATTGTTTGAAAATCTAGTATCGATTTGTGGGACCATACTTATAGCATCAAATAGCTTTTTAAAACCAAACTCATCAGAAACAACAATGTAACATACATCTGTGTGATAAGAGGTACCTAAAATGACAGAAAACATCTTGGCGAAAAATGTATTTGGCCACCAGGGGGCGATACAGATGTTTGGGCTTTACTTTTGGGAGCAGTCAAGTTGTCCGTCTTTAAATTCAAACATCGAATGATACATTACCAAGCCGATATTATTGGTCAATATGAATTCATCACATCTATATCTGTATTTGCAAATATCTCCAACGCACCTCTTCACCGTTTTTTTCAGTACTGCGACCGGACCAGAAGAGGTGGGCGCAGATACTGACAGCTCGGCACTGGTCAGGCTTTTTCAGAAGCTTGGAGGCAGCCAGCGCACACTGAGTCCTCAGCGGCTCGTGGTTCTCCTCACTGAAACAACGCATTCGCTCAAAGGTACCGATGATCAGTGTGATGGCTGCCAACTGGGCTTTCGAGTCACTTATCTCATCCTCATACAGGGAGAAGGCCTGTTTTGGGGGGGGGGGGTGAGAGGTGGGAAAGGAGGGAGAGAGAGAGAGAATACAAATGAGACAAAGGATGGGGAAAGCGAAGAGCCAGAGAGTTGTGTGATTTACAACATTTGAGAATCACAGGGAGGAAATAGTATCAATAAAAGAAATCACCATTGTTGCCTCTGGAAAAAAAGTGTTGGGCCTCGTTTAGCCACCCTATTTTCATTGTAAGCTGCTCATTGCTACTCTTCTACACAAAAGAATAAATTTTGGCTCCATAAAAAGGAACCCAATGGGATTATGTCTATAAAAACGATGAAACAGACAGTCGACAATAACAAAAACAACATGTGGAAATTTGCTGTTGGAAAGTGTCTCATCTATTGGATAGTATGTATTTCTGAGGGCAGCAGTCATGTTTATCCATAAACATGTAACTCTCGACTTTCAGTGGCCAGCAGGAGAACGGAGGGGTTGTTATTTTAACGTGGGCCACTTTCACACCTGAGGAGAATTAAAGACACTTGACAGTTTGACACTACCTGTGACATGAACTCGTATGCTACAGTCTCATGGTTCTCAAAGCCAATCTCGCCCGCTGCCAGCGCCCCCTGCAGGAAGAGTCGAAGAGGCAGCTCAGCAAGCTCAGCCTTGATAAGTGCACTGATGGTCTGGTGGGCAAAGGAAAAGATCTTCTGGCACTTCTTTTCCCACTTGTCATCCTGATGAGAGACACATTTGGGTTGATTTAAAAATACAGAATAGACAAAACCACAAATACAGCATGTGAGGCGTGGTGAAAAGTGACGTCTGCGCACCAGTGAGGAGTTTTCCTTGTATCTGAAGGCCAGCTGGTAGGCAGCGAACACCAGAGGAGGGAGTGTGTAGCGAATCCTTTGGTTCCCACCGGCACCAAAGTGTTTTCGGGCTGTGTTCAGGATCTGACCACAGATCAGAACATTAAATTCAACCAACATCAGAGACCACAGCAACGATACTGTGGCCCACCAACCACAACGTTTGGGATTAGAAAGTTTAAAAAAAATATGAAACAGGTGACCGTTTTAAATCTGTCAGCATTTTCCAAAGTACTTTCCAGTAGCTACTGTTTCCATTTATTTCCATATGGCATATATATAAATTGAAGGTGAATTAGTCACAGCAAACACCAATTAAAGTCTGAACTTGCCAAGGACGGAACAAACACAACAGCATAACTACCAAAACAGTCAGCATTAATATAAAGGAGAGCGGAACAGGATGTGGTAAAATCTACAAAATTAGATTAATGTTAAAATCAC
This sequence comes from Scophthalmus maximus, assembly GCF_022379125.1. NCBI lineage: Eukaryota > Metazoa > Chordata > Actinopteri > Pleuronectiformes > Scophthalmidae > Scophthalmus > Scophthalmus maximus. The sequence goes on from NC_061518.1 coordinate 25,778,101, forward strand.
TGGCATGTGCCTTTAATGTTGAGGACAGGACTTACAAGGTACTGTTGATCAGGATCGTCAGAGTGAAGCAGGTGGATGAAGCGACCCACAAGGCTCTGCTCCTCAGCAAAGTCCTCAGGGTCAGGATCGTCAGCTGGCTGGTCTGGCTGGTCCTGTATCAGTGTCGATACCAAACTCAAGATGGCGTCCACCTAAAGAAAACCAGAGTTAGGGCATGAGGAGTTTTGCTTTGATGCACTATTTCTTTTTTATTTTGTCTGACTTGGTTAGAGACTCTGCCATCCTGTCCGAAACCAGAACACTACCTGTTGGTTAAAAGTCCAGAGACGTGACTCTGCATTAGCTGAGCTGCACATCTTGGTCTAATAACAGATCAGCTGAGGTATTCCGATACGATCGCTTACGCTCCACCGCTCCTTAAAGGGGGTTCCCTCCTTTTTTTACTCTGTACTAATACACATTCACACGGCTGTAGACATTTGGGCGCTTGGTTCCAGCCTGGTTTCAGGCTGGAAGTTAGACTTCCCTCCCAAAACGACATCCTTTGTTAGAGACACGTTATTTGCCATGAAATTTATTATTATTGTTATTATTACACAGTCTCCACCCAATTCTCGCCGCCGTTTCTTCTGCTGTAACGTCGCCCATGCGGCCATGTGTCACACATGCACACGCTGATGATATCTTGCTTATTGCCAAATCTGCCCCCATCTCTGCACAACACAAACTTCAAAAACTGTATTAGATTTTTGGTCTTGAATTTTAGAACCCAACCTGTTCCTGTTGCACAATGGTGGTGTTGTAGTCCAGCGTGTTGCTCAGCACATAGCAACTCATGCTCTTGCGCGACTCATAGTCGAAGTACTCAAAGAGCGGTGGGAAGTGCTTGAGCTGCAGCACTGTCAGGATGTTGTTGTAGGTGTCCACTGGGATCTTCAACAGTCGGGTGAGCTCCTTGGACACGGCGCTGCTGGTCGCTATGCTACGAGGAGGAAAAGGAACAGGTGCAAATGTGACATATGAGTTCTAAGTGCACAATAATATCCATGTTCTGTTCTGTCTGTGGTCATGGAGTACATGAAGAAACAATTCAACATATGCATGATGGTTGGCTTCCTGATTACCCTTCGCTCTCTCGCCAACTCAAACAACCTCCACTTTTTTAAAATGTCAATAAAGACTATTTGAATCTTGTCTCATTTGTAGTGTCACGATTTGACAATTTCAGTTTTAAAAAAAACTTTTAGTTTTAAAACTACGCTCCAACAGCTTTATTACCTCACAGCTTGGAAGGGTGACTGTAAAACATGAAATGGCTAAATCTTATAGCCACATCTCACAATATTGCAGGCACCCCATGATCCATTTAACCCTGAAGAGTATGGAGACTTACTGTTCCAAGTTGAGCTTGTTGAAGATCTCCACAGTGCTCTCCAGGACCTTATCCACATAGTCAACGCGGTCGGGGTAGCATTTCATGGCCAAATTGATGAGAGACACCTGGAGAGAGACCACGTCCTCTGATGGCATGTCCTGGCGAGACTGAAGGAGGTGGAACATACGATAAAAACATCAGCGAGGTCAGTCCTGCAATTTGTTTGAAACTTGAAGTCATGCAAGCTTGGGAGGGAAAGGCTAGGAAGAGCGCTCCGCTGGCTTATCATACTGTAGGCGGCTGTCATGAATGAAAGGCGAAAATTTATGTAGACCAATAATTGGATGATTAGATTTTTTCTCAATTGTTTTGGGGGTCATCTGACTTGAAATCTCATGACATCTCCTCTGTGATTTAAAACTGGCTCACTAACAATATTAAGTGGTTTGTATCACTTATAGATAAGCACGCTCATCTGGTTGTAGTCCCTCCCCACACACTCTGCATTCAACTGATCTGCTGACGCGAATTAAGCTTAAGTCACTGCTCAAAGTATAGGTTACAAAAATATGTTTTAGATGGCAAGATAGGAAAAGAGGTTTGCTCTGTGGTCCTAAGACAAGGATGGCTGAACATTCGGGCTGAAACTTCAGTGTTGCCCCTTTTCTCTAAATTTTAGCTAATGATTGAAAGTGAATTACAAACAGCTAAGTCTGCATCAGCAACACAATTACAGGGCATTGTTGAGGAATTTCTGTCCTCTCTTGAGAAACTGCAAGATGAGTGTTCTCACGCACTATGCAAGGTCATCTAATCTATGGCAAGCGAAGGCAGTTGGTGGGTAACTGAAGGCTGTCTCAGGCGTGTCACGGTCGTGGAATTTGTGCAAGAATACAGTGTTACTATGGAGATAGCTATTCTGTTTGTGAGATGACGACCTTACTCTGACAAAGCTAAATCGACCCACAGGGATCGGAGATAGGCAGCCTATCTTGGGACGCCAAACACTGAACCTGTTGATCTGTGTAGCGAACCAGAAGTCTCCTCAATATTGAGCTCTTATAATAAATACTTCTGCCTAAGACATCCACGGTTTCCATCTTCCTGAATCAGCATCCACGCCATCATTTATTCCATTTTCAGTCAGTTCCCTGAAACCCAAGCATGGGGGAAATGAGCAGCAAAAACCAGAAACAACTATCAGAAGAGCCAGCGAAAGCAAGCAGCAGGCAGTGTCGTCAGTGATAGTGGAACCAGAAAAGCCTGTTTTTAACGTAATTAAGTGCCATCGTCAGACCCTCCAGTGCTCTTCCCTGGTTTGGAGTGCAGAGCTAAATTAAGAGACACATTAATGAAGGGTTATGGAAACAGTCCGAGGTCAATCTAGTCAGATTGTTGTCAGAAATTAATTCAGGGATTAATCATGTATTATATAAAAAGCACTTGAGAAATTTAAGCCTGCCTGATTTGGACTTTAAACAGCATTTTGTAGCAGGTACCAGCAGGTATCCTAATATAACCTACTTGAATGACAGTGGCCACTTGTTGAGAGAAGATGTCAAACAGTTTGATCTCAGCTGGAATGCCAGGGCCATCTTCTCGATGAGCAAACAGAGCGAGTCTGGGGGAAAACAAAGAAAATTGGAAAACAGAATCTAAGTAAATTCCTTCTGATACACAATTAGAGAGCACACAGGTAGTGTTGTCCTTTCTTTTTAAAGAGTAACACTAAATTCACTTTGTTGGATAAGTAAAGTACAGTCAATTTATTATACTATCTGTTGATCCTGACTCCCATGTTAGAACATTAATTGCAAAAGAGACCTAACAGAATTATACCAGCACAGTATGTCACACAGCTACACAGTGTGTTGCTCGTCATTAGTGTTTATTACATGGCTATTAGATTGGATCATGTTACACGGTCCAAAAGTTCCAGTCACTACAAAAGCAATTTGCAACATTGTTTGAGGTAATATTGGTAAATTATTTTCATCAAAAGTTGCATATGCAAATTATGACATTGCTAATGTCAAAACAAAAAGTTATTTACAGACTTTCTATTACTGTTGATTGACAGTGAATCCGACTGTACCTGTCAATGAGAGCAATGATGATGTTCTTGACGTTGACGTGTTGATGGAGCTCAGCACAGGAGCGCAGGAAAGGGTTCAGGGTCTGAAGGTGGAACTCATCCGGGAAAACCTTACAAGACAAGAGCGTTTGTTTTTTTTAAGTCCAGGACTCTTGGCCTTATACTTTATATCAACTTTTCATCTGTAAAACATAGATGGCTGTTCTGGAAGGAATATCATTATATAGGCATTGAGAATGTGTCCTCAAAGAATATTTAAATCAAAATCACAACCTTAGTCTGGGATTATAAGAAGAGACAGAAGACACTGACACTAAATCCACAGAAAAACTGTGAAGTTCTCCAACATGCTTGGAAAAAAAACTACCTCAGGAGTAACTCGGAGAATTGAAGACAGGACTCACAAGGTACTGTCGTCCTAACCCTAAACCAACTTTTTGGTTTTCTTTTATCATACAGAATAAACAATCAGAAAAAATTTGGACTTATATTTACATTTTAAGTAAAATAAAATATTTCTTAATTCAAGTTATATATATTTGGTTGTATTTGTGTTTTCTTTATATTTAAAGTAATTTATGATAACGTGTATGGTTAAACTAAAATGTCCAGCCTCAATTCTATTTCTTTGTCATAAAGGTTTAATAACGAATCATTAAAATATATATATCGGCCAATGTATCATATCGTATCTTATTGAACTCCATAATATCGATATCAGCATCATCCCCAAAAATCCATATCGGTCGGTGACTTTTTACATTTAGTGCCTAAAAGTCCTGCACAGCACTATACATTTTGAAAGAAATACTAGGGCAGTCCTGAATTAAAAGAAGTAGGACTGATACCATCAAACTCCCTCCCCTAAAAAGGAAATTTAAATCAGCAACGTCGGATCAATTTAGTCATCCCCCCAAAATATGAATGTGGGGTTGTCCTTGAGTAAAAAAAAAAAAAAGTGAACTTAAGGTGGCTGCCAAGGGAGGAAACACAAACATGTCGAGCCATCTTTGATGCTGACCGTTAAGAGATGATCATAAAATGTGTTTTCCTTGGGTGCCGATTACATAACAATGGTTGAAGCGTCGTGGCATTAGGTTCAGCCTCAGTAAACAAAACATTCTTTACGCCGATAGCACAAAAGCTCTCAAATGTGATTTGATACAGTCTCAGACTCAATCACAAGCTTTGAGCCAGAACCCAAACCTGATCCTAAACATTGAGCCTCCACTTTCCTGTTTTCACTTATTTCCACCGCAGCTTCAGCTCATACACGCACGCCTTTGCTCACCAACATGAGATGACTGTGCTCCATCCTTCTGCAGCAACCAGATAATGAAGTTTGCTTCCGACGACACAACCGTGGTGGGTCTCATCTCCAACAATGATGAGACCCACTACATGAAGGAGGTCAGCCAATTGGTCACGTGGTGCAGGGATAACAACCTCTTCTTGAACATCGACAAGACCAAAGGGGTTATTATTGACTTCCGGAGAGGCCACACCCCTAAACCCCCACTGACCATCAATGGTGCTGCTGTGGAGAGAGTGAGTAGCACCAAATTCCTGGACAATGAACACTGCATCACTGGCCAAAAAGTCCCACAGGCGCCTCTACTTCCTCCGCAAACTGAAGAGAGCAAGAGCCCCCCAACCCATCATGTGCTCCTTTTACCGGGGCACCATCGAGAGCATCCTGACCAGCTGCATCACTGTGGGGTACGGGAGCTGCACCTCCTTTAACCGCAAGACCCTGCAGCGCATAGTAAAGGCAGCTGGACGGATCATTGGTGTCCCACTCCCCTCACTCCTGGAAACCTATGAAGCCCGCCTCACCCGCAAAACAACCAGCATTGTGGGTGAACCCAGCCACCCGTCACACAGCCTCTTCAGCCTCCTGCCATCTGGGAGAAGGTACCGGAGTCTCCGAGCCCGTTCCACCACACTGGCAAACAGTTTTATTCACCAGGCTCTCAGGAAGCTTTATCCTTCAACTATTGTTTTAAATAGTGATAAAGACGTGTTTTACACTTAGAAACTCTTCTGATCATATAAGATGGCTAAGCAGCTGAAAAGTGGGGACCTTAAGAAACATATGTTGCGGTCTCAGCCACACCAAGAGGACGACGACGGCTGCTCTGGGGGCCATGATGCGTCGGCACTTGTGGGTCAGGATATTGTTAACATTTACACGGCACTGCAAAAAATACCCAAAGATTTAGCCAGCCTCGAGGACATTCGTCGGACCCACAGCCTTGGTTAATGGTAAATTAACCTCATTGATATCGCGAATGGGACATGTGGAGAAAAGAGTGGAATGGCTGGAGGATGCAGATAAAGAAAGGCAGGTGTCGCTAGCAGCCAACCCCGTGGCTATAAAGGCGGAGGTGGACGATCTCCTCGATAAACATGAAGATATGGAGAACCGCAACAGGCGCAATAATAATATGTGTGGTGGGTGTCCCAGACAGACAGGCCGTGCTCTAATAGGCCAGACGTCGGTTCGATTGCATGCAGGCCCAATTGCTTTTCCTATCCTGGGTAGCCCGGATGTTACTGTGTGAATTTTTCGATCTGAATTTGAGCAATCGAATTTGACAGTGTGAATATTTGACTTGAATTTTTCGATCTGAATTTGAGCCATCGAATTTGAGTGTGTGAATAATATCCCAATTAGGATACCCAGGGCTTCATTGGCAGCGAGGCATATGGCTGAGTTTTTGGGTTATATAGATTTCCAGAATAGACTTTTTTCTAATTTCCAAGGGTTTTTTGCAATCAGTAATTTCCTGTTCTATTGGGAGCATTTTAGTTTCGGACCATGCTCTAGTTAGCTTGGAAGTGCTGCCCTTTAGTGACAGGATTAGGATGCCCAGGTGGAGATTTAATTCATCTCTCTTGCAAGAATCTGAGTTTAAGGAGGCACTAAGAAAACCAAATTAAGGTATATATCGAGTTGAATGAACTAACAGCGCCTTCTGCAGCGACTGCCTGGGAAGCCCTGAAAGCTGTACTGAGAGGCTTTGTTTTCAACATGCTTCATATAAGAAGAAAAAGAGGTCTGCTAAACAGGCTGAAATTGAAGACAAAATTAAGAACTTTGAGGCTAAGTTAAAAAAAGAACTGTAATTATGAGGATCTTCGGGCTCTAACACAACTTAAATACGATTATAACTGTATCCTGGGTTAGGGTTAGGGTTTCTGAGTTCTCGCTATTCAGAATGAGACAAAGATATTATGAATCAGGGGATAAAGCGGGGAAATTATTAGCCAATTGTATAAAACAAAAGGAATTCTTATCTATTATTTCGTCCATTAGATCAGAGGGAGAACTAAAAGCAAAATCTGTAGATATTAATAATATGTTTAGAGAGTACTATGTGAATTTATATACAGCAGACTCTCAACTGAATGAAGAGCCAATGGAAACATTTTTCAAAGGAGTGACCCCTTCCCAGATTGTCTGAATCACAGAAGTCAGACCTTGACCGCCCAATAACTGGGGAAGAAACTATGGGGGTAATTAAAGGACTACCAAGTGGAAAGGCCCCAGGGCCAGATGGCTTCACAGACAAATTTTTTAAATGCTACCTCTCTGAACTAACACCTTTGCTACTCAGTATGTACAATGAGGCATTTGTGAAGGGGGAGTTACCAGATACTTTAGCAAAAGCATTAATTACACTTATTCTTAAAAATGATAAGGATCCATGTGACTGTAAGAGCTATCGCCCAATTTCTCTTATCCCATTAGATACCAAGATTTTGTCTAAAGTTCTTGCCAACAGGTTTGAGAAGGTAATGACCTCGCTTGTGCATGAGGATCAAGTAGGTTTCATTCATAAACGTAACTCGGCAGATAACATTAGACGTTTTATTAATATTATGTGGGCGGTCTCAAATTCGCCAATTGCTGCTGTTTAACTCGATGTTGAAAAGGCGTTTGACAGGGTGGAATGGAGATTTCTGTTTAGGACATTGGAAACATTTGGCTTTGGGGGAATTTTTACTAAATTCCCCAATGCCAGAAGCAGCAGTACAAACTAATGGGTACACATCATCATATTTTGAGCTGGGTAGAGGTACACGTCAGGGGTCACCACTTAGCCCTCTGCTGTTCTGCTTGGTGATGGAACCTTTAGCAGCTGCGATAAGGGGGGATGATATTTTTCCGGGAGTGATGTATAATTGCTCAGTCCACAAATTACTGATATATGCGGACGATATTCTTTTACTAGTATCTGCCCCGTGGTATCGATACCCTCATGTTAAATACAATTAATACCTTCTGAAAGTTCACGGGATATAAGGTGAATTGGGATAATTCGGAGGCTCTCCCTTTAACAAAGTATTGATCGACGACTCTCTTTCAAGCAGGCAGATGTGGCCCAAGCAGGGGTTAAAATATTTGGGTACACTTTTCCCCCCTCAATTTGATAATATTATTATACTGAACTTTGAACCTTTAATACAGAGACTGGATATCAATGTAAAACGGTGGTCGCCACTATACTTGTCCCTATGGGGAAAAGTCACACTGGGCACTGCCTCCTGAGAGAGCCCCATCATGGTACAATATGGAGCAGTCAGTATGGGCTCCCCTTCCTCTAATTCACTGCTTGTCCATCAATTTATCTAAAGAAATTAATGCTCACCCAGTCATATCTCACCTTCAGAGAGCATGGAAGATGGTCTCTGGACTGATAAAGTTTGATCCCTATTTAAATAGTGCCTCTAGCATTTGGCGTAACCCCGAATTGAATATTAACAAAAAAACTTTTATTTGGAAGGAGTGGGTCGAAAAGGGTATTCTTAGATTAGAGCATTTGTACAGCACAGATACACTTAAATGATTTGATGACCTAAAACAACAATATGATTTACCTAGAACCCAAATCTGGAGATATTTGCAATTACGACATACTTTGCAGACAATTTTTGGGTCGAGGCTGCCTTCCCCAATGCCAGCAGATAAGTTACAGAAAATTCTCCAGTTATTGGGTAGAGGTCATGAAGCAGCTTAATATTATAAGATGCTGATGGAATCTGGAGGAGATGGAGGTGTTTCGACCCTTAGACTTATCTGGGAAAGAGATCTGGGGGTATCATATGATGAACAGGAATGGGCTTCAATTTGTGGTAATTCTCGAATAATGTCAATGGATCTGAGAGTGAGACTTATTCAATTCAAAATTCTAAACCGTTTTTATTGGACCCCGAGTAGGCTTTTCAGACTTTGTTTAAAGGATGCAGCTACTTGCTGGAAGGGTGGTATGGATGAAGGTACACTGGTACATATGCTATGGTCATGCCCCAGGATTAATCAATATTGGAAGAAGATTCACTGTTACATAGCCAATGTTGTAAAAAGGCAATTTGTGCTCTGTCCTAAGTTATATATATTAGGGGACTGTAAAGTGTTGTCTACCTTTCCGCACCCACTGAAGTACTGGGCACAGACTGCTATCATGATTGGACGACAAATCATTCTCAGGAACTGGAAGAAACCAGGAGAAACACCTGTCCAGGAATAGGTGACTGAATTAGGTAAGGTGGCTGCATATGAAAGGATGTCATATAGGATGCAGGACAGGTCAGACAAATATCTCCAGAAGTGGGGCATGTACCTTGATTCTATACACGTGCCAGTGTAAGAATGTAAATATTGTCACTACGCTCCCTTTTTTTTGTGTTTTTTAATTTTTTTTGCTTGTTTTTTCCTCTCTTCTATTTTACAATGTGTTTGTTTGTCATTTTGTATGTCACCTTAAGAAGTGAACCACCCTGTCACCATGTATGTAGGCTGAACCCTTTGGTTATGGGGGGGGGGGTTGTGTGGTTGTTGCTGCCGACTTGTTTCTGTATGTAATGGTGTATTATTGTCTGTATAAAAAAGAAAAATAATAATAAAAATTGCAAGTCATAAAAAATATGTTTCCTGTGTATTACACATACTGTACAGTATTTCTTTCTTTTGCACAGTTTCAATTTCTTTAGCTTTTCTATCCTGGATGGTTTGCCTTACTCTTACTTTTGCATTACTTAGAACTTACCTATTTTATATATTACGTATATTATTTTCAGTTTTTTTTTTGTTTTGTACTATTGCACCGTGGGTCCGAGACAAACGGTTTTTCAGTTCCTCGGTATGTCTGGAACAATACTGCAGGAATTGACAATAAAGTTGACTTGACTTGAACTGTCTCTACTTCTTTCTTTTGTTCGTTCTATCCTTTTCTCTCTTCATTCGGGGACTCACAGAGACTTTTCAGAATCATTACATTCATTTCCATAACTGACAAGACAAACTGAAAAGAGAGTTCACTAAAGCCAGTTAACCTCACCACTGTATATCAGTGCTCTCAACTGTGGCGTAAAATTAACAAAGAAACTGTATTGAATGTGGATTGGTCACGTTCACATCACGGTCGGTAACAGATCGGTTCAATAAGCCAACTCAGACTGAGTCGACGTCTCCCAGGTATGTACCTGAATGATGCACTCCATTAGATACTCCTGAGCCAATGAGTCTCTGCAGTTCACCACCTGCTCCAGCACTCCAGCAAGAACCGTCTGTGGAGAGACACAAGCAAATAGGGAACACAGATGTCATTTTACCCAAATGGCTTAATGATTGAATTTGATTTGGCAAATATAGCAAATATGACAATGACACAGGAAAAGCACCAACTGTCCAGATTCAGTGCAAAACAAAAATGATGAAGTCCGACAGTAAAGATTCAGAAAATGTTATTATATTTGTATTTCTGACAATAGCTATTTGCAGTGTTTGTGCCAAGCACAACAACACATTGTGCTAATTCCGCACATGCAAAAACCAGGAGTAAAAGCACTCCACTTAAATTCTAGTCCAGGCAGACCGCCTTCCTTGTCGACAGTTTGGTCTAATTTCATCTGCAGCATTACCTTAGTACCAGCAATGGGGCATCTCAGTTCATTTCCAAAATCCAAATCTAATCAGTATATCTTTGGATCCAAGTGAAATATCTGTTCCTGAGATTTTGCTTTCTCAGAAGTGGGACAGACAGAGCCTCCAGCTGCGGCTATCCGAAGAGGCATCGCTGTGCATTTTGATTTATCCAAAACAAAATCTGTAATTTGACCAGGGGTGTGCAAACCTTTCATACGACTGTACTTTTCCCTACACACATGAACATTAAAGTAAAATGAAATATTGCAGTTACTGTTAATTGTTTTTGTAAAGTATAAAACTCCAAGTATGTCACTTTTCATGAGCTTCTTTGGTAAAACAACCAATTACAGGATATACTGCTTTTTATTTGAACGTAACAAAATGGGTCATGTGTCTACAGTAAAATGTTAATCGAAACCGGCGACAATTGAAAAATATCTGGCAGACTGCTGATACATATTGGCACTAACAGTTACAGTTTTGTAAACCATATACAATTAACAATTAACTCCCTTTTCCAATCACATACCTTGGTGAAATAGGTTTCTCCTTTCAGTCACAAAAACAATATTTCAGATTTTAGAATAGAGTGGCTGTAGGAAAATGTAGGAATTCATAGAAACTTTTGACACTATGACAAATAACTAATTGAGAAACATGTCAAAATTTCTCACCAAGTGGTCACTACTTTTTAAAATTTCCTTTGTAATATTCAGTTTTAAGTAGATTTGACCTATCAATTTAGTTATGGATGTTTGATGGCTCACTGACGTGCAGGATTTCTCCAGGTGTTGCTGATGGAGAGAGACAAAGACAAACCTGTTTGTACTTGTCCACGTTGACACCCTCAAGCTGGCTGAGGCGAACTAGGTTGGTGCCCACCAGAATTCTGAGTTCTTGTCGCTCCTTCTCTCTCTTCTCTCTGTCTCGGCTGTGACCCTGATGCTGCATTCGCACCCATAACTTGTTCATTTCCGCAAAGTTCAGCAGTACAAAGTCGATGGAGTCGTTGATTTCACCGGTCATCTCCTCTGGTCCCCTGTGGAGTAAAGAACAAGGGAGAGTGTTCAAATATTTAGGGACGTATTTCAAAACAACAGCGTGGCATGCATGTTTGCAAACAAGGGATCTCAACTACAGGTACGGATGAAATATAAATGACCCCCAAAAAATGCATGGATGGATTTCCACCAAACACGCACACACTACGCTCTTACTAAGTAGGGCTGGTGTTAGGGGAATGCAACAGTGCTGACATCTTCAACGTCATTAACATCTTTCCCAGAAAGTACTGAAGTTAAGAAGAAGGGGAAGAGAATTACGAAGCTAGTAATCCTCTTACTGTTCATGTTGCAGGAATGCATGCTATGAGAAAGAAGAGTGGATGGGCCGATACAAAGCGAAAGAGCTCAACTTGCTTACTCTGTCTGCTCTCCATCATCTGGCAGTATGTTGCGGGTGCACTGCAACAGGTAGTTTCTGAGGAAGAGACCCCTGAGTGGGTGCTGGACACCGCGACACATCTCCACCAGGTCCTTCAGAATGTCCTTACGAGACTGGGGGAAGGAGCGAACGTACACCACACCCACTGTGATTAACAGATAGCTGGGGAGAGAAGGGCAAAGCAAAGAGTCTTCATCTGACACAGACATTCATATTAGTATAAAAAACCCAGTCAAGTATCTGTATCTATTTATGAGAGGACTGGTCTGATGTTGAGCCTCTATCAGCAGCGGTGAGTGGAGATGCAGTAGGACACATTACACATCTTGTAAGTTCTGCTGTAGACAGTGTACTGTTTTTTCTTTTGAATTCATGTCTGGTGAAAAATGTGTTTTTACAGATGCTATAGGTACATATCAGAATCAGAAAAAAAGTTGTTTTTGTGAAACTATCCTGTAGCATGTCTCTTATAGATTTGCAAAATGATGAGTGTATTAAGAGAAGAAGTGAAAGAGCAAAATTATCCTTTACTCATCTCAGTCATTACTCTCTGTATTATAACCTACATGTATTTGACACCACCAGAGGGGACTTAAATAGTGTGTAATGATTCCTGCTGAGGGACACAGGGGTTTTTGATCCTTTGTTATGTAAATTATGTTGCAGATATGATTACACAAGTTACAAGATTATTTTGCCTGTAAACCACATTCTCAGTTGCATTTTGTGATGATTCTGTCTTCCTGACTGGGTTTTGCTGTTTTTAGAAGACTGAGGATTGGTTTTGATTCTCTCTGAAACTAACAGAGAAAATCTCATTATTGACTTATGATTTACATATTCAACTCCTACTTAATTATTACTGCCTTACTGTATTGAGACATTACTGTGGAAAAAGCACATATAAAAGAAAGCGCAAACATTAATGGAAACATGCTCCAAATCCGGAAACACAAAAAATACAGAAACAGTGAAAACACAGGCAAAAGGAACTGTCGCAACACAAGTTCTCAGGGAAGCTGGAGGGAGCGAAGGGCTCAACCTGGATAAGCAGCAACATTGCAGACACTTTTTGTTGTATAACAAGCTAGACATTAACATGGCTAGGTGTGTGAGCAGCAACTGATAGTGGCTGTAGCACCATCCAGGTAAATAATCACAGGCTGCGACTTAAATACTTGAAAAAATAAAGTCAGCACTAAACCCTCACAATCATTGTTTCAATTCAGATTCAGTGTGTTTGAGTAAAGGTCGTAAAAAAAGTCACAGTAAGAGCACAACAGATTCCCAACTTGTGCTAAAATACATTGTGGAAAAAACTCTAATCCTAACCCTCTTTCATTTAAAATAAGGCTCTGATTACATGAAGTAAGCTGAAGCTACTTCCTGTTTGACTGAGATTCATATCAGGTGATACTCACAGTCTGGGGATGATGTTCCCTGCATACTGGACCAGCTCATACAGATCTGCCACCTTGCGTCCCTTGGCGAACTCATCAGTCAGATAAACCTCTAGATAGTGGAGTTCGTCAGAGATGGCCATGTCTGAAAAGACTGTTAAAGACCTGTGCAAACAAACACAGCCTATCATCCACACGAAACAATAACTGCTTGCAAAAAGCAGCTTTGGCTCCAGTCTACACAGGGTAATCCATCATGTGTTCAGTTGACAGTTGAGCATCTGGTGGGTGGGCCTGCACCAGTATGGGTCAGTCTGAAAGATGAGTGTCAGGTGGACAGTCATGAGGATTCGGTACATCATCAACTGGATAGTGAGGATAGCCGGAGGTTTGACGTGTCTGACCTGTGTTCATGTCTACTAAATTTTGGTACACTCACTTCTGTGCTGGTCGTGGATTACGTTTATAACGAGAGCCATTTTATGTTTTGATTTTTACATAAGTTGCTTTATCTCTTTACGGCTGAGTCAAACTGGCCATCATAGTATCACCAAGTGTGCTTAAGACCCTGTTGGACTTGGTTATGTTGTATTTTCTTTTGTTATCTGTCTTAATCCACTACTACAAAGGATACAGAGCTCATAGTAGCTCTTTGGAGAAAGCATGGAGGTCCTCAGCTCACCCAGCATGTTAGAGGCATGCTTCAGAGCATCCATCAGCTTGTTCTTGTCCTGCAGAGCACAAAGCAAAGCTATAAAATACTAAATCTTCACGAGCAAAACATTTCAGAATTTCAAAAATACCCATTTTATACCAGATATATCACATGCAAAACAAACTAAACACTGGTGTAAATGGCTTGTATCTCTGAGCATTCTTGATGTGAATGACAACAGAAATTGTGGACCGTGCTTAGTTGCCATTTATAGAATTTATTTTAGCCCATCCAACTGTATAGCTCGTTTGGCATTTGGCTGAAAGACTTGATTATAGATTTGCAGGTTAAAGACAATAACGCCTCTTTAACTTCTGATGAGGAATTACATTCTCCCTAAGAAAACATACGCATGAAATTGAAAATCTGCGCTTGGATAGCCAAGGGTCTGCCAGCTTATCGCAAATGACCACAACCCTAATGACGGTTAGAACAGACTGGAGTCATCCTACCAGGCATCGCTTCATCTGGAAAGACTGGACCTTGACCGCCTGCACAGCTTCATCCAGAAGCTTCTCCTGCTCGTCCTGGGGCGACTGCGTGGTCGGCTGTGAGAGGAGGACAGAAACAAACAAGACTTCTTTTAATCTTGGCTCTACCAGCACTCCACATCACATGATCTAGTTCCTGTTCCGGGGCAATCCAAATAGCTTCAGGTAAAGGATGACACAACAAACAGAGTTTAAAAGAGTGAAGACATGCAGCGTGTTTACAAAGGCTTCATTTAATGCATGTATTTATCCCTAACAGCAAAGTTAACGCCTTCGAGTGCTGGAGGCGTCAGTGCCCACGAGCCGTGTGAAGCATACAGAAAATCCAGGCAGCACTTGGAGAGTCCACGAACTCAGCTGCTTCTGCAACATTTACGTTAAAACGCGATGCAATGCAAAGTCACTAGGTCTATGTTTGCGCTCAGCGCAGCCAAGTCTGCGCGAAATGTTTTTGCGAACGTGTGTGTGTGTGTGTGTGTGTGTGTGTGATAACATGTCTGAAACACATGTGTCGTGGCCTCATAGTTGGTTGGACCTGACAAACACAAGTTTCTACCCAGATGATGCTGGAGCGAGTTCAGTAAAAAAAAAAAAACATATGACACAGCAGAGCGGAAGAGCTAAACAACAGCTAGCGTTGGTCGTGACACTGTCACCTGCTTTCGTCCCGGAAATCTCCCGAGGCTGTGGATAGTAGCTCATTTTATCCAACACATTACATGGTAATATGGCATGACAACACTCCTCGTGAGTGTCGCACGAACAGAACCGACGTCTGAGTCCAACGCTTGGCTGCACCCATTGCAATCGGTTGCTAGCTCGCTAGCCTGGCTAGCCCGGCTAGCCGCTGTCTGACGTTAGGCCACAGTGCCGCCAACACACAGGTCTAACTTTAGTTCCGCCTCAGAGGCTTGAGTCCAGCTGTTCCACCGAGCCGACACCGAACACGGGGCCTGTGTCCGGAGGAAAACACGCGAAGGCACAGCATTATATTCTATTAGGGAACAGTGCTCACCATGATTATTAGATGTGTATCGGATCCGTCGGAGAGGCTGGCCTGTCATGTGACTCGCATTAACGGTGCCTTCACGGACCCCCTCTCAGCCACCAGCACAGCGCGGAACAGGCGTGGCCAGCGGTTACTCCGTCTGCGGGGTGCATGGGCGACTCGGACAGGACGAGCAGCGCGGTGCCCACGCAATTTTCTCCCATGTATTCAACTGTCACGCAGCTCAGTTCGAAGGCGGCGAGAGTCAAAGGGGCAGTGCGTGAGCTGCGCGGACACACTGCGGCAGATCGACACAAATGTCTTAACTAAAAGTTGCGATGCATGAAACACCTAGGTGATCAGAGCCGATGTGAAAAGTTGAGTAGCCTATAGTCCTTCTCCTTTGTTTAGAAAGGCATCGACGGGATGACCTGCAGTGTTTTTTTTTACTCTTGGTTGTAGAGGGACGTGAATGCATCTCCCTCACACGTCGTAAACGCGTCGGATGTGAATTGCGTTCAGAAACTGTCTCTCATTCATTTTGGTCTCGTGAATTTACATGTAAACTGTGGTAAGATGTTAGCTCTTTTACAGGTACCAACATTTTTGCCTGGCTTTGCTTTTTACTATAGAGATACATGTAAATTCAGAAAACAAAAAAAACAACATTTCTCTTGGTTCATGGAGGAGCAGTACGTCTCAACAAATCCCCATGGACAAAACAAAAAACAGTGAAAACAATTCATGTATGCAATATGTTTTGTGTCTCATCATGATTATTTCTGTAGTCTTGCGTCTGTTTTTTTGTTTTTGTTTTATTTATTTCTTTTATGTAATTTCTTGTTGTTTTACATATTCTTCATCGTTAGTGATTTTCGACTCTCACTGAAGGTATGCGTTTTGATATTTGCACTAGCTACTGTTGCTGTTGTCAGTTTGAAATGAAGAAAAAGACATAATATTGTTAACTGGGGATTGTAATGATTATTATAGGACTGTTGTTATAGTCTCAGTCTTTTACAGGTAACCGGTATCGCTGTGGCGTTTCCCACAGACTCAAGCGTCAACCAGCAGTTTTAGAGAATTCAAAATCAATCTCTTCGGACCAAGACAGCAAGTTGTTACTCTTTGCTGGTCAGTCTGCATCACTCTTTGACTTAAGGAAACCGAGAAAAGCAAATGTACAATGTTTACCAACCATAGTCCGAACCCATCCCTCTAGAAACACACTTTATTTATGTCATTTCACTATTTATTGACCAAAATGGATATACTTGATCAAAACCAGCCTCCTGTTCCGGTGTCCAGTTGGGGGCGGTAAGCTTGCCTCTAGTTTGCTTACCGCCGTTAATGCATCACGAAGAAGACGGGGGCGGAAGTGTAACTGCAAAACATGGCGGCGCCCTATATCGACACACTTGGCGTACTATAAGACCAGGTCGACGCACTTGGGACAAATCCCCTCCAGTGTCAGAAACTTCCTCAGTTTCACTATTGAACATTTGGACTCATGGTGCCTTTTTCATGAGAGGGGCCAACAGCTGGTATGACTATGTGGCCGAACGGCAGAGCAGCAGCGGCGGCGGCAGCGGCCACTCGGAGGCTCCTGCAGCTCTGCTGCGCACCCACAGCGCTGAGAAGGGGGAGTGGTGGGCGGCAGCCGAGGGACTCCAGGCGGATGTCATCGTCGGGACCCCCGTGGAGACTCTTGTTCTTTGGCTCTGATCACTTTGCTCTGGAGTCCCTGAAACTCCTCACAGCCAGCAGGTGCAACTCGTAGGCGAGCGGCCACACAGCTCCGCAGTGTTACAAATGCGATGCGCACACTAACACGGCGTCAGGCTTTGTTATTTAATATGTCTGTGTGTGAACATGGGTAGATTCGAAATAAAGGAGGCATCCCAGGTCGAGCGGCTGCATCAGCATCAGAGCGGGGTCTGCACTTCAATCTGAACACTGACACGATAAGTTCTCTGTTTACGTGAGGCTTTTTGGACTTCTGGTTAAATCAAAACAGGGCGAGTCCGTTTCCACGGCGGTGAGACCAGTTTCTTATTGAGCTCTGTTCAAAGTGAAACAGCCTGACTGAAAGAACAGTCCATACTGTTGCTCTTGTTCAGCTGCTTGTGTGTTCACAATATTCAACATTTCTGAAGTTTGTTTTGTTTTGTCACCCTGACAGCCCGTTTCCACTAGGCTCATCATTATCCAACTATTTAGCATTAAACCATAATCTTTGTCCCAGAGTTTGTATATTATAGATGAGTTTAGATTAACAAGTCCTAGTCTCAATTTCAGTTCTACTTTAACCACTCGTGTCCTTTAGGGCTGCCACCAACGATTTTTGTCATTATCTATTTTTTTGACAATTATTTTCTTGATTAATCGTTTAGTTGTTTGATCCATGAAATGTCATAAAATGTCAAACCAAGATAATCAGTTTACTGTCATAGGGGAGCAAAGAAACCAGAAACTATTCACATTTAAGAAGCTGAAATCACATAATTTTGGCATTTTCTATAAAAACTACTTGTACTGATTAATCGATTATCAAAATAATTGGCGATTAATTTAATAGTTGATTACTAATCGATTAATCGAATAACTGTTGCAGCTCTAATGTCCAGTCAATGAAGCCTTGAAAACTGATGACAGGAGTTAGTTGGGCCTCCTCATCATCTTGGGATAAGGGAAGCGAGTAGTGCATGATAACTAACCTCCGTGTTCTGTTTGTAGGAGCTCTGGTGAAAAGATAGTGGAGTCCCTAGAAGTTGTCACTTTCTCTGCTGATGTCCCAGTGATGAAGTTTGCCCAAAAGAACCACCTCCCGGTCCATAGGTGGCCCCCGGACAATGTGGACGAACGGTTCGATGTTGGGGTGGTGGTGTCTTTTGGCTGTTTACTCCACGAGAGACTAATCAACAAGTTTCCATAGTGAGATCTATTTTTTTATCTGTCAGTGGTGTGTATGGATCGTTGCTATGTTCTGGAGGTCACTTATTCAAGCTGTAAAGACAACTGTAGATTAATTCAACAGTGGTTTTATTTATGTTATTAAAGCCATTGATACAAGCAATTATGATAACATTATAGTCTCCGAAGTCTGCATTTATCCTTCTCAATTTAAAAAACATAATTTTTGTATTCAAATGATTGTGTCCATATTAGCATTTCCAGCTTGTTTTTGTAGTAATCTCTCTCCACAGTAAAACATGCAAACAACATGAAATTAGAAAAATCATTATTTTTCGTGAATGACGAGTTGTGCTGTATTATCTGCTATATATTGATCTAATTACAAAAAGTTAGAGAAGACAGAAAGTTGCCTGTTATGCCTCTTTTCGGTGTCCTGCTCACTGTTGTTACCTATACTGTTTTAATGCAGCTTATATTCACAATATAGTTGTTGTCACTTTTTTTTTTTCTGTTTCTGTTGTCAAAAAACTGAATGATAATGAAATTAAATGATTTTCAGCCCATAATCATGTTACCCAACAGTCATTCTGAACTGTTTGCACTGTGGGGATAAAATCTGTACTTTATAATTGTGCAGTCATCTGATGAAAGCAACATAAATCCAGGTTTATGACCTATGAAACCATCCATTTTCTGCAATAGCCAGTATAACAGGTTGTAGCATTCTGAGGTTATACATGAATTACTAGGTTTAGAGCATATTCAAGCATTAGGCAAGGCAATGTTTGAATTTCTCTCCCTTTTTGCACACACTCTTTCATTGCAGCGGAATATTAAATGTTCACCCCAGCCTGCTGCCCAGGTGGCGAGGTCCTGCTCCCATCTTCCACACAATCTTGCATGGCGACACTGTGACAGGAGTCACCATCATGCAGATCCGCCCTCTCAGGTAAACAGAGGTGTAGTGCTCTGTTCTGTCATTTAAAAAAAATATTAAAACATTAAAAACCTCCTCACATCCCAGGTTTGATGTGGGCCCGATTCTCAACCAGGAGCTCCATCAGGTCCCTGTTGACTGTACTGCTGAGGAGCTTGGAGCTGCCCTAGCCACGAAGGGAGCACATCTGGTGAGTTGTCGGGACATGATTACCTTCAAGTAACAGGTTACTAACAGGATGCTCACATAGTTTCTGTTTTTGTCCTTCTTGATTGCAGCTGATTGATACGTTGATGACCCTGTCAGAGAGAATAGCACATAAGAGGGAGCAAGAGAAGACGGGTGCAACATTTGGTATGTAGGTCTGACCTACATACATACAGTTTAACTAAAAATAATATAAGAGAAATTCTCCCAACTTACACATTAATTTCCTCCAACAGCCCCAAAAATTAATGCCTCCATGAGCTGGATGGTGTGGGAGGAACAGACTTGTGACCAAATCCACCGCCTGTATCGTGCCATTGGATCCCGGGTAAGCAGGACAAATATTTACTAAATAACATGAGGCTGAAGAAAGACAGAGAGATCTTTCCCAGATCAAATCCCAGTTTAATTTGTTGCTCCTGTGTATTGATGAATGTTCATATTCACTGTAGACATGAATGAAATATGTAAGCACTTGGGTTGACCCCTTCTCCTCTCTTACCTCAGTTTGTTACTTCAAGTTTCTCTAAGCTGCTCTGTGAAGAGTTCAGGAGGAAGGTTTTCTCTCTATCTCTCTTGAGTTCTTCTGTGACTATGTCACCATAACGCTGCACTCATGCTTACACTATATCGATTGATGGTGGGCGTGTCTGACGCTTGGTGGTTGTTCGATTGTCATAACAACAACCGATCACGGTTTCCCACTTGGCACACACAACATTTCACTGGTGTTCTTGCTTATGTGCCATGTTATCTGTCCATCCAATGCTGAAAGGAAGAACACAGGAAATTAATGTCATAGCCATGTTCACCAGCTGCCTCCGCCTCCTCGTTCCAGGCTCATTTTGTAAGACAGGACCTGTATTTGCATAAACATAATGTGACTGAATGTTGCGCTCAACTTCAAAACATGCAGCACAAGCAACGGAAGCAATAATGGGTCGACCGATAAGGCTTTTTCCGGGCCGATACCGATGCCAATTTTTACTAGACTGATAACCGATATTTGAAACCGATATTTGTCTGCAGTAAAAAAGGCGAGAATTTAGAATTATACAAAGTCTTTACACAAAACTTTATTGAAATGCTTTAAAGCATATGTTTAATTCACAGAACCTTTTAACATGACTTAAACCAAAAAAAGTGCAGGGAGCTATCAGCAGCATTATTATGATGTTGAACAAACAAACATGGATGGGACATTGCTAAGGTCTAGAGAGTAGTGACTACTGCTGCATCAGAGGGAAATTAGCGCATTTTAAAATGAAATTATCTTATCGGCAAATTGGCTTAAAACATGGCCCGATACCGATAATCTTAAAAAATGTGAATATCGGCGCAGAAAATCGGTCCACCCCTACAAGCAATGCAGTTTGGCAAACAAATGACAAACCCCCCATACAATGCAAATGAGCAGCGTTTCCGTTAAAGTCTCCCATGCCTTTGTGTGAGTGCTCCGTAACCATCCTTCTCTCTGCCATCAGATGCATTTGAGGACAGTATGGATGGGCAGGACAATAAGACTTCTGGAATTTGTAGGAAAATGTCACATTTCATTATCAGGTAAGTTTGATTAAAATCAGATTTATTTCATCCATGAATATGTTTAATAGCACATGCACACTTTTCTCAATTATTATTGTTGGAAATCCATTTCATGTCTTTGTGAATGTAAAAATCATTCTCGTTATATAAAAGTGAAAAAAAACCTAAATCCTATTTTTTTGAAAACACCATTCTGCCTGCTGATTGAAACTACGATACTGTGACGTGTTAACACCGGATCCAGGTTGCTGGTCACCGTCTGCCATGTGTGCAGTTCTGTCCACAAATCAAACCACACTTTCGGCAGTTAATTACAAAATATGACCACAGTTTAATGATGTGCACACTGCTAACAGAGAGGATGCATTGTGACTTGTTGATTTCATCCTCCAATGAAATGGGTGACCAGATGTAGAATCAAAAATCAGCAAAGTCCAGACAGATAGAAAATATATACCAACGTAGTAGCGCAATCAACTGGAGTCTCATAGAGCACTGTCAAAAGAAACACCTAATCGTGATGCCTGAAATGTAGCAAAATGTAAAGAATGCAGTTCGATTTGATTCACCAGTATGTGCGGAAAAAAAAAAATATTATTCAGCAGTGAAGTGGAAACATTCCCAACAAACATAAAGACATACAAACATAAAGGTTGTTGATTTGTTTAGATCACGGGGTATTCAATTAAAATTCAGGTGGTCCAGTTGGAGAAATTATTCTCAAGCAAAGGTCTGGAACTTCTGAATGTCTAATTGCGTAATGATTCAGTGCCATATTGCTGGTTGTATGGACATCTAGCCTAATTATCAACAACTGACTGTCAAGTTAAATGAGGAAAAAGGCCTGCAATTCAATAACATTTCAACGATTGTAATTGTCAGTTTTCATATTGAACTAGAGGAATTATAAATAACAAGTACTATAATAACATTCGCTTCACACATTTGTGTGTGTGTGTGTGTGTGTGTGTCAGAGCGACGGGGAGAGAAGCGGAGTTGGCTGCAGTAGTTAATGTTCAGTCTTAATACAATTAATATAATAATAGCATAAATGCTCTAGCGCCTCAAGTTAAAAGAGAGGTCTTGGTGTGTACCTTGTCACGCTGTTGGGGAAAGTAAAGGGGTTTGGTCCCAGAGCTTCGGCCCTGGAGAAAGGGAAACGTATCCCCTGCTTCCTGACTACATCTGGAAAATGATCAACACCAGTGTAGTGACGGCGCTCCACTCGCCACTTCAACATTTATTAATTCTCAATGTTCCATCAGTTGTGGTCCAGTTCCAGGTATAGGACGGCATCTGGGTCCGGACCGCGGTGCACCTATTAGTGACCCCTGTTCTAGATGGAGCAAGTGAGCGAGCGAGTGACAGAGTGTGAGGCAGGATGGCTTTGACATTTGATTTGACATGCATGTGTGTATTTGCTGTTGCCCTATGCAGATCAAAACAGGAAACCTGTCCCTGGGTCAGTGACCTACCAGAAGGAATCCAATACTTTGGCTGTCTGCTGTAAGGTCTGTCCAACTCTGTAAATTTCATTAAGATTAGAGCATAACTCAGTTCAATTAGTAGGAAATCCTGTCCCTCTCTACACCACTAGCAAAGCAACTTTTTTTGAATGTCATCCTGATATTGTTGTTGTGGCTCAAACATTAGTGTTCCCTGTTATAGGACGGCTGGGTGGGATTCAAGGCAGTGCTCCTGAAGAAAAGGCTGACAGCAGCCGACTTCTACAATGGCTACCTGCACCAGTCTCTGCAGAGGAAAGAACCCTGTCAGACTGTGGAAGGACTGTTTGTCAGTAGGAAAGGTGGAAATGCAGCACATCAGATGAGAGAAAACTCAGCGTTGTGACGCTATGACAATAATTTTTTGTCCGGGATGTGAACACTGCAGACATGATGTCATCACCTTATGGAATCTACTCTAGTAAAGTTGTTAGTGTTGTCTGTTTTAAGACATCTGCATCTACAGTACAGGTTCTGTATTAATGTATTTCAACTCTATACTTGCAATAAATTATATGCCGTTGACAAATGCCAGTAACAATCATGAAAACTTAATTTCGTTACATTTGTTTTTACATTTTCCACACAAATTGTGAGTTTTAATTATCAAATGACTTGATTGTAATGTGATATCATAACAATATTTGATTTTAAAAAGTGCCTGTTGAAAGAGAAAATTGTTGCAATGAAAAAGTTACCATACCAGTGGCCAAGGCGCCAGCTTTACGCACAACAATGCGAGGCCATACACAAACTACAGTTTACAGTTGATTAACTCATCGACAGTGTTCCGAGTGGCTGAGGCAGCACAGATTTGGTGGTGTAGGTTTGTAGGCATTTTGTCTTTTCATACGAGACTACAAACCACTGGAAAACGCAGCATCCTGCAGTGTGTGAGCAATAGCACATGAAGTGAATCATCTTGTCAAGGCAAAAGAGTGTCAACGAAAAAAAATAAAAATATATATATATATATATGAATAAAGATGTACACATGAAATAGCAGCTTAACTCTAGATCTGTCCACTTTTATCCAGATTAAAGATAAATTATTGTACTTTCCTTTATGTTCAGTGCTAAAGACGTTCATGCTCATGTCGGGACCGACATGATTTGTCTTGTTAATTTTATTTCCCTTTGTGTCTGTAGATGTATTCTCTTGCGGCACAATAAGTTGCCCCTTGGAAAGTTGAACTTAATTTGATAGTTGCTAAACATCAGCAAGTTGACATTGTCATTGAGCATGTTACCATGGTTACCAAGCATGGTAACAGGCTCACAATTAGAACATTTTGACATAGTGGCCAAACGGATTTACTACAAGTTCTGCATGAATCGCGTGTGAAGCTCTGGAAAAAGAGCAAAATTTAAAAGAGTGCATGCATTTTTGGAAAGCCTAGAAGGGCAATACGTTTAATACGAATGTTATCCTGTTCATGCCTGCTGAATACGAATGTAGTCCGCCGGCTGGCCCACAGGACGGCTCGGATGCACAGCCTGGCAAGTGGCCATGCTCTACGGGCCCAAGCACATGGATGTGTGAGGCCACAGAAACATGGCAGACTTTTTTTTAGTTTATGCACCAAGTGATCAATATTCATAGGAATAAATGGGGGGACATCTCTAAAAACAAAAATGTCGAATAAATTTAATTTATACAGTTTTCAGTTCCTAAAACATGCGGTTGGCTGTGGCTCAGGAGTGAGAGTGGGTCTTTCACTATCAGAAGGTCGATGGTTCCATTCCAGCTCCTCGAGTCCGTATACCAAAGGGCAAGACACTAAACCTGGCTATAAGTATAGAAGTGCGTGAATGTGACTTGTAGTGTAAAGTGCTTTTTGTCATGAAGGCTAGAAAAGTGCTTTATATTTATTTGCGGTCCATTTACATCCATAATGATCACTTGAGCATTAGCGCAAACTACTGTTGTGCCAAAAATGGCATTTGACTTGCAGTCAAGGTAAGTCTTCTGACTGATCCCAACTGAATGCTGGAGTTTAATCTTAAAATGCTTTTTTACACAGATTAAAGCCTGTAGATGTTGTCCCCAATCTCATATATTGCAGTCATGTTACAAAGGAGTCACTTCACGGGACTTAGGAGGGATTCCACAACTGAGTACAGTGATTACTCACAAATAAGTTATTTTTATTATAGCAAATGGAGGATATATAATGTAATTATGCAGTTATGACAAAAAAAAACAATTGACGGTTTCCCAACTTTTGATATTAAACAAGCAGAAGGCATGTGGCACAGCTCTAAGGTTCATATTTGACGAGCAGAGAGGTACTGAGATCCAAGGCTTTATGGATGAGTAGCAACATTTATAATTTCCCTAAAATGTACTTTTGGCCAGTGCTGAGGTCTGTGCTCAAATTTTCTCTTTGTTGCAAAATAACAGTATCCATTAACAGATCCAGTTTGCTTTCATATTTCGCTCTACCTGCCTGATCAATACAGACTTTCAACACAGGGCATTTGATAAGGGGCAGCGATTAATCGCATTGTCAACTGGCAAATATGGACAAGACCAATGTTGTTGTAAAGCATGTACTGGCGTTTCTTTTCTGTTTCTCTGAAATCTTTTGATTAATTTATATGTTCAAACGGGTTGTCCACTGGCTACAGTTGAGGGCGAGTCCAGCATTCATGTCTACCATACACACATTTCTCATTTTACTTTGTCCAACGGGTATAAGTGTGAGGTAGTTTGTGAGGAGGGCAGAGAGATGTTTCTTTGCAAGTAATGAGAGAAAGTGGGATTTGAGAGATTTTTCAAGAGGACAGTCACCAGACGCCAAAATCAGTCAGATGATCCAATACCATTATATTACTTGGAACTCCTCATTTCCTGGAGTGTAACAAACATCACAGGAGCAAAAAAAAGGGCAGATGTTCAGGGAATCTTCACTCCACTAAAAAAAGAAGTGATTTTGCATTTGCTCAAACACTTGCTTCTACATCATACTACACTTCCTGCAATGTGTCGGTATCTTCTCACACTGCGTGCATATGCTTGATAGGTTTAATGCTTATTGTATATTAAAATCTAACTTTTCAACTGTTCCTCTCTGAATTTCAATAGATTGGTTATTATTGCTCCCTTTTATTTCCCTGTCAAGTTTCCTAGGCCTTTTAAAGAAAAAGTTTATGACAGCATTATCTTTGAACTGTGAAATTCACCTTAGTCACCTTACATTTTGTGGTGTTGCAATTTCAAACATGTATTATTGCACTTATCCCGTTGTTCTCAAGATATTAAATCATATTTATTTGTTAATATAAAAAAATATTTTTTTTTTTACGTATATACAAAATGAAAGAGTGCACCATGTTATTAGCTTGCAGGAAATTAGGGAAATGATAGTCCGTGGGCTTCATGTCTGTGGACCGTACCACGTTGCACTTCGAACAAGGGAGTTGTGAAGTGGACTTTCACCGCAATCTCAGGGAGCAAGGAATACAAAATAACGTTCACGGACAAGGGCTTTTCCATTAAAAAGTGAAATCCTCCACAGCCATGTCAATCCGCCAAGAAGCAGACATCACACGTAGTGTGGGCTCTGGGCTCTGGGCCCCCTCGCCCCCCCCCCCCCCACCTCCACCCCCTTGCAGCTGTCGAGTGGTAACGGTTCGGCAGGACATGGACTGCCATTTTACACAGGGACTGCTAGCTAAATCGCCCAAGTGACACACCGCAACTTACTCTCCTATGCGGTCGTCAGCTTGCCTTTTACCCAGAAGGGCAGCGTGAGCAGCGGTACACTGTGAGCAAACATCCACAGCGGCCGCCTGCTTTCAAAACACGGGTCGCGTTAACGGTGGCGTCAGACACCCCGCGGGTAAGTTGGTCGCTGCAAGTTGCCAAACGCCGCCCTAGCAAGAAGCTAACGCTACCACAACACACCCTAGCCCCGCAAGGAACCTGTTGGCTTCGGTCAGTTGGCTCGCACTCCGGGCCGCCGGGCGCTCGACGTGTGAGTCCACTCGCGTGTTTTGAGCGGCAGCTCGGGGACACGGGCGTTGGCGTGGCGCTGGAGATACGTCATGAGAGAGCTGCTTAGCCTCGCAGAGGCGAGCTGCGATGTGTGTTTCTGCTGCTATTCGCCAGTAGCGAGACCTGCTCTCGGCTGCAAAGCTGTTGGTTGATTTGTAATTAGTTCATAGCGTGGATACGATATACATTTACTTTATTTATATATATATATATATATATATATATATATATATATATATATATATATATATATATATAGTGTGTGTGATTCGAAAGAGGTATGTATGCCCGTGACGTCATCTAACGCGGAAGTCGCCGCCGCCGTCACTCCGCCCACAGTCAGGATGTGTCATCTGGGCTCGCATGAAGGAACCTTAAAAGGCTGATGGGCACCAACGGCTTCAAAAGACTTTTGTCAGAAGTTGCCAAATTCCCGGGAGGAGTACAGTGAACCGGGCCGTTTGAAGGGTCTGTGTATCTACTGTTAGCCGGACGCACAGTTGTTCCTGGGTAAACTGTAATAACAGACGAAAAGTATATTTTTAACAAACCTGACAACTGAAACAAACTTTGATTAAGTGTATGAATCCCACTTACAAATGTGACTCTGTTGCTTTGCAACTGTCAGCACTAAACAGTTAAAATTAACATTAAGCTGTTTATTTGCCTAATTCCGTTTTTCTGTGAAAGATATTTGTGTCTACACTATTGTTTCCCAGACGAATTCTGGGAGCTCATTTAAATTGGCTCTACCATAATACGGTCTGGATCTCCTCCATAGGGAAGTGATTTCCCCCGGCAGACAACTTGCCGGTCCAATCACATGCGATTATCTGATAATGGCCTGGGTTTATACCATGACGTGAATGGAAGGAACATTTTAAACAACCAAGGCTGCCACTGATGAACGAGCATTTGACTTAAAGTAAACCAAATTTTCAAATTTCTCGCACAAGAATTGCAAAACTCGTAAACAGACATTCTGGGATCATCATCACAGACATCTCCTCCCTGCTCTAAGCTCAACAGCCCCACTCAAAAAAAAGGAAGTCACCTTCCTCGCCATCTTTTCATTTGGCAAATGTAATCTACCAACTGTAAGGAATAAGGGAAAAGACAACCTCACTGTTGTGAGAACATTCTGGGCCATTTTTCATAACTTCGAAGGGCTGTTTTGAAGCTCAGGTTGGAATTAGGTTTAGGTAAGGGGTTGGCGTTTAGGCATTTAGTTGTGATGGTTATGGTTAGGGGGTAAGGAATGCATGTCCTCTCAAAGAATGTTGTGTATTTATGTGTGTATTTCCCCTATCTAAGTGTCTAAGGATATGAATGTAGTATGTTTTACAGACCCCCCTGAGAAAATGTATTGCTTTGGGGTTATATTAAAGCAAAAGGCTTAAAGAGACTGGGATTTTACAACAGCTAAGGGGCTTTCTAAACCCCCTTAGTTGTTAAAGTTAAGTTTAAATCGCTTTAAGCCATGGCCTCCAGGCACTTCTTGGTTTTAAAAAACGGTTACTACATATACTTGGCAATGTTTAATAAAATGAACACAACAATAAGAAATCCAACATTTAGCAGGATGGTTGCCAAGCAATACCTGCCCGTTTGACTTTGGACAGGTGCATTTTAATTGCATGTAGCAAGAAGCAAGGATGTTGCTCTTGTCATTGTTAGGGAGAGATTGATTGCAGGGCTGATTCACATTTATGCCCCACCATTGACATGATTTCAAATTATTAAGCAAACTTTCATTGTTGGTATAGTTTGTCTGCTTTAGATTAAATTAAAGAGCTGGTGGATTGGGTGGCAGCAATGATAGGAATTTATTTTCTGAAACAACAGAACACAGAAGGTTCCCTGTTGCTAGGGTTGCAGCGGTATACTTTTCTCACAATTTGGTGTTACCACATGGGGGAAGAGGAGACAAAATATTTAATTGGAATTTTCACAGAATTGATTGCGGTCTTTGCCTGCAACCATATAATGTTTAAATGACAAGGACGTTCATTTGGGGCATTGGAACTAGTGTCAGGTGCTGCACCTGAAGTAAGTGATGCCTATAGTTATACCATGATGATATTACAGGGGCAATCAACAAAATTAATTGTTAATTGATTTCCTCCATTCAAATGGAATGACTACTACCCACTGAATTGACAACACGCCAGTGTCAGACACATGCCCGTCTACAAACTAATCAATTGTATAGGTAGACAAAGACTGATCACGACAGGATGTACACATGTTGTACAAAATTCTTTAGTTCCGCTTCCTCAATTGCAGTGTGAAACCGAAACTAACTGCATCCAAAGCATACAATGTAACAAAGACATGAACCTTTGTTTGGACCTTGTCAGGAATGAAAACGCCATAAGAGAAGTTTATACATATATGCAGATAGTTCACTTACTTACTTACATACTTAACTATGCTTGCTCACAGCTAAATGTGTAATATCACAATTAACTAAGCCTTTGATAGCTGTTGGATGGGAATGGGCTCAGGAGATAGAGACGGTCGTCGATGGTTCGATCTCAGTATCTTTGGGCATACACTTAAACCTAAATTGCCTCTGGCAGCTCGTCCGGCAGTCTATGAAGTACTTTGCAATTAAGACTTAAAACAGAGCCTTCTCTGTCCTCTCCAGCACAGACAGTGTTGAGCAGCGCGTCTGAGTTCATGGAGGAGAGAACATCATGGCTCCTGCTACCAAGCAGGACCAGCACAGCATTGCTTTGCCCTGCTGTAGTTGTAGTGGTGGAAAAGCGTATCATTATAGCTATGCATGGCATGGTTCAGCCAAAGAGGACAAACCTGGGCCTGTGGAAAACCCCAATCACTCGAAAGCATTCTTATTGTTCATCATCTTGGATGTCACTCTACGTTCCTTATTTTGAAGGACACACTAACCCACTGTCTGTGTTTCACTTGGATTCCTTATTCATGCATTCAGTGTCTCTGTTATGACTATGTTAACACAGTTTAGTGTTTGTTATGTGTATTTTTGTTAAGTGTATTTATTTGTAATTTGTGGATGTGTGTGTGTGTGTGTGTGTGTGTGTGTATGTGTGTTTTCTTGTCGTGTTCTGTCCTGTCTGTGTGTGGTAGAAGTAGTAACAAAAGGCCCTGGATGGATAGCCTGGACCCTGAAACCCTGTATGTGTCTCCAGAGCAGACTGGACAGCCCACACTCCCCCTCCCCACCTTGGAAGTCTCCAACGTGGCACTAGTGGGGTAAGGAGACTCCAGCAGTTTTTGGCGGACATAAGAGGGTAGTAGAAAATCTCCCAACACCCAGTAAGCCACTGCCCACACTATGCAGCCATATACACTATCTCTCTCACACTGTCATTCCGTCAGTCCATACGTATAAAGCTATAAACAAAAAATGTATACAGGGCTTGGGTCAAAAAAAAATATCTTGGACCCGTTGGCTCCAAAACCCATAGCATTTAGGAGCCAAATTCAATTTTCAGGAGCCAAGATATATCGATGTCGAGTACAATGTCTAATGTCTCCCTTACCTTTTCTCACCCCTCTGTAACTGTGCCTTTGTCTGCCCTGAATTCCATAGTGTGCACAAGTGTTTATTCTTTGCACAGCATGTGCCATGTCCAATATGCTTCAATCTTTTTAATGTGGGAGTGCAGGACAAAGGACACAGAGAGGTGAAATTAAGTTGAGTCTGTTTACTCCCACTTTTAACAACAGCTTCTTGCGACACCGGCTAACACACAGTGCACCTCTATGCTAAATTAATTTCCCAGAAACCCACCGCTCTCCCAGGTGAGCTCCCTACTTAAAGGAGCCGCAGTCTTAGGTGAATGTCTCTATATTGTGGGTCATCACACAGGCCCCCCCAGAATTCACCACAAAGAAAAGTGCAGAACAGTTAAGTCCACAACAGCCAACAGGCAACAGTCCCATGGGAAACAGCCAACGCAGTGGGGGGCGGATTAGGCGGCCAAAGCAGCTGCGCTTAACCAGGGCTCCAGACTAACTTTTTGGACTTTATGACTGTAAACAGGAATAAAGGTGCTTTTTCATGAGGATGATATGGGATCTAAATTTTGTAAATGGTAGCTTATCTTTTAATTTTTATAAGCATTGTTAAATTTTATTATCATTTCTGACTTGAGTGCAGTGAGGAGAAGAATGGACAAATGTTTTGTTTTCTGGACTGTACACACAGTGCATAGTTGAACATTGTTGAACTTATGGCAGTGGTACTAACAGCAGCAGTGGTGCTGACGCTCCGACACTGCTAACTCTTGCAGCACCAATATCGTCGGAGCTTATCGATTCTAAGGTCTTTCATAATATTGCCACCCCAACAACCAACATTCAGCAAATAAGAATACCAGTATCAGAGACGAAGGCCCGTCCTTCTCTGCGTCGGATTGAACGGCTTTCGGCCACCTGGTGGTCCTGTCCACCATGGTGCGGAGGTGAGTGAACCCGCGGAAGGAGGGCAGGCGGCCCAACAGGTCCACAATGACATGGTCGAAACGCCTCTCGGGCACCAGAAACGGCGCCATGGGGGCTTCGGTATGACGGTGCACCTTGGCACGCCGACAGGCCACACAGGAGCCAGCCCAGGTCTTTACTTCCTTCTTAAGGCCGGGCCAGACAAACTTTGCGCCCACCAGCTTGGTAGATGCCTTCACACCCAGGTGGGAAAAACCATGGATCGAGTCAAAAACATGGCGCAAACCTGCAGGCACCATAGGACGGGGATGGCCATTGCAGACACCAAACACCGTGTCCTCAAACTGCAGCCCAGTGGCGGCTGTGCGGTAGGCCTTCATGTCGGGGTCTGCGGACTGTTTTGTATCCATGGCAGCGTAGTCAAGCCACAAGTGCACACACCCAGCAACCGCCGTGGAGAGGCAGTCAGCAACCAAGTTGTACTTGCCAGCCAAATGCTGGATATCTGTAGTGAACTCGGACACGGCGGAGAGCTGACACTGTTGGTGCGCGGACCACGGCTCAGAAGTATTTGCCAGGGTGAAAGTCAGTGGCTTGTGATCCATGAAGGCAGTGAAACGGCGGCCCTCTAACAGGAATCGAAAGTGCTGGGTGGCAAGGAAGAGACCCAGGAGCTCCTTGGCAAAAGTGCTGTACTTCCTCTAATTGTCACAAAGCTGTTAGCTAAAGAAAGCCAGTGACTGCCTGGCACCGCCCACCCACTGTTCAAACACCGCTCTGACCACATAATCAGAGGCGTCCGTCATAAGGGTGAACGGGGAAGAAGGAGGCAGGTGCGCCAGCAAAGCGGCTTAAGCCAACGAAGCCTTGGCCCCATCAAAAGCTTGGGGACCAGTCAACCTCATCCTTGGGGCCGCACATTAAGGCTTTTCCTTCTTCTATTGGGAAAATGCTTAATGTAAGATAACATCCATAATTATAGGATTTGGGTTTTGATTTTTCACAGGTGTAAGTGTTTATGACAAAGCTTATCTCAGAGAAATTTGGTGATTATTGATCGCTGCTGTTGCACATTAGTGACGTTAAACCTTTTCACGTTAAACTTTGAAGTGATGTCAGACTGTTTCTGCTGCTGAAGCAGAGGAGAGAAGATGTTAATATGTGATTAAGTAAATCAGACCATTTATGATCGTGAGGAATATTGATCAGTGTCTAGATCATTGTTTTGATAAAAATAGTATTTAGTTTTAGTTACTATTTATCGCCACTGTCTCCTCGTGTTGTTCCGAGCTGCAGTGATAGAAAAAGAAACTATTGAATCTGTCGGGAATCAAATCATCTTTATTGAATTCAAATTAAGCTCTAATATTAATGTGTGGTTCAGATTGGACACATGAAAAGTCTGGAACAGCAACATGATTCCACTCATTCGTAAATATCTGCAGCACTTTATTATTTGTCATGTTACTCTAAACCCCTGCTGTCCCTGACGGAATCCTGTAGAATAATGATGCTGGTTTCCAGTGATCTGATTGGCCAGGAGTGGGGCTGTTGACAGGTTTCGATCTCGTATCTGGAACATAACCTGCTCCGGAGCAGGTTAGCCGTTCAGCATAAGAAAACCATGGTGATTTATGCTGATGGGAAGAGAACCGACTTCGTAGGACGGAAAACCCAGAGTTAATGCTTAAGTTATCTCAATAACCGCAAATCCTGCTTGGTAGTACAGGCCCCAGTGCTCCCGCTGTCTTCCTGATTACAGGCTGGTAACAATACATTTTTATAATTTGTGCTATTCTAGCTCATTGAATGTGCCATGTTTGTCAGTGGTTACTATTCTCTACAAGCTTTTCACAAAAATTTGGGGAATTTATATCTTCTCTCACTATACTATAAAGCCACTGAACACAAATTGGATCAGAACTAAAACGCAGCCGTGTATCATTTTTTGTACCTTGGTCTTGTGTTGACACATGTATGTGTTGTGCACATGTATTATATAAAAACGTCTCATTATAATTGAAACAAAGAGAGGTTATGTTGGGTGAGTCCAGGAAACAACAACCCGTAGGCAGGTTGGCAGATACTGTAGTCCACTTTATATTACATGTAGACTTTACAACACCTCTCATCTGTCTGACAGAGAACACTCTGGAGTCTGTGTGAGATAAATCCCAGCACATTTGCACCTCCATGTTCCCGTGTTCTTTTGCACTCTACAGGTAACAAATTGCAAAGACTACCATAAATTTATGTAAATTCTTAAATTTTTAAAAACTTTTTTTCTTTTCTTATATTTTATATATTTTGTAAAGTGTGTTGTGTGACTGATACCTGTTGCTGTAATACCGGAATTCACCAGTTTGGAATTAATAAAGTACATCTTACTATTTATCTACATACATTCCTGGAGTTTATCTCACTTCATAAGTGTGTATGTGAGTGTGAGCTTGTGTGTGCCGTGTTGGGTTGTACAAAGACCAAAGCCAGTGTCATTTGACATTGTTTTTACACACACAAATCACACACCAACCAGTGCAGCCTGTAGGACAACAGGGCAAACACAGCCCCCCTCAGGCCGGAACCTAATTGTTAGCTCCTGTTGTGCCTAGTCTGGGGATTAGCTACTGGCTGGGGAGTACTATTCACTCCCTCTTTCATTCCCTCTGCCCACTGGGCCTTATCACCATCAATCTGACACCCTGTTTATCTGATGCTGCAGCCAGATCTGCTGGCCTTGGAGAAATGTTCACAAAGGCCGTGGATCATCAGCACTTTGATTGTGGGACCCCAAATGGCCATTGCTCTCTCTGGCCCCAGTGATCCCACCAGTGCTCTGTCTCCATGATCCCCATGCAGTGGTTAGTTCCAGCCGCAGAACCCGGAAAGCCAACCTGAAGGCCTGTCACTTTGTGTCTGTTCTGTCATTTATACTCTTCGTCTATCTCAGACAAAGGTTTTTCCTCAGCCAGTGGACGGCTTCTACATGTGGATTGGTTTATTGCGGCACACCGTTTCTTTCTGCCTCTTCTGCACTCTCAGCTGCCTTGCAATACCAGTGGCCAGGAATTTGGCAGCAAGTGTACGATCTGGAGTTCACCACCACCATCTGATCCTTGTGTCAAGTTAGCTTCATTGTGTTAAAGAAGAATAAGGAAAAAAACAAACAGACGTTGCCATCATGGCTTCCTTTAAGCTGGATTTTCTCCCAGAGATGATGGTTGACCATTGCTCTTTGAATTCTAGTCCTGTGTAAGTAACTGCCTCTGGCAATTTTTGTAAGTGTCTAATGTTTCGTTCGTCCTGTGTTCCTGGGAATCGGCTGGAAAGGGCTGGTCTGTGTTAAGGTCTGTATTGTGATTTGGTATGTAGTTACTGATCACCATGCGTAGGGATTGGTATTGTTAAGCTACCCTCTTACCTATACTGCTCATTGAACCGATACTTGAAAGGCATTAATATTGGTTGTTTTTGTTATTTTTGAAGAAAAAAGTAAACTAAGTAAAAGGAAAAATTTATTGGTGAGTTCATGAATTCAGGACTATTTAAACTCAGATGAGAGCATCACAGACTTTACCTTAAATACAACATATCAAATATGATACATTTCTAATCATTATACTATCCAGAATTATCTTAGAATTATAAAAACTCCTTGAACATTTGTTGAGATGTAGCATCAGATGCTTAAATATAAAAACAGTAGGCTACAATGTGCTGATAATAGCCTACCTCTCTCATTCTATATTCTATTTGCCTGCAGCCCACCCCTGCAGTTATCTGAAACTGAAACTATAAATTTTTGGACAGTTCAGATGATGCTCTGACCATTTCATATTGAAGGTATGAATGCACCCAAAACAAAAGTTTGTATAATGAAGTTAACTTTTTGCCGACATAGGCTAACATACAATGGGAGATGATCTATGAGCCAGGCTGTGGAAAACTGCGTCTCTCCGGCTTTATGTGATGGAAATGTTTTTTACACATTGCTTGTGTTTCCACCCTCACATGCAAAGGACTTTTTGCACTTTGGCAGCGAGTATCGTCAGCATCGACCTTACTGTAGTGTAACCACACTTTGTAATTTGTAATTACAATTTGTAATTACAATTTGTAACCAATTAATTTATAACAAAGAGTAGCATCTCTGTGTAGTTGACATGTGTCAGTGGCTGTGCAGGTGTGCTGCATGTGAGCGAGAGCACAGACCCTCCCCTCGTTACATACAGAAAGAGAAAGAATGATATCTCGTCTGGAATGGGAAAGGCAAAATGCAATAATGTCTTAATCCGAAATAGAGTTGTAGAGATAAAATGTGCAAGATATATTTCAATATAATTAGCTAATTTCCTACTTTGTCCTGTATGTTGTTACCATTTTTATTTGCATACAGTAGCATTCTGTTCTACTAAGAAGTGAGGTGGTGCATTCATATATGCCCTCCTTAGAGTTTGGGTATTGTTTTTGACTGATTCTGATTCCAGATCAGATTCTGGTAGTTAGTTCCTCTTCTCTTTTCACTAAATCTTGGCATATTCTTTGACTAAGAACCAACATGGGGTTTTGTGTTTAATTGGCTGCTCTTAGTATTTAAAAATAACAATGAATGCCTCTCCCACTTAATACATCATAAACACATTATCTTCCCTGAAGTAATGTCATGGCATGTAAGCATACATTGATATCAAGACCTTTGATTGTTATGATAGTTACTTAAGTAATCTGCATCCCCATGTTGACCTGTTGTACTGCTATCGTTCAGGTCATGATATTCTTTAATTTATTTACTACTACTATATATGTAATTATGTATGTATGTTTATATATGATGTAAGCATTATCATGAGATTGTCATTGTCCTTTAAAATGTGCTGTCTTAGATGATTCAGCAAACTGATTGTGAGTGAATGACAACGGCATAGTTGTCTGAATGTACTTGCTCTTAAAATCTTGTCCTTACACATGCAGACATGCACACAAACTCTACACACATTCACATTCTCTACATATATTTACTATATTCAGTGTGAATTTTTGTTATGTAACTTAGAAAAAATACTAACATTCATTTTTAAATATTATAAATCTGAGACTAAAATGAATGATTGATAATTTAGATATGAGATTTTCACTATGAATGTTAAAAGACAATAAATGTACTGTCATATTGTCAAATATAATGCCATTTCATGTACATCATGTCTTCATGACACCATATAATGACAAATGATTGGTTAATCTAAACAAGCTGTAGATCATGTCCATAACCTTATTGGTTGCAAAAGTTAATACATTTCTATATAATATGTTTTCCTGACCTAAAAGTAATGTGATCAAGATGTCATTCCCACCATATGATTATAATTATTTATCCATCTATATAAGTCGTGTCTATAGTCCTAAAGGACACAGAGATACCTGGAAAAATGCATTTTTGTGACTTGTGATGTTTCATTGTAGAGCTGCCCCTATCCCCCATCCCCCATCTCTCTCACCAACATGTTGACTCATCAAACAGGCCATTGACAGCATCAGGAAAAGTCCCACCCCTGTTGGTGGCCTGCTTCAACATCCTTAGTTTTTCCCATCCTCAGCAGTCAGACAGATGTCAGATTTGGCAAATCACTAGATATTTACATATTCATTCATGTGCATGTTCATTCAAGGATACAGCAAACAATTCACGTATTTTGAAGTCCATTGAGAAGTCTGCAGTCGGTGATGATTTTGGGTGTCATTTCATCTCCTGGTGTTGGTCCACTGTGTTTTATCGAGTCAAAAGACACCGCCGTCTACCAGATTTTAGACCAATTAATGCTTCTGTCTGCAGACAAGCTTCATGGAGATGCCGATTTCCTTTTCCGGCAAGACTTAGCACCTGCCAAAGTGCCAAAACTACTAATACATTGTATTATAGATTCTGTATTGTCCAGAGGAAGATGAGAAACAACCGATCCAACAATACAGACGAGCTGAAGGCTGCTATCAAAGCAATCTGGGTTTTAAAGTGATAGTTCAGTGATTTTGACGTAGGGTTGTATGAGTCATTTATGCATAGTCAATTTGTTACCTTATGGACGCTACTTCCACTTCTCCTCCAAACTCTGTTAAATGACATCGCTGATCACCATCTCCATAAGGTAACATATTGACTATGCATAAGTGACTCATACAACCCCAATTCAAAATCACTGAACTGTCCCTTTAATAACGCCTTAGCACAGCCACAGACTGACCACCTACATGCCACACGACATAGATGCAGTAATTCGTCCTAAAAAGGCCCCGACCAAATTCTGAGAACCAAGTTCTTAAATGAATATACTTTCCAGAAGTTGGACATTTCTGGATTGTAAATACCTTTTTTGATTGATCTTAAAACTTTCTTCAATAACTGACGAAAGATATTGAACATTTACACAATATTAAAAAGTTTTCAGATGCACCTGTGTAGTGTCAGTTGACTGCTAGTTAGTTTTAATAGTGAATATTGGAAAGATTCAAACTATTGTGTGACAGTAACTGCTTCAAACCACCATTCTTGCATCATCATCAGTTCCTACCACTATCGCTTGTTCTGCAGTTATTCAAAATAGTAACTAAGAAAAACAGAAAGTCATTTAACAGTAAGTAAATTAAACAAAAGTTTCATATTTGAACTTCAATAACTTGTCAGGCCTTAATTGTCTGTGTCCTGCAGGTCATTGTCATTAGAAATGATCAGATGATGAAATTCTAAACTTTTTTTTTATTTTGACTCCACACACAACTACTGGCTCCTCTAATCAGCAGAGTAAGGATGAAACACTTTGTGCTTGGAGTTACCACTGTCTGAAATGTCATTCAGAAAAAAAAGTGTCTGCCTCGACTAGTTGACATGAGAGGAGAAGGTAATACAGAAGAAATGCAGTATGATCTGTCTTAGTACTTCCTACTAGTACTTGTGCTGCAGCATTTTCAATCAACTGGAGGCTTTTCACAGACTAACTTGGACATCCTGACAATAAAAAATTACAGTGGTGTAATGTAGTGAAACAATTGCATTGGCTAGTTTTTCAGCATAATTTTGAGACCGGTATTTTCTTTTTTTTCAAAATATTGCGCAGATGAAAGAAGGCTGCCGTCCCAGAGACAAATTTTTTGTGTTTGTGTCAAAGGACATTTCCCAGTGTAACTCCAACTTCCTTACAGTAAACGGAAGAATCTACAAAGGGTTAGTTGACAGATTAGTGGTGATGTACTATGCAGCATTGTGTAAACAATCCAAATTATATAATAACATTATAACATTATAACATATAGTAACATTAGACACACACACACACACAGATAATCACACACACACATAGCTCTCCTAAAGGCAGTAATGGGTTATGAAGAAGCAACAATCTAATTGTTACTTGTAATGGCTAAGCCCAATTAGCCAATTCACTTAATAGACTTTGAGACCCACTAGCCCCTCATCCCTGCCTAAATTATATTTTCAGTAGTGTTACTTTCCTCACATCAGCTGCAGTGGGAGGAAGATAGAGGAGAGGACAAATGGTGACAGTGTTGAACGGTATATTGGATTGATTTTTAAAGACTCCATTTGATAGACATATTAAAGAGAGACAGGCGCTCAAAGGGCACATGGCTTTTACAAAATAAGACCATACACTTCTCTGTTGCCCTGTGGCTCAATAGTCTGAGAGAGGTCTGGACTGGGGAAGACTGAAGTTGAGAAGATTCATGGAGATTCAAACATTTACAAAACTCCTCCACTAAAGTTTGCCTAACTCAGGAATGGTAAATCTCTAGGACAGGAGAGTTATAGGCAGGAGTGGCATGGACAGTAGATGGAGTAGATCAGTCATTGGTGGAGGCTTTCCCACTCAATGTTCTAAAGTCTACATAGAAAATCCAAGTTCAATCATTTGTCTCGGTTCTCTAATGTCTCTTCATTAAAGACAGTTGTTTGGGGTTTCATTGGAAAGTTACTCTAGAGTTTCTGTTGCTTGTCTGAGATAAGGGCTCACACCTAGTCTGCAGTTTATTAGATTCACTTGGTAAAAAATAATGCAGTCTAATACAACAGTCCTGAAATAAACCTTACCTTCATGACGCTGTTGAAATACATTGCAATAAACAAAGAGGTATTTCTGCCCCTTATCCTACCCTCATTAATGTAAATGGGATGGACAACATAATAGAAGCACCTGTCTTTTCCAAACACTACAATTGAACAGCACGAAAAAGTGCAGCCTCCAAAATGACCATAAAGTTGAATCATTGCCTCTCTACAGCTTCAACACAAACTCCACCAACTTGATTATCTGCTCTGAAGGTGCAATACTGTAAGGACTGCTGTGTCGGCATTCGTAGTACTGCATCTTAAAGATCATGAGCCTGCGAGGGAAAGCTCAGGGCTTACAGTTGGTGGTCTTGATTCTTACTTGGTCTTAGATAGCAGCAGAAGAGCCCAAGGAAGCATGTCGGCCAAAGGCATCTATTTACTTGATGCACTTACTGAGCAGCCACCTAAGTTTATACCTCCTTTTATTAATGTGTCAGTTCCAGCCTCTTCCTACCCCTGCCTCGTGCAGTTCACTCTTCACAACAACACTAAAAATATTACAGACAGAAGCACATGGTATCTTCTTCATGTAGAACTATTCAACTCTAAAACACAAACTCCTAGAATGTGCATTGTGAGTTCTAAAATTGCGGGAAAATTTTCAAAATAAAAGCGTTAAAAGTGGACTGAAGATCTATTAACCCATTTACATCATGCATTCAAATGTTTTGGGAGATCTGATTGCAGTTGGTCAGGGACCCATGGTGACCATTGCAAATAATGTCAATGATATCTACAGCTCAATACAGACTCTCCTTGATGTGGATGAGTCAAAGAGTCATATTCCCAATATGATGATAAGACATAGCAGATAGTAATGTGCATGTAAAACTGCATGTACTAATTGAAAGATGATGTTGATGACCTGAGATGGGAAGTAAATGTAATGTCCACGTGACATGACACAGACACACACAGGAAAAGTAAAATTGTCAAGTTAGCAAAGCGGTAGGTGACAATCCCAGTCAAAAGGAGCCGTGTTTGATTCGGGACAACACTTTTCTGTTGAAATTCCAGCATTGCGCCAGTGACCATTCTGAGTTAAGAGTGTACTACATTATTACTGTTACACAGCATACTCCATGTGAGTGAATGGAATAAGGTATCTGATTTGAGACACAGCACACATCTACTTCTCTGGCACACTTTGGTCAAAGAAATATAAGCCACTTGACAAATTTAGTCAGCATGCTGTTGTTGAATATTTGCCGTCAGGAAATGGAAATGTTTGTTTTAAGCCTCCATCTAATGCACTGATAATTTTCTTTTTAGTGGGAAGAAGATGAATGGGTCCCTGGACCACCCCGACCAACCAGACATCGATGCGATTAAGATGTTTGTGGGACAGATTCCACGGTCCTGGTCCGAGGAGCAGCTTCGTGAGCTGTTTGAGCCCTATGGAGCAGTCTATGAGATTAATGTTCTTCGAGACCGTAGCCAGAATCCACCACAGAGCAAAGGTCTCACAAACACAAACACAGAAAAAATACAAGTACAGTGCAGTGTTTTTTGCTTGTGCTTTAGTGTGATCAGGTGACCTTTAAATACAGAGAAAAACATTTGTAAAGATCAGTTATGTCAGTTACTAAAACCGAGTAGAATAAAATGCATGGCTCCTAATTCTGTATACATTACACTTGTAATGTATCAGTATATTTGTCTTTCTGTTAACACTGTTTCATGACTGATGAATACTTACATCATCTTTCCTGTTAATCAGTCAATCGATGTCTGGCTGCAACTAAGGATTATTTTCATTATCGATTAATCTGTAGAGTATTTTCTCGATTAATCGATTCGTTGTTTGGTCCGTAACAACATAAACCTGATTCTGATTCTGATTCTGATAAAATGGTGAAAAAGGTTTCCCAAACCCCCAAAATAAACCACAAAATATTCACATTTAAGCTGAAATCAAATTTCATTGATTGACTTTTTTCCCCATAACCGATTAATCGGCTATCAAAATAGTAGGCGGTTAATTTAGCGGTCGATTACTAATCAATTAACTGTTGTAGCTCAATCAATGTATTCTTTAGCATGCCTGTATGTGTCTATGGGTTCTGGTACTGGCAAAAGTAATTATGTCTTTGTGCTACTAATTCCTTTACTACTACTACTGCTACTAACTAATGTTATTATTGTGAATACTAAAGAACACTGTGCATCACATATCGTCCATATAGCAGATGTATGGTCTAAGACACCAAATCGTGTGACTGAGTCAGATATGTCACACAGGCGTCTTCTTCACTCCCCAACAGGCTGCTGTTTTATAACGTACTACACTCGCAAATCAGCCTTGGAAGCACAGAATGCTCTACACAACATGAAGATTCTCCCCGGGGTAAGTTGATTGTGTTAATATGATGTTTGTTAAAGTCATTTTACCAATTATTTTCTCTACAACCTTGTCAATACCCATCAAGCACCCTTTTGATTCTATACCAGCTAAATGACTTGACAAAAAGATTAAAGGACATTCCACATTGAGATAAAATAGGCACATCCAGAATATAGAGAGTTAATAATAGAATAAAGGGATTACACCTCCAGCTAGCTTGTATGTGTTTAAAGTAAAAAAAATCTAAATATTTAAATTAGTGATGATTAGAAACAAATAACTGTACACCCTTAACTGCATTACAACTGGTCATCCTCATACCATAGCTCTCCCTGCTGTACACCAACCATTATGCTAATTTATTTTTCCTCTAACCTCTTGAGCTAGAAAGATGGATGTGGTGTCTCTAACATCACTGAAGTGCCTTGCACCACACACATGTTTATTCCAGCCTTGTCAGTACTAATCTGTTATTTGTTGCTTTGTTCAGATGCACCACCCAATACAGATGAAGCCTGCTGACAGTGAGAAAAACAATGGTAAGGATTTTTCTAGCATTTCTCTTTTGTTTTATACTATTCACTCTGTTGATAATAATGTTAACGCTTACAGAGCTAATTGACTTAAACAATTACAACTATTCAATTAATCAATGTAATTAGACTGTAAAATGCTGGTTGTGCTGGTACCAACCTGATTTAATGACTGAAGTTGTGGGGTTATGACTCAGTAGTTAAATAGATTAACACTTCAGTGACTCCACCCATTGTTTGTGATATGTCACAGGTTTTCTGCATCAGTCAGTATTTCATTGTGCTCAAGGAGTCATTTACCGCAGACATACTGTGTGTGGTGATCTTAAATGGATGGAGGCTGCCTCTAAATAGAACAACTGGCTCCTGTGTATTCACATGTGCTCATAGCTCATGCACTGAAGTCTGGACATTTCCCTGACATTTTCTGGAGGGGCTGTATGTGACGACGCAAATGTCCGCAAATATTGCTCCGGACATTTTCTCAGTGTCATAGGGAACCCATATGAGAATACAGCAGGAATATTTCTGGGAAATTCAATGTGAGCGAGTGGGCTTGTTGAACAAAAGCACTGCTTTTTGTAGCAGAATGTCGTCATGCCCTGCTTCGTGCTTGCTCTACCCAGACACCACAGAATGTTGTGGACATGTTTCTGTTGCTGTGACCGTGTCTTAATCTCCTGCTGCGTTCATCACGTGTGAACGGTAAACTCAGGAAAAATCTTCTGACCAAATGTTTCAGACATTCTCCACAGTTCAAGTCTGAAAACAGCTTATGATGCAGTTCAGTATTGTCTTGTAATTAAATTGACAATAACCACTCTTTTAATTTTAACTACTACATGTTTTTCTTTTGTGCTTGTGCTGTTCTCCATATGTAATATCCAGTGTGTAACATTGTTTAACTACAAGCCAAACTCATTTCACAAATCACAGTGTGAGCAGCCATGCTCCTTTAATCAGTTCTTCGTGTCACACACATGAAACAGGCTATATGTATGTGTGTAAGAAACGGGAAGCTAAATGTATTAATGTTGCAGTGAAATTCCCTGTCCCTCACATTCTCAATCTCTGTATTTAAAACTACCTAGTTATTTGGTAGACATACCAAGTAATGCCTGTAACGATAATAATACAATTTATGATGAGTAAGAAATGAATGAAGTAATTCTTCTGAGATTCAGCAGTTGAACAAGGTGCTACAGTATATCACTAATAGTCAACATTTGTGCTGTAGAAGCGCTCATGATCATTTATGTTTTGGCTGCTCTTACCTGTTTTTACCATTAGGTGTCAGTAATGTACACTGTAAAATGAGGCTGTGAGTAGTGAATTTTTTGGCAATACAATCTATTCACCCACTGCATGATGGACAGACTGCTCTACTACCTGTAACCCTATTTCCTACAGTGATTGTGGAGCACCTTGTCATTAATTGCTTCAGTCTACTTATAACTTAGATATAATGACAAAACTTAAACTTGTACA
Source organism: Scophthalmus maximus (assembly GCF_022379125.1). Lineage (NCBI taxonomy): Eukaryota > Metazoa > Chordata > Actinopteri > Pleuronectiformes > Scophthalmidae > Scophthalmus > Scophthalmus maximus. The sequence goes on from NC_061518.1 coordinate 25,821,567, forward strand.
AAGTGTAAAATAATCCAAGGTGGAAATGTATGCCTTTATTAGAGCTGAGACATGTTCATAGTAATCTGGATAAATAAGTGACAACAAAGAAAAGGCTTTAATTTCCTCTTAAACTGTTCTTGGTTTCAGAAATGCAATAAAGAAGAATGGCACAATCCAAATTATCCACAACAGTGTAGACAAGACTTTTAATCTATTGAGTTTTTTAAGTTCACCATGTTGTAAATTGTTAGTATTCAGATATGAATATATGGGTGGTTACCCCCTGTAATCCCTCCTCCTGTTCATACTGACCCTTAAAAGGTTCCGCCCTAAATCACTTTGAGTTTGTGTGGTAGATACAAAATCCACAGTCATCGTTTTGTGCACCAGTGTTTTTGAAGCTAGTGTGAGCTGATCAGATCAAGTCTATATCTTTTTGCATGGAAGGAGAACTGTGGATTTTGTCCCCCATCTCTTCAGATTGGAATCAAGTTACTGTGAGAGGGGGCTGTTAATGGCCAGTATGAACAGCTAGAATTATCACAGCAGCAAAACCTGTTCTTATAGTTGAGTATTGTTTTACCTTAAAATTATTAAACTGCGCTTTATTTCGTCAGAGTATATTGTCCTAAAAAGATCTTGTCTCTCAGATGACAAAGACAGCAATTGCAAAACGCACAATTAAATACAGTGTGTGTGTGTGTGTGTTGAAAGTTGTAATGCACCATTATGTTGCCAGTGTGTTTGATGTTGTGTTGTGTTTTGTTGTGTTGTGCTGTGTTGAATACAGCTGTGGAAGACAGGAAGCTGTTTATTGGAATGATCTCTAAGAAGTGTAATGAGAACGACATCCGACTGATGTTCTCACCATACGGACAGATAGAGGAGTGCCGGATACTTCGAGGCCCTGATGGACTCAGCCGCGGTAAGACATAGTCTGCAGACAATGGGAAAGCACAAGCATTTAGCACGGGTCACCTACAGATCATTTCCACGTGAATCTGCATGACCTCACAGCTGAATAGAGCTTTATAGGGAGTTTCAGCTCAGTGTATAACTGTTTGGAATTTACTAATGCTGAGTTCAGACTACACGATTTAAGCCCGATTTTCCTATCTAGCAGGCTAAATATCTGGACTCGTCGGCGAGCCCAAATCCTGTAGTGTAGGCTGTGATGTGAAAGGCAGTGCGTGCGTCGACCTGGACACCCGTTGGGGGGAACTGTAGCACAACAAAACCATATTCTCTACCCTTGCCTTTTCTGTGTTTCTGAACAAATCATTGCGAAGACTATTTGGGGAACTTTTTTCTGTCGTGTTGTTTTTTTTACTGCAACAGATAATGAGTGTAACCTCGAGCTGGAACCACATATTAACTCTATTATGTCAAGTTATTTCTCTCCATCCAAACAAAACACAGAGCTTCCATTCAAACTACTTCCTGTTTCTGACCTTTCAACATAAGAGTATTCTGCATTATATTGAACACCACAGTTTCTTTCTGACCTCCATTGTGAAAGTGACCAAAAATTCCTGTTTCGCGCATGTATCGCGACATTTCCTGTGTCACTTCTTGCATGTCTTTTCATGACTAACGACCAGAGACACTCGTTGAGGATTTCAACTGGTGAGGGATCGTGTAGTGTGTGACCCCCTGTCGCCGATGTAGTGAACAGCACAACGACTGAAGACAGCACGTCCTGTAGTATGAGCGGTACAGCGATTTTACGCCTTTGAAAATAGTGTAGTGTGTCCGAGGCATTAAATGCTATGGTCTCCAAAGTGTTGTTTTCAGCCAGGAGCAGGAGACTGTTTTAGGGAATTATCTAGAGACCCAGTATACTCTACCATCCCCAAAGCAGGACATAGTGGAGCATTAAGCAGCTAAAGAGTAAAATATTTCCCTCGGGAGACCAAAAGAAACATGGCTCACAATGATAGTGTCGCTCCATAACTGCTTGACATGTAGGTAAGCAACCCTCTGAAGTTCACCATATATATTCTGAAGGTTATGTCAATATTATGTCTGGAACTTGGAACACAGAAATGGTGTTATGGAAATGTTTGTCTTTGGTTGTGTGTGTAATGCAGCCGTCTGATGTCAGCTCCCAACTGTTATAGCTTAATTTCAGGGTCATTCCTGTTTGTGTGTTTTAATTTTTCGTAGGAAAGTCAAAAATACTATTTTTGATTTTTTCTTAGCTGATCAATTTCAATGTCTTCTACTGTTCTCTTCATGACTGTACCAGTTGTCTGTGGCCATGTATTTATTTCATGTGTTGCAATTAGATACACAATGTCCAGTGGAAAGAGATAAAGTCAATGATTTGCATGAGTCTGGGGAGCTAATGGTCAGTAATGAATAAAATAAAACAAACCAGATAGATTCATCTGTGCTGTGTCTTAAAAGCATGGACTTGTTCCAGGTTCGGTTCTCAGTGCAGTACACGTAATCAATTAAAATCCCAATCAGGTACAAATTCAATTTTAAGGGGGGGGGGGACACTGAGATATTGACAGAAAAAGAATTTCCCCCAGAGAAATCTGTATGAATCGTGATCCACTGTGTTTCTGTCTTTCAGGTTGTGCATTCGTGACGTTTACAGCAAGACAAATGGCCCAGTCAGCCATCAAGTCCATGCACCAGTCTCAGACCATGGAGGTGAACTTCAACCTAACACTGAAACCAATATGTGATGTTATATAATTGCCATCTTGATTTCAAAATGGTCTTCACTGTGTAAATAATTCCAAGAAAAACATTTTGTCATCATTAAATGTAGCAAATCTTTAAAAAATAATATATTTATCACAGTGGAAAACATTAATATTGATCACGATTACAGTGATCAACCGCTTAGTTGTTTAGAAAATTTACTTCGATTTAATGAAGTTCTTACACATGACAACACTTGCAGGTGATCAATGTGATCCACCATCTTTGATTTTGTTATGCATTGTGATATGCCCTCTGCAAAATAAATGACTCATCCTTAATTACAATGCTTCAGCTCACAACTGGTGGAAACGCAGGCTGGTTCACTCGGTAGCACCAAGGTTCCATAAATCCTGAAGAGAACTGGTTCAAGAACCAGAGCTAATTTGGTGGAATAAGTAATTGTTCCCTCCAGTTCCTGCTCTGCTTGCAGTTTGGGCCTTTAACAGATCATTACTATCATCTCTGCTCTCTCACAGCAGCAGATATATTATGTGATGCATTCAACCTGAAAATTCAGACAGGAAAGGGCGACAGTGTATATCTTTAAATCAGTGAAAGGTTTCCATTTCATTACTTTATATCCATATGAAAAATACACAAAAGGTTTCAATAATCACAGCTTATAGTAATCAATTTGACCCAGACTGCTAAAATCACTAGTGTTTTCCACGAGATTTTTCTTGCACTTAAAGTCCCCCTCAAAAAAGTGTTTTTCTTCGGTTTCTGTCCCCCTTCTCTGAAATTTGAAATTCAAACGAATCCTGGCAAGCTAGATTTGGTACATCACAAATACAGAAAACCAGCTGTGTCGAATATGAAAATGAGGGCAAAGATACTGGAAAACTTCTAGTGCACGCAGAGGCAGTGCATCCACGAGAGGACGGCAGGTGTGTCAGCAGACAGTTAGAGTTAGCATTAGCAGTTTGTGAACGTTTTATGGCTGAATCTCGCTGATGTTGCCACGAGCCATCTTGTTGTGCACATTCCTCAATGGTCAACCTAGCGAGAGCAGCTGTGGTGCGCGGGGCTCGTGGCCTGTGTTATTTGCATATCATGAATATTCATAGTCTCAGAATTCCTCCATGAGGTAGAGTGAGTGGATGGTTTCTAGCCCCATTTCAGAGTTGTTGTTTTTTTTTAACTTTTTGGGGGGTAAGCAATGTTAAACAAAATAATAGGCATAGCAGATTATTTTGATACACTTTAAAACGTGACTGGAGGGGGTCTTTAAGTTCCATCTGAGTGATGGTTTTATTTATATTTTTATCAATACATCAAGTTGTCACTGTACAAACCTGTGTGTGTGTGTGTGTGTGTGCACGTGTGTGTGTGTGTGTGTGTGCGTGTGTGCGCTTGTGTGTGTGTAGGGTTGTTCATCTCCCATCGTGGTGAAGTTTGCAGACACTCAGAAGGACAAGGAGCAAAAGCGCATGGCCCAACAGCTGCAGCAGCAGATGCAGCAGCTCAGCGCAGCTTCCATGTGGGGAAATCTCACTGGGCTCAACAACCTGGGGCCACAATACCTCGCAGTGAGTGTGTGTTTATAGGACCTGACTATGGATTTACACAAAATGCAATGATTTGCCCGGTGACCAAAGCAATTTTACCAGGTAAAACTTTGCTGTCTCTTCCACTGTGACATGTTGTTTCTCACATGTCCCCCTTGCATTAGCTTTACTTACAGCTGCTGCAGCAGACAGCCTCCACAGGGAATGCACTCAACAACCTGCACCCTGTCTCAGGTACACGCACACACACACACACACACACACAGACACACACACACACACACACACTCTATCTCTATTAAGTAAGATTAGAGTTGAGGTGAGACTCTGCTTTGAATATGTGAATAAATTAAATAAATATGTGGCTTAATCATCCGTCAAGACAATAAAGTGAGTTATCAATGTCTACCCATAAAGCCAGTGTCAACATATATTGTTTTTATTTACAATAGCGGGCAGAGAAAAAGGTGGGTGGAGTCTTGACTCGTCTTGACTTGACTGTGTGTGTGTGTCTGTCAGGTCTTAATGCCATACAGAACCTGGCTGCTTTAGCAGCAGCAGCAACTGCCACACAGGCCACGCCCACAGGCTCCAGCGCCATGACAACATCTAGTAGCCCACTAAGTGCACTAACAAGCTCAGGTAACAAAAATGACAACTAAGGTACTGCATAATAGTGAGGGTAAATGCACCAGGGGCAACAAAATCTAAGTGAACAAAAATTACTTATAAAATGACTTTACCTCATTTTTTAACGATCAGAAAGTGCCGTTTTGTGTTGTTAAAATGTTGACATGACAGATGAAAGCACTGTAACACAGCTTTGTGTAATAATTTGCAGTTGTGTTTATTATAGCACTAACAGTACATGTCTCCCTGAGCAGGCTCCTCCCCCACCTCCAGCAGCAACTCCTCAGTGAACCCTATGTCCTCTTTGGGGGCCCTACAGTCTCTCGCTGCTGGTGCTGGAGCTGGCCTCAACATGAGCTCCCTGGCAGGTACCTAACAACAAGCTCGACCTGCGTTTGTCAAATTTGACATATTTCTCATCATGGTTTGTTGTGGTTTTATGCTGCCAGTACAATGGCTAGAAATCACACCAGAGCCTGCTAGTATGAAGCTTCCTCCAAGTGTTTCTGATTTTCTAACAGTAATGTAACAGTTAGATATAAGATTAACATGTATGAGGCCAACACTCTACTGAATTTGATTGGATTCCACAAAGTGTGCTGCGAAATTGTGGCTTCTTAATTAACATGGTGAGCTGTGCACTTGATGTACTGAGACTAAATCACAGTTTTTTGTTTAGTACTACTAAGTTTTACCTTGGCCTGTTTTGTTTTTCAGTTTTCTGTATTATTTTTATTTCATTTGTTATTTAAAACTGTGAAAAATTGAGAATTTAAAAAAATCCCGTTGACACCCATACCGTTTCTGTTTAATTGTAACTCTGACACAGGCATGGCAGCACTTAATGGCAGCCTTGGCTCCGGAGGCCTGTCTAATGGCTCAGGAAACACCATGGAGGCCCTGAGCCAGGCCTACTCAGGCATCCAGCAGTACGCTGCTGCTGCCGCCATCCCCAGTCTGTACAACCAGAGTCTGCTGCCCCAGCAGAGCGTGTCTGCCGCTGGCAGCCAAAAAGAGGGTGAGTTTTGTGGGCTGGGAGAACAGAAAACAAAGGATGACGTGGGGAGGTGAAAGTAAATACACATTATTATGCCTAACTACTGAAGGACAATATTTCAAGGTGTCTCTTTCAGTTAGTCCACTGTTTATTCAAACTGACCAAACAGTCAGGGAAACAACAACCAAACAATAAAGATTTACAGGCTAAAAAATGTGATGTGTACCACTTCTCCTACTGTTTCTTTAAAACTGACTTCTGCTTCCTTGGCAAATAAAAGAAAGTTAACAGCTAATCGTAAAATCAGGGTGCGAGCATACTGCGTGACCTCTAACACTTTTGAATAATGAGAGCAGTATATTTTGATACCTACTTTTGAGGGCAGCTGGGTAGAGATGTGTGTGATGTGTGTTGATCTCACCTTCTGCTAAGGATTCTGTCTTGTTTTAATTATGCTGCATCAGCCAGCAACAGTCACAGCACCGGTAAGATGTCCCCAACTTCTCTCTGACGTGGCTCTGACCACTTTAAAACAAGTTCATAGAAGGCTTGTCCTTTTTTGTATGTTCATGTGTTAGTCCCACTTCTCAGATACTCTCCCTCCATTTCTCTGACTTTGATTTTAATTCTTTATTATGAGTGTCCTGTATGACACTACGGAGGCCCCCATGGGTCATGGGGTAGTAAAAAATAATTATTTATTTGGAAATCTGAAAGGGTAAAGTTAGTGCACAGTCTTTTGAGAGTCATAATCTGAATTCTGAAATTATCTTATAAGTGTAACCCTGTATTCACTGCTAATTATTTTCAATTATTTTTGTTGATTCATGACATTTCTTTCAAACTACTACATATTACTTTTCATATTTTGTGTGAGAGAGAGAGCATTATTACATTGGCCCTGGTGAGCTCCAGATGATGCAGCTTTTACAGCATATGTTGAAAGCCTATGTTGATCGTGATCTTTTATTTGAAGAGTCAGTTGAATTACTGAGTCATAAATTGTTAAGTGTTAAAAATGAACTGTATTAATTGTCTGTATAGCTGGTAAAACAGACTCATTGATTGTCAGGTCCAGAAGGTGCCAACCTGTTCATTTACCACCTGCCCCAGGAGTTTGGAGACCAGGATTTGCTCCAGATGTTTATGCCCTTTGGAAACGTCATCTCTGCTAAAGTCTTCATTGACAAACAGACAAACCTCAGCAAGTGCTTTGGTAAGTTCACGCAAACTTCCTCTACATGAGCCCTCGTTGGACCAATAAATAATTTGACCCAGGATCTGATTCAGTGCTTTGGCAGTGCCTTGGGGCAGCGCGAACAGCACTATTATAGTGAAATATGTACGGAACAGTTCAGTAAATACTCTCAGCAAAGGATTTAAATCTAACTATTTACGACCAGTAGATGTGTTTAAACTGGTTTAAAAAATATCATTTAATGTGTAAGAATATCAGTGTAGTGCATTTATCTATAAAAGAACATGCGTGATCCTTCCAGTATCTTTTGTCCACAACTGGATTAAACTGTATGAAACCTTGTCCATTATATTGTGCTACTCTGCACCATCCATGTCTGGATGACGAGGAGAGGGGCCATAGTTTATGGAGAGAAAATATACTCAAAATGGTCACAAATGATAACACATGATCTACAAGTGAAAGTTAAGAGTTACAAATGTGTAAAATGATTTGTGCAGCCCACGATTAGAGGGATGCACTAAATATAAATATATGGGAACTAAATTATATTCAATAAATTAATATATATAGTTTAAATAAGCTACCACTGTGTGGCGCACTTCTGCTGGGAAAACAGCCATTCCAGGCAAAAGTGCCAGTGTGCCTGAAAGAGAACGGCATGCGGGACATCCCGGGACATGTGCAAAATGCATACGCCACTCTGTAAGCTGTAGGTTATTTAAACCACATATATTCATTTATGGAATTTGATTTATTTACCAAATATTTATATTTACATTTATTTTATATTGCATGTCTTCTAATCGAGGGGTGACAAGCTATACTGTCTATTTAGAAAAACTTTGTTCCCACTTTGAAATTACACACAAATTCACAGAAAGCCAAGATGTCCCAGTTTTCCTCCAGCACTTCCACACAGCGTACATTTGTGAATCTTTGTGGAGTGGACTGCGGAAAAAGAGACGTCAAAGTCCACACACAAAGAATGTCACAAATTCTTTTTTTTTTTAAATTTGCACCCACAGGAAGCTGTTTGAAAGTGAACATTATTACATCTGTGAAGTTGAAGCTAAAAATCTGTACGTAAAATATTAATATTTATTCAGTTTGTGATGTGTGCATTTGTTCTACTGTTTTACATGTGAACAAATTGATTTGAATTGGGTACTCACAAATCATTGTACATATTTGTAACTCTTATTTCTCACTTGTAGACTATGTGATACACATTTGTGAGCATTTTGAGGCTATTTTCTCTCCATAATTGTTCTCGTGTTTTGCTTTGATTGGCTCAGCTGTGTTAGAGACTAGTGATGTAACTTCACCCAGCACTTGCACATGCATGAAAATAGCAGCTGTACCAGTATGAAATTTCCGTGGTACCGATTTTTGACCACTTTATTAGTTTTAGCTCGGAGGACTGAGAAAAATTTGATTTAAAATATTGTAATTGGGTTTTTTTTCTTTCTTTATTTCAAACAGTCATCAGAAACAACCACAACAGTAGTTAGTGTACAAAACACATACCTTCTGTGAGTCAAACATCACTAGCAATGAAGAATACATGATAAAGCAAGGAATTACATAAAATAAATAAAGAAAAGAAAGTGGGCCCCAGGGGAACAGAAATAATCACGTAAAGACATTAAATATATTGCACAAATGGATGGTTTTCACTGCTTTATTGTTCTGTACGGATGTACTTGTTGTGATGTACTGCTCTATTTCCTTCATGAACACAAAAATATTTTTTTTGTTTTTGTTTTTGAATTTACATTTTTGGATGTGGAATTTGGCAATAAGTAGGATCAAATTGATGAGGAAAAATGCTTTGTCATCCTTACTGCTGTGATCATAAAAAACAAATAATATATCTCTATAAGAAAAAGTAGTGCCAGAGAAAATGTTGTTAACTATAAAGCAAATTTTTCCACAGTTTGTATGTATATTCACAAGACCAAAATAAATGGGAAATAGTTTCTGGATACGATTCACAGAAAGAACAATTTACATTGATGTCACTATTAATCTTGTGAAAAAAATGCGTAACAGGGCAGAATCTATGGAGTAACTTCATTACGACTTCTTTTAATTTGTGAGTTAAGAGAAACGTTTGTGGTGGGGAACACACTTTGACCGAGTCAATGTTGCTCACAAAGTAACTCCCAATAGAACAATTACAATTGTAATAGTTTTTTTTGTTTGTCCTTCAGGCTTTGTGAGCTATGACAACCCTGTGTCATCACAGGCAGCCATCCAGTCAATGAATGGTTTCCAGATCGGCATGAAGAGGTTGAAGGTGCAGCTGAAGCGCTCAAAGAATGATAGCAAGCCCTACTGACGGTGCTGAGGCACTGCAGACTTAGTTAGGCAGGGTGATGTTATGGTAAGTGGAGTATGAATAACCAAGACTGGTCCACAGAAACTTGTCTGTGCGTTACAGGGTGATGTCCGCGGCGCTGCCTCTCCTGGTCATTGTACCATGTCCAGGCAAAGAGACACATGAAGCTACATGCAAGAGTTTTTGGGCTAGACTGGATTCCTCCTGTGTTCTGTTGTGGTTCATGCACTTTGTTTTCATTTTAACAAGTAAGAGAAACAGGTGTATTTTTAATTTCAGTTGAAATGTTATCAGTTTGCTGTGGTACATAATAAGCATATGAGTTAATTGTTAGGATATGTTGCACTTTGACAGTCGGGTGCCAAATCCGTGTGTTTTTTACTTGCTGTTCACCCTCCGCTCCACCACCACCCAGACTCGGCTTACAGCCCCTGAAGGCAGCAGGAAAAAAACGACAACAAATAGAGCTACGTTTGATCAGAAAACAAATCGTCACTTTTTCTTTGACATCCTCACAAACCACATGTGTGGTTTCCCTCCTTCTGTATTTGGTATCTGTATTATCTCTTGAGATGGAAACTGTGTGTATGATTTACACCTCAATTAGTGGTGAGGCACAGAAGCTCAGATTGTTTTTAAGGAGGAGCTCCACTAACACATGCAGCTATATTAACATAAAGGTTTGTGTGGGCGCGTGTCTCTGTCAGTGTTGCGAGGCCAGTCGTCTTCATCAGTGACCGCTGTGGCACTCGAGCTGTAAGCAGCCCGTTGATGCTGGGAGCACCGTGTTTTCGCCCTGAGGTTTACAGCCTCCCGTAACCTTGCTGTTGGTGAGAGACGCTCGATGGTCGTCCGTTTACTGTCGCATCTACAGATGACTGTACCGTTTCGTCTGTAACTGACTTGTCCGGCTCGTACCAATCGTGTAGCCCCGCTGGATGACCGCGAGTTTCCGTATGGTTTTGTTGTGTTTAAACACCGGCTGGAATTGATTTCTGTATGACAACGATATTATGCTTCTGTCAAGCAGAGTGTTTTGCTGTTGTTTTTCCTCTGGAAGTTAGTAAAACAAATTTCAAAATGCAGCTGAAATTGCACGTGAGCATAGACACGTCCAGAGGACTGAACACGGCATGCCTTGGTGGGGCTCCTCCTGTGCTGCTGCACTCTGAGTGACTCGCGTACAAATCCAAGAGTCATTTTATGGTTTTAGTTAGTTTCTACTTTGAATCCAGGTGAACTCTCCGCTACTGTCCTGCTAGAAAGCGGCTGGCTAATCTACAGAGGGCTACACCACGTTGTCTCTCACTGAATATGTTCTGTGATTGGAGATTTCCTATAAATGTCAAATTGCTCAAGACAAATATGTTAGTTGCTTAGACTTTCAGAAAATTGTGTGCGTGCGTTTGTGCGTGCGTGCGTGTGTGTGTGTGTGTGTGTGTGTGTGTGTGTGTTTTGATAGAACTAGTAGGCAAGACAATTGTTGAGATGTATATTTAAACTATTATGCCTTTTCTATTTTTATATAGGTTTTATACTTCCCCGGTGTGTTGGGGAACTATTTATTGCCTAAATTATTTATCAGAATTGAAATTATTTTGAAAGACAAATGTGAAGTCCAAAAAACTCCACTTGATCTCCTGGTGTGTGTCCGCTCTTTGCCTGTTAAGCGTTGTTTACTTTTTGGTGATGTGTACTATGTGTCAGTGTGGCATGGACTGTGTATAGGATCCATCAGTGCTGCTACAGACTTCATAGACAACCCCCCCCCCCCCCCCCTGTCATACATGCCTCCATCTGAATAAACCATTTTCCAAAATAACAACACAGGGAGCATAGTTTATTCTACAAGTCCATTTTAACATGTGCCTGTTGGTCCTGTCTCGCTTTATGAATACATAGCCATCCCATATGTGTTGTCAACATTTGTGCACCAAGTGCTTTGGTGTTTCTCCAGTTTTGATCCGAGTATTAGTCTTCTGTAGTGGGCCGGTCGGAGTACAACTCTGTTACCAGGGCCTCAGAGAATCTCTATTTACAGTATCACAGGGTCATTCATGCTAAAGAAGCTGCAGGTCCCTATGTTCTGTGTAATATTGTCCTGTCTACTTAATGTTGTTTTGTCACTGTTGGAAGTTTCTTGGTATATTGTAAACTGTACAAAAAGCTTTCTTACTATTGCACAAAAATCATTATTATGTGTTCAGGGACTTTGTAGTCATAGCTGATTTGTCGCTGTGTTGAGCTTTAAGACCACTGTTTGATTCTGGAGCTATTTTTTCATTTAAAGACAAAAGAAAGCAAGCTTTATGGTTTGCACAGTGAAGAGTGAAACAAGTCCCAAGTGTTAGTGATGAGAAATAGTGGTGGTTACTGGTGGTGTATTTTGTAATTTAAGACGCATCACCTCAGTTCGCTTCCATGATCTGTCTCTACAGCATGTGGTTAGAGCATCTCATCTCTTAGAAGAAGCTGGCAAATGTTACTCCAACAGGAGCAAACTGCTGTTTTTGTTTGGGACTGATTTCAGATACCACACTTGGTGCTCTTGCAGTGAGTATTTCAGATGCGGGAATCAAACAAAGAAACTACATCTCACCCAGCACAACAGTGAGGTTCATTCATGTGTCTTTAATAGGCTTTAAACAACAGTGGAGCTCTATGGCACAGAAGAACAAGATAAACCAGGCTTTGTGTCGACACAGTCCTTGACAGTAAGACTCACAGTTGGTTTGGGTCTGTAGATTTGTTCACAATACAGAGAATACCAGTGTAAATTAGAAGATACAAGTCTGCAAATGGAATATGATAAACATCCATATATAAAGGGAAAAATGAAAAGTAACATCTCTTAACTACACATCCTGTTTACCTTTTTACGGACCTTTCAGATGTATCTTTGCTCCGCTTTCATGCTGCCGTTGGTTTTCATTCATTTCTGTCTGGCATAAACGTCTGTAATTGAAGAATATAGACACTCGCCCAAGTGGTTTCCTCAGACAGCGGACAACAGGTCTCCAGTCATCTTTGCTAGAGCTGCATTGCTATTGTGGACTTTTGGAAGCAATCTGCCATGAGACTGCATTACTCAGCAGCAATAATGTAACCGTGGCAGAAGATGACTGTCTCCTAGATTTTTATTTATAAAAGAAATTCATTTTAACTCCTGACTGCTGGGATGGCAGAAAGGGTACATGCAGAAATCTGAAATGAAGCAGTGTAATTTGCAAATAGTTGTGATGTTGAGTATTATTTTAGCTAAATTGGAGAAAACCTAGTAAACTCGTGATATGGGACTTGAAATACCTTTTTGAAAATGTAGTCAGTTGTAAAAACAGATCTAGATGCATGGAACATATGACTCTTAACTTGTGTTTGTTTTCATCATTTTAACACAGTTACCAATTCATGGTGATTAATAATGACAGAGAATTATTAAAAAGTCATTATTCCAGTGGCACTCTGGAGCCTCCCTGTGATTAGCTGTTTTTAGACTGTAGCCGCTGATCCAGAGCTCAGGAGGCCTGTAGTGTGGCCTGCATGTTGTCACACATTCTGTGCTGCCATTTTATTCAGTCTGTTGTATGTGTGTTTTGCCTTTTGTCGTCATCCACCTCAGTTTCCAGTAACACGTGGCCCGTCATACCCTCTGTCCCTGAAACTGACCGTTGAGTGTTTAGACTGTGATCAACCCCACACAGAGATAAATCATTCTTTGTTTCTTTTTCTTTCTCTCTCTCTCTCTCTCTCTCTCTCTCTCTCTCTCCTGTCTGTGTTCCATTGCTGTTTAACCTAGGTTTGTCTCCCTGTTGTGTTTTTCTTTTTGTTTTTTCTAGATCTCTTCCTGTTTGCCCTAGCATGTTGATGTGGCGTCACAGTTCATCGTCCAGTCCTTGTGTTTCCTGCGCTTCTCTGATGCTTCCAATTTCACCTTTGACCTTGTGTTTGACATTGATTTCTGGGAGGTTTTGTTTTGTTGTTTCCTATACGTCCTCCGTTTTGTCAACAGGGGCACTAGAAAGACTGCCACTGAATATGTTTGAAAGTTACATTAGAGTTATTACAAGCAAATAAGAGAATCTATTTTTCTAGAAGTGACTGACTTAACCACTAGGTTTTTGTGTTTTCTTTGCAAAATCAGTTTGACAAGAGTCTGAGCTTTAACTTTGTTTTTATCTCCTGTGTTGTGGAGCAGTCCTCCCAGTGCCCCTATCCTCTTTAGTGTGTGTGTGTGTGTGTGTGTGTGTGTGTGTGTGTGTGTGTGTGTGTGTGTGTGTGTGTGTGTGTGTGTGTGTGTGTGTGTGTGTGTGTGTGTGTGTGTGTGTGTGTGTGTGTGTGTGTGTGTGTGTGTGTGTGTGTGTGTGAGAGACAGCAGTTAATCTCCAGAGGATGTTGTGCGTGTGTTTTCATTGGGATTTCCCATTTGAGTGATGTTATGAGGAAGTAGCATTTAATGTCAGTGTAAAAAAAAAAAAAAAAAAGGTTTTTAAGTTTCAGCTTGTCAACTCAGCACTGTGAGCACATGATGCATTTCTGCTCTTTCATCTGTGGAGAATCAGACATGACATTCACAGGGAGAGGCTTTTGTCACAGCATATTCAGTATTCATGTTTGTTTTTGATATATCTGCAATGAAAATCTTGGTAAAATGTGATCTAGTTTGTGTTAACTTAAAAAATTATGAATAAACTGGTGCCAAATGTTTTGCACAATCAGTATTCCCCCCCTTTTCTTGGACATGCGTGATTAGTTAGGCCAGTGGAGGACACGCAGGGGTCGCTCGGTGTGGCAGGTGGAATCGTGCACAGCAGGTTTTTACAGGAGAAGTGACTCAGGCAGGACGTCTCCTGCCTGCAATATTAAAATTGGTTTTGTGTGATATTGGACACACCTGGAGTGCTCACACACCAATACGAAACACAAGTGGCTTATTCATAATCTATGTTTGTGTGCATTCACTGAATCCCGGGGCCCATATAGACCCACACTCATTTAAGACTTCAGTCTGTCTGTTTTCCTGACCAATGGACCAATGCTGTGGCTTGCTTTCATGTTCTCATCCTGCTTGATTGTTTGATAAAACTTGATTTCTATTAAGTCCCATAGATTCCGACACTTGCCTTGACTAAAAGGGGAATGCCGCTGTAAATTCACCGGAGGGCTCCCTGGAGGAAAAGTGTTGTTGGTACAAATTAAAGGGGGTAAAGAAGACGAAGTTCAGTCGTACGTCTGTTCCAGCTTCTCGTTCCTTCCTCCGTTATCCACGTGTAGTCAGGGCACTGCAGGTCACTGTAGGATGCAAAGAAATTTAACATTTTCTCTACCGGGAACAATAAGATTCAACATATGGAGAATAAAATCCCCAATAAACCTTCACCTTAGAATTACAAGCAGCTTCTCTATCTGACTTTTTCTTTCTAAAGTGATTCACATGAAAATTGAATGTGAAGATTGTGTAACTTTATTTTTCCTTGACGTGCATTAATGGCCCAAAAACTTAAAAACTAGATAAAAATAAAAAGTCCTATCCCTAAAGTCAATCTTGATCTTGGTTTGAAAAGGTTCTACTTGCAGAGCACCGATCATTGACCCAAATGGCCTCTTTGACCTCACTGTTCTGTGACTGAGTGTTAAAAAAAAAAGAAAAGAAAAAAGGCTGAATGTTGGAGTGATGCTCAGGTTAAAGTTTTATGGAAGATGGTGTCAATTGAACTGATAAAGGTTTCAACCAAGATGAATCTGTTTTTTATTCCTTGTGTCAAGCTTGAGCCACTGTACTTAGATACCTGGCACAGAACATGCCACTGTTTGATTAAAAGAATAACTGTTATTAATAGTAACTCAAAAGTAAGTTTGTGTTTTTCAGAGATTACAGCTATAGAGCCAACATGCTAGGTTTCTGAACAGCTGATCTGACGCTAACTCTACCATAACTCTCCTGGATTTGACTCTGTTTCTAACTAGTGCACCACAGCAGACACACTTGTGTTTACATGCACGTGAGTGTCATGGTTTTTAGGAGTATTCTGGTTACACAGAGTCCCTATGGTTGCCCTGTTTGACCAATACAAGACAACTTTAATGAATATCCATTTTGATTTCTGGGGAGTGGAAACTTAAAACCCTAACTATCTCAAACCTGTCTGATGGAAAATATAGAACCCAGAGGTCATGAAATTAATTATGCATGAATCCTAAATAAACTCAAAACTCAGTTAACAGTCTAAGAACTAGGTCTCCCTAGAAAACGTGTTTGAAGTTAAGTTTTAATTGAAAAAGGAAATTGACAGACTCTTTAAAATAAAGAGTTACAGAATATTCTACAAATACTTATTTCAAGTTTTATCAGCACCTTACTTATAAATTTTATTTCCTGCAAACCTTTTTTTTTTAAATTAAAAAGAAGTCTAAAGTTGTTAAAAAAAAAGTGTGTAATGACCCAAATTGATGAAGGTTATGAATCTAAGCGATGGCCACATTTCATTGACACCAGAGGAAGATAGAGGTTTTGATACAGAGCCCCAATTATGGTCAGTTTGCTGCAAATCACATCAAATATATGTCAGTTATATCAGTTTAAACTTTAATAAGTGCACCATCACTTTTTCCATACGGACCATGCACAATAAACTGTGGAGACGCTTGAAATGTCCTTGACTTGGCTCATTCAACATAATTGCTTTACCAGGTGCCTGACTTAGAATGTTCAGTAATGCAGGGAAACCATTTTTAATTCCTGAGCATCTCCAAATGTACAGATAACTATTTTCAATTCAATTTTATTTGTATAGCACCAAATCACAACATGCATTATTACAGAGGAACTCAACAATTAACACAATGAGCAGCACTCACTTGGCGACTGTGAAGAAAAAACAAACTCCCTTGTGACAGGAGGACATTTCTAGCAGAACCGGACTCAGTTGTGTGCGGCCAGTCACTGCTGAAATGGAAGAAACGGGGGAGGACCTTTGATTGAGACGTGTCTCAATAAGTCCACCTTCACCGTTGCACCGGCCGAGTCCTGCAAGAGAGACAGAGGTAATGTGGAGGTTTGTTTTCTGGAGAAATGTTTTCTAGTGTTCTTCCAGCAGCAGGACTTCATGGTAACTAAGTAAAAACAACTTTGGAAAAGAAGTGCACGAGTTTTATTCAAATACGGTCTTCCTGCAATTTACCCTCACAACCATTTCATCTGAAACTCATTACTGACACTGAACTTTTGAGATTGTCCACTGTAAAACTCTTCAGTGAAGCATTCATCACCTGCACCTTATCATGACACTGACACATCACCTGTACTTGTGTTGGATGGAGATGCATTCATATCAGCCATACACTGAAAGGATAAGAGTTTGTCTTTCAGCAGAAGGTCTAAACATATTCCTTATTAGTTGTTACTACATTAAAATATCTAATTGATATATTGCCCTGTTGATATTATTTGATTACAGGTATATCAATATCATTGTATAATTTAGTTGTTAAATGTCCCACACGGTGCATGTTTTGGTCACAGTTCTTTAATTACCATGTCTACGAGGTCTTTATTTAAAAAATGTCTTGTTTATGTTTATAATTAAACTGCATTTTGCGGTTTAGTTGTATTTGAACAATAATTCCAGGAGAGAGACTTGACTGGCCTGACCCTTTAATTCCATTATTAAAGATAAATTGTCAACATGTAATGAATGATGGTTTGTTGTTTTGTTGTGATTTTATTACTTTCAGTGTAATGGAGCACTTCTTTTTTTGTTGTTTTTAAGCTTTGTGTCTTTGCTTTCTGTTCCACTTGAAGCTCCACCGGTCATTTCTCTGAGCCAACTACGTGCTCTGTGAAAATAAAATGTTTGGGGAAACTTTCATAGTCCCTGTGTTTTCAATCAGAAGCCCAACACTTTGCTTTGCATTGGCTTAATGGAAATGCTCTTAACTGTTTTCACCATACAATAATCCACGCCACACTTTGTTTTGTCCCTGCTAAATTACAGGACGACTGGAGCTTGGGTTGTGTTCTGCAGAGCCCCGGTGGCACTGGCTCCCACAGAAGAACCCAATATCTTTAAATATTGTGCAGGTGCATTCATGAAGAGCAGATAACCACAATCCAGTGAAGGTAGAAAAAAGAAGTTCCTTTGCCTTGAAGGAGAAACAATCTGATATGTGTATATATATATATATATATATATATATATATATATATATATATATATATATATATATATATATATATATATATATATATATGTATATATATATATATATATACACATATATACTGCCTGAAGTACATTTAGTAATAAATCCATCTTTGTAATATGAAACTCAGATTTAACTTGTATTTAAATAGGGCTGCAACAACGATTACTTTCATTATTTATTAATCTGTTGATTATTTTCTCGATTAATTGGTTAGTTGTTTGGTCCATAGAATGTTATAAAATGGTGAATAATGTCGACTGTGTTTGCCCCAAGATGATGTTTTGTTTTGAGCACAAAAAAAGGTATTTAGTTTACTGCCATAGAGGAGCAAAAACACCCGGATATTATTCTCATTTAGGAAGATGAAATCAGAGAGTTTGGACTTTGAATAGATGTCAGACATTATAGTTAAAAGCCTCAACTCCGTTTGAAACCCACTTTCAAACTTGTGAAAACTTCATGCCTTTATGATGGTAAGAGTTGGTGAGATTTCAGTTATTGTCAGACTGGAGCTGGTCTACATGAAAACTTACTTTAGTCAGACAAATTAAAGGAAGTTACAATGATTAGGGCTAAAGAGGAGGCAATATAACAAAATTCCTTTTTATTTGAAGATGAAATAAACCAATTGAATGAGAACGTGATCGTGTTTTAAAAGCTAATAATGACATTTTCTAATGAGATAGAGAGATCTTCTTGGCAATCACCAAATAAAATGGCGCGACGTGGATTCTAAAGTGAATTCATAGCTTTGATTAAGGCGGTGTGTAAAGACACTACAAAAAAAAGAATACAGTTAAGGTTTCAAAAATTTGAATATTTGTTTTAAAGAGTCTACAGCCTGTCTGTGATACCAATGAGAGATAATTGAAATTATAATTATAAATCTGCTCTTCATAAGTATGTCAATTCGTGTTAAGGCTGTGTTGTTTAAATAGTTTAGGAAAATAAAGTTTTTAGAAAAAAAAAAAAAAAAAGCAGCTTGACACTTCCGGGTCGACGGAGTCCCGAGCGGTGTGTGTGTGTGTATATGAGAGAGCAGTGTCTGTTGTTATTATTACATCTGCGAACTGTTGTTCACATCTGTGACTGCAAAAAAGACTCTTGAATCGAAACCCGGAAGAGACAACATGGCGACCACCATCAGTACTCAGCGGGGACAGGTACACACTGCGCTGTCTTCATTCAGACACACAGCTAGGCGGAACTAGCCGCACTGTTCTGTAGCGGCATCGCCCGTGTTCGCCCCGACTTTAGTCGCTGGACGGCAACGTGCCAGCGTCGCCCCGCGGCCCGCGGCCCGCGGCCCGCAGCCTGCAGCCTGCGGCGCCGACATCGACATCGTCAGGCTCCGTTGGCGGGGACGCGCGCAGTGACATGTAACCTGTAACCGCGGCGGTAACCTGTATCAGCAGACTGAGCTGCGGCGGTCTGCTGACGTTACACGCCCACGTTACACGTCCCAGTCCCAGTGTTTGCACTAAATTCAACGACGACGCGGACGACTGGGAACTGCCTGTCCGTTCAGGAGGGGGGAGGTCGTCAACAACTGCACCCGAGGAAGAGTAACTTTTGTCAGCACGTAGGCGCTCATTGCTGAACTAACGGCCCGAGTATACAGACACGACTGCCCCCCCCCCCGCTTTTAATATACCGGGATGTGACCATGCCATTGTGGTCTCATTCGCGAGTCAATTAAAAGTTGGGACATAATGGATTTTTTAGAACTATGACACATACCCCACTGTCTTCCAATTGTACCTGTCACGTGACTATTCAGGTCCGATCATGTCGGAGTGACTGCGCCTGCGCGACAAGACGGGACGGTTTGAAGTCAGTGTGGGACCTGAACTGTTTGAGAGGCATGGACTGTATCGGGACTGAGATAATGACACATGTCATGTCGAGTACCGATTTGTTATTATCTGTCTATTAGATCATCTGCCACACACACACACACACACACCAAAGTAACACTCCCAGCCCAGACCTCTGAAATGTGATTCCAAAGTCTGCATGTGACTATTACATTAATACCATACTTCTATGAAGTACAGGAAAAAGTAAAGACATTTTAATAATACATCACTCGCCTTTTGCTCCCTAGAGCTTATTATGATTTGGCAAATAAATTCAAGGACAAGGTCTATTATGCCAAAAAAAGTAAATAGAAAGAGAGTCCACGTGTATATAATAATGATGATAATATAAAATCCAAGTTCCCACTGCAGACACCCACAGATCAGGTTTGAGCCCACCACATTCACGTCTCTAACTACTGTACAATCTTACACCAGTGGCAAAAAGCAGGCTCATGTTTTACTGAAAATGTCTTATATGACAGATGATTAGCATTTAGGCGACCAATGACAATGCTAGACTGGCGTAGCCAGACTAATACTCGAATGTGTATTAGTCTGGGACCTCTTGGTGTTACCAACGGACGCAGATCAAAATGTCTCTGGACGCAATTGGGTAGACCTACAACCAGTGAGAGCATTGAATCGTGTGACGTCTGTTGAGTGAAGCGAAAAATGTCAACAGACTAGAGCAGAGAGGAGATGCCTGTGATGATGATTCCACAATGTCTGTGAACCAGTGTTCTTGTTTTTGTGGGAGCCTTTTCGAAAATATCGTTTACATTTAGTCAATTGCTCGTTCAACTGTCTTTGATGTTTACAAAATTTGGTATAAACACCGCCCATTATCAGATAATCGGTTGTGATGGGACCAGCAAGTTTTCTGCTGGGGGAAATCACTTTTCAATGGAGGGGATCCAGACATAGTCTGGCAGAGCAAATTTGTCTGGTTCCAAGGCTAACATAATGATGTGTTTCATCAGGAAGTGTCTGTCGCATACCTTTGGGCATTTAGTTTTTGTTGATGTTATTCCCACTGGAGCAATAAGCAATGACTTGGAGATAGAGATGCAACTGACATCAATTAGCTGTCACCATTGATGGAGTTTAACTCAGTTATGACCAGATGTGGCTCAGTTGTCATCACGCAGCCTACACAGAACCTGAGTCACATGGTAACAGGTGACTGTATGTGGGGCGGGGACAGGATAAATCCTCTGTCTGAAGAAAAACAACCTGGTGTTTGATCAATCATTCTTGAGCTTTCCACTCACTACTGGTCGATGACCTCTGACCTCTTTCCACTGCACTGTGAGGGGTTTTGGTGTGGGATTCACACACAGCTGTTTCCAGTGTTCATTCAGGCTCCTTGCTGCTCTGTTTCCTTGGTGGACTGTTCCACACAGCAGTCACAGGTCCTGTCTTTAGGGCGTCACAAGCACAGATCTGCATGTGTTGAGTGGTTTGTGGCAAGTGTTGACCCCTTGTGACTCGACGACTCGGGCCATGTAACAGCTGAGGTATGCTCGTAAAGAAGAACTAGTTTGTATGATGTGTCGCACGATCAGACAAACTGATCTGACAAAAAGTTGACTCGGGCAGTAATTGTCTCCCTTGCCAACTGTCTCTTATCAGTTACAGATGCTTTCCCAGAATGTGCTTATTTTCTCCATAAACAAGAAGTCGTATCTCCAACTCTAAAGGTGTGACGTAGGAGGGCCTTGTGTTTGCCCTCGGTTGCCACGGTGACTCGTAGTATTGGAGCTTCATTGATGATGGCTTTTTATAGTCAGCGTAACTCCGTGTGAAAACAATCAGAGTTGATTCAACTCACTCAGAACAGATTTTCTTGAACCGAAATCTCAGATTATTTTAAACCTGCTTCCTGGAATACACCCTGCGGCCTGTTGCATCAGACTGCTTCCACGTTAGAAAACACAATTAACCGGCAGTTGAGTGTATTTTGTCATCCAACTAAAGATTGAACATAACATAAATGGCCGTTTCATTTATTAATTTCAGTCACATTTCAGCCACAGGGTAACACTGATGTACTGCCAAGACCCCGCTCTCACACATCGATCTGTGCAGTGCTTCAGAGCATCCACAAAATGCTCAACAAATCCAGACTTCATAGAGCATCTAGTGATTCTGTGAAAGTCTGTCATACTTCCAGTCCACAATCCTCAAGCTGTTGATCACATGCACATGACTTGCACAAGAAACCGTCTTTTGGCCATGTCATTGAGATGAATCATTTTCCACATGATGGCCACAAGATTCGAATGATGAGTGCTATTGATGAGTTGTTTGTTGTTGTTGTTTCTTTTGCATTTAGACTTTTCAAATCAAACGTACACAGAGACATAAACTTCTTTGCAAAATAGGAAAGCTAAAAGAGAAGAAATTATTTCATACAAGTGAAATTATCTGTCCATGCAGCAAGATTTTACTTGACAAGAAATCTTGAAATCAGACATATTCATGCTCAATTCAAGAATATACGCAAATTCACATAAAGAAACAAGGGAATAACTTTTTAAAACAAGATATATAATCTAATTTTAAAATGTAATATCCACATAATAATTTGCTGTGCATAGATAAGGATTGATTACCATGATAATTATAATGATAATAACAACAACAACAACAAAAGGTTATGCATCAATCCTCCCATCCAGCTAATAAATAAAGCTCCAGAATTAAGGTATTGGACACATTTGAAAAACAACAAAATTAAAAAACTGAAAAAAATTAAAAAATGAGAATATCTGTTGTTTTACTGTCCATCTGTCTCCGGTGTGCACTTTGCATTGTCACTCTGAATCCCTATATGTTTCTAGTAGAGCCGGCTGCTAGTCGGCTGGCCGATAATATCGGGCGATATTAGCCTTTCACAGACATATCTGTATCGACCGATATGTTTAGAGCCCAGATATAACAGATATGAGCCTTTAAATGTTTTTTTTCTGTTTACATTTTAGGTCAAATACATGTTTGTTTTCTTTCTTTTCTTAAAGTTCTATTTATTTGGTTGTATTTTTTTCTTTCAATTTATAGTTATATGATAAAGTTTATGGTTAAACAAAAAATATTAGCTTCAATTACATTTCTGTTATATAGGTTTAATATTGACATGTGTATATATATGTTTATATATGTATATCGGCCGATGTATTGGTATCGGGAATCTTGTACTCCCTAAGATCGATGTCGGCATCGGTCCCAAAAAATCAATATTGGTCGGGCTTTAGTTTCTACATATACAGTATATATATATATATGTATCCAGGTGTTTATTGGGGAGCTTCCCCAGGACTTCCTGCGGATCACTCCCACCCAGCAGCAGCAGCAGGTCCAGCTGGATGCCCAGGCAGCCAGGCAGCTACAGTACGGAGGCTCAATGGGCACCGTAGGGCGACTCAGCATCACTGTGGTCCAGGTAAACACACGTGATCTCATTTAGATATTTGTATTTGTCGATACGGATAATATTATATTTGTCTTCATACCTACCAGTATTTCAACAAAAATGATTCTTAAATACTGTCTTAAATAGAAAGGGATTATACTGCACTGTAATGTGTGTACATAAACAGCGATTCTATGGCAGTAATCTCCTATTAATTACTGAGACACAACAACATCATAATGTTATGAGTTGTTTGTAACTCTGATTCTATAAATCAACACGTATAGCTCGAAGTTACTCTGTATGAAAGAATGTAAACACAATTGAAGGGAATATGAAATTTTCATATTTCTGTCCTTACCTACAGATGAATACAGGTATGTTTATTTTTTACTGCAAGCAAACGTTTAGTATCAGGTCATGCTATCCAGGTTCCAAGGGGAGTTGGATCATGAGCAAATTAATTTAGGCCTTTTTTGGATAACCATGACCTGGATGACTCCGTATCTTCACAGACGTACGTCTGTCCAGTCAGTAAAAGTGAATCCATTATTTTGAGCCAATCAGAATGAAGAGTTTTCAGCAGCCATGATGTAATCCATGTACAAAAAAAGTGGACATTTTTCCAATTATCCTGTTTTCCTGAACATGTAATTGTAGTCATTCAGAACTGAAATCATTTAGAATGGCAAAGTTATGTATGGACTCCTCACTGCGCCACAATCTGCTGACTATGAGCTGTCCCCGTTGCGTCTTGAATGTATCACTAACTGAAGCCGCCTTTGTTTTTGCTGTACAGGCCAAGCTGGCTAAAAACTATGGAATGACACGGATGGATCCGTACTGCAGGATCCGACTGGGCTATGCAGTCTACGAGACACCCACCGCTCACAACGGCGCCAAGAACCCACGCTGGAACAAGGTGGTCCAGTGCACGGTGCCTCCGGGGGTGGACTCCTTCTATCTGGAGATCTTTGATGAGGTGAGGAGGAGGAGGAGGGGAGATCATAGGCCACAGAATTGTGGATCTGCTAAATATAGTATACAACCAAACGGAGTAGACCCATGTGCAATATCACAAGAACTATTAAATGATTTAAACTATATTACGTATGCAAAAGTGTACAAATACAGGCCCCAAAGTACAACCTCCGTGAAACAAAAGTGATAACCAGTTCCAGTTCTAGCTAATTTCATGAGCTAGGTTGCTAAATAACCTGTAAAAACTACAACCTCCTCAGTTGTAGTCTGGGTTGTTCCCAATACAACATGCCTGCACACAGTTAGGAACAAGTAAGAAACCAGATTGTGTTATTTCATAAAGATGGAGAGGATACAGGAGCTTTAGTAGGCTACTGGACAGAGGCTGAAACACAACAGCAGCGTTTAGAGGGAATAAAAAGAGACATAGAACAAATAAGAGGGCGAAAGACTGACAGATTATGCAGACTGAAAAACAGTTAAGTGCTTCTAACTTGTCATAAGAATTATATGTGGAAATTGGTTTTGCAGTGGCTGATCAGACAGTGTGAAGGTCTTTGGATAAAGTGGGGGTCGACCGATTATCGGCGCCGATATTCACAATTTTTATGAATATCGGTATCGGCCATTTTTAAACCAATTTGCCGATAAGATAATATCATTTTAAAATGCGCTACTTTGACTGTCACTTCTCTCTGAACTTGAGCAATGTCCCATCTTTGTTTGTTTGTTGAACTTCATAATAATGCTGCTGATAGCTCCCTGCACTTTGTGTACGCATGAAAAAAAAGTGCAAACTTCAACGGCTGTCTGGCGGGAAACTAAAGCAGTGAAAAAATACGTCCTCTAAAGTACAATTAAATATATTATATAAGATATTTTCTTTTTAGGTAAGCATTTAAAGATGTGGCGAAAAATACGTTTTCCGGTGGTCCCTTCTGCAACAGCAGAGCTCAGACTTACGCTACTTATGCTACTTCCATTTCCATACCGAATGAATAGACCCAAGTTCAGTTTTCTCAATTCCTGCCACAGAATACAAAAATAGGAAGCAGTTAAATCATTGTTCTTATCTATCATTTAACTCAGGAGAAGTCCCAAAAATATTTTACATAGGAGTAAACCTACACTAACAGTAATTCTCTTGGACTGTGGATTGATTAGTTCATAAATGGAATCCTATAAATAGCATATGCATACGATACAAATCACAAATCATCTGATTTGCTCAGCTATAAAGCTATAAAAAGAACATAAAAGTATGTCCCCCAATATTACTAACCCATGAAGACGAATGAGAAACCCACAACAGCCAGGTTCAAAAGATTCAGACAGCAAAGGGGTTCAAATGGTCTCAATCTTTCAAATGCAGCCAATAACAGCAGCAGCCCGTTGAAAATGTTTGTGCAGGGATTTGATGAACAACGCAGTCTCCAGTCTGTTTAAATGTGTTATCACCGATGCTGCGTCCAGAGAGCGTTCTCCATGGACGACAGGATAGCATGGACCCATGTCACCGTCCCTGAGGGCCTGAGGGATGGCAGCGTGGTGGACGAGTGGTTCACCCTCAGCGGCAGGCAGGGCGACGACAAGGAGGGCATGATCAACCTTGTCATGTCTTTCGCTGTGAGTACATTGACACACACACCCCATCAAACAGACTTTGATATGGACTAGTTTCTTTTTTCCTGTTTTCTGCACTATACAGGGGGTCAATTGATAAAAAACTGTGGCAATATCTCTGAAAGAATCCCCACTTAACGTGTTGTTCCTCACTGACATGTTATGTTACTCCCTGGATCTCTTAGGGACGTTAATGAGAAACTCCACACTGGGTTTCGTTCAGTGACACAGACCTCGGCTGGGTTTGGTGAGGTCGGGTGTCAGCTGACATCCTATGATTAAACAAAATCTTATAATCTTATAATAATCTTATTTATTTTTAAATAAATCCTCCCATTTACCCATTTTTAAATGGGTTGCCCGGCTCTCATCACAGTCCAACTGTAATTACACCTATTTAAACCTATTTGAATTGATTCTGTTAAATTGTATCCCTGTGATTGTGAAACACTTAGTGACTGGTGTCTTTGAACAGAGTTACACATTTGCTCGTGTGTGTTTTTGTGAATGGGTGGTGGGGAAGGAGAAATTGTGAAAGACTCAGAAAAGTGCCGTCCATTTTAGTTTGAAGATTCTACGGTGGAATTGTTCACTGATGCTTTACTCAGCAGCATAATGATGCAGGTTTTTCAAGTTAACATTATTTGTAGTTGTCACTAAAGCAGCTCACTCTGATTTGTTGGTGTAGAAGCTGATTTACAAACGTAAATGACGACGCAACATCTTACCCAACTAATAAACAATGTGTTTTACTGCTGATATCATTTTGAATTATCTGCTTGTTACACATTAAGTCCCTGTGATAGAAAACTGGACTGTTTTGTTGTTTGTTTATAGTTTATTGACTCTCGGATGCATGACTTTATTTTCCTTTTAGAGAATGAAGTTTATCATATAACGTGACATTCCGTTTTCAGCTTTTAGTTTTCATTGTTTTTGCCACAACCTCCTCACTGCTCACGTTTTCTATTGCTGCCCTCTACTGGTTGGTTGATGTCACCTCCAAAGGGTTGTGAGAAAGAGGTTGAGATACCAGTGGGAGCTACATGTAGATATCACAAGGTAAAACAATCTTGTGTCTGTGTCTTTTTGCCAGTCGTTACCAGCAGGGATGATGACTCAGCCTGTCGTCCTGATGCCCTCTGTGTATCAGCAAGGAGTGGGATATGTGCCCATCGCAGGTCAGACACACAAGCACACACACACACACACACACACACACACACACACACACACACACACACACACACACACCACTCCGCCTGTCAACGTCTGTGGCTGTCAAGGCCATATTACTCATTACAATACTTGGGTAACAACATGTTTGTTTGTCATCTGCCGCATCAAAGCCGACTATCACATCTGCCGCATGTGACCTGTGTTGCTAGGTGTGCCTACAGTCTACAACCAGGGTATGGTGCCCATGGCAATTCCAGGAACCATTCCGGCCGTTGCGAGCCAGGCGCCGGTGTGCAGCGAGGAGGACCTGAAGGCTCTGCAGGACATGTTCCCCAACCTGGACAAGGAGGTGGTTCGCACCGTGCTCGACGCACAGCAGGGCGACAAGGACGCCGCCATCAACTCGCTGCTGCAGATGGCTGAGGAGCTCTAACGGCAGAGCACAAGCTCACAGTGGACATCCCAACACACACATATACGTATGCATGCAGCCCTCTCTCACACACGCACACACGCACACCAGCTCCACCAGCTGGTACACACAGAGATCTGTTTCCTCCCCCCTCGTCGGCTCATTTTGGGGCCGACAGTACCCGAAGCCTGGGCTTGCTCGGCTAACACTCAGCTATTGGTCACTGGATCCTCAAAGCATCAAAACTGTGTTGACATTTAGTTCCAAGAAGTCACTGGTTTGAGGTGATATCAGTAGCAGATGTACTGTATTTGAGAAGTTAATGAAGTAATGACCCGATCGTATCACAGCAGAGGCTCAAACTAAATATTGAACTGGCAGTAGTGTGACTTGATGTTAATTGTAAATCCTACTGGCACAAATCATTTTGTATATCTTGTTTTGTTTCAGTGTCACAATCTCACCGTATCCATAGTAACCCAGTCTGTATCCCCCCTCTGATCCCACAGTTTGATTTGCACAGAGTTAATTTCATGTTGATGTTGTCGTTACTAGAGTGTGGACAACCTGCCTGTAGTAACCTGCAGTGAAATGCTTCTGTTTCATATGTACCTGTAAAATGTCTAGTGCATTCAAAATCTGATAAATTATTATGAAAGTGTTTAATTATAATGAATTCTCCACGGTGATGAAAGAATCGAGAACGAACACATGACCTGAGGCATTTGAGGTGCAGGAGAACATAACCACTTAACGCTGAGTCATCTTTTAAAATTCCCTTGTAAAGTTTTGATGGAACCAATTTTCTGTCAGTGAAGTGCGGATGCGAAGACTCAACGTTATAAAGTAATAACCATGTGGAGTCACCTTGAAAAGAAAAGTAAAGTAAGTGTAAAGATGCAGCCAGAGTATGATGAGGTGTCACTTTGAAGCTCAGCAGGATGCAGAGCTTTTGAGACCAAGATTACAGTGACCACACTTGGTCCACAGAGGCAGACTCGTAACATTTGTTATTTAGTGCCACCTTCATGTCAAAGTTTCTACATGACGAAGGAACAACAAGCAGAGCTTTCAATTCTTTAGTCTTCATCACAGTATTTTAATGTGTTGTAGTTCCTAAAGCTTCCTTATTGACACTTGTGGTTTGTAAATGTCTGCCAAAGGTTTCTGCCTTGTGACTTTTCACTTGTGGTTCCAAAACAATCGCCGTTGAGATTCTTAAAAAAGTGTTGCAGTCATTTCTTTTGGCGTCGTGTCATTCTGTTTTAATTTTCAGCTCACCACTGCACAGCATCTGGAGGTGTACACACTTGGGTCGGAAATGTGCATATATTAGAAATGTTAATTTAGGCCAGAAAAGAGAATAAGTAGAACAGGTGTTTCATCTGCATGTGACAGACGCACATGGTTTTAGGGAGTTTGCACCCAGCTGGTATCAAGTATTCGGTTTTGGAATTACGGTGATGTGCCTTTAGTTGGTGCCACCAATTCGACAACATGACCTCGCAGCCATTTTTCTATCTATCTATACAGATGTGCTTTTGCGCTCTTTGGTTAACATTTATCCTTCCCCAGGGGTCAGAAATAATGTGGAATCAAGTAGTCAAATTGCAGGAATAAACTTTTAATTACCATCATCCAAGAAAAAAAGATGAAGAAAGTTTACATCAAAGTAGCCTGTTGGGCTATAAATAAAAATCTGACAAGAAGAGGAAGAAGATTTAAGATCTAAGTCTTGCATCGTGTTAGGAGTCAGTCCAGTGTCCGGCAGGATTCAGTGAGTGATCAGCGCCTCCTGCGGCGCTGTGATCTGGGAGTCGTCCCTGGCACACACTCTGCTGGTGTGCAGCGGCACGCCTCCACTAGCGTGTAGCTGTGCTGCACCTTGGAGTTGTCGGCGCAGGTCAGCTCCACCTGTATCTGACTGGTCCTGGCCTCTTGGCAACACTCACACTTATGCATCATCATGTTAGCTGCTGCAGAATACCTGTACACAAACAAACACACATAAAAAGTCAGTTGAACATAAAGGGTTCTGCATCATAATTGAATCCTGTGGCCCTGTTTTACTTTAATATTGAATCCTGAGATCAAAAATCCATGTTGATTTTGCCAATGGACTCACATGGACATGCTTCCACAGTGTCCGGCGCAGTACGCCATGTTGACCGGCTGTGTGCTCTTACAGCCTCCCACCTCGATGACTGTCTCATTACTCTGGACCACCTCACAGGCCGCCCTGGGTTTGCCTGGAACACACAGCAAATTGTCACGCTCGAACAATAACACCGGTACACAGCTTTGTCCTCAAAAGTCAACTTTCAATCTCTTATTGTTCAAATGACTCCACTAACTTACAGCTTTTGCAACATCCATTTGTGTCAGTTGTCTCCGTGCCCTAGAGGAAGAGGAAAGGAAGGTGTGCGTTAGACACAAGCAGTGTGTGGTGAGGCAGTAGACAGGGGGAAGGGATTAACTCACAGGTACACAATCCAGGGGGTTAAATTGAGGACAAATTGTCTCGGTCTCCTTGGTATGAAACTTTCCATCAATCTTCAAACAGGTGTACTGCACACACTTGTCAGTAGGCGATACAGAAGTCTTGTCGACCTGCACCAACAGTAAGAGCAGAGGCTACAGTTAGCATAATGTTTCATCCTTTTTACACATATACAGAGACATCTTACCGCACACGCAGGATATTCTTCTTTTAGCTTTGAATTGAATGAACCTTTTTTTTTTTCATCAACAAGCATCTAAATTTTGAAAAGAAGAACTCTCCTCCGACAGCTAACATTTCTTTTCTCGTATCCTCGGAAATGTGAAGTAACGCTCACACAGCTGCAGTACTGACCTCAATGACAAGGGAAGTGTTGTCAGGTGAGACGACAACACAGGCCGTCTGAACACAGGTCCCGCAGCACTTGTCAGGTGTGGTCTGATATTCGTAACCCTGGAGACAGAGACAAAGAGTGAGGCATAGGGAGAAAAAACAACCACTTTTGGCTTTGTAAGAAAAATGTTACTGTGTGTGTCTGCAGATTGTATTATCCTCTCCTGCCACTGCAACCTGAGAAATGCTTTAGTCCTCTTAGTCATTGTCAAATGTCTTTGTTAGCCTTGATTATAACAAAGCTCATTCTGTTTTTTGTTTTTGTTCGTATTCATAAAAGAAAACGCAAACTATTTTAGTCTGGTTTTAGTCAATGGGAACGGTTGACATTCAGTTAATCTAGTCAAGTTAAACTTATTTCACATAAAATTGTATCTTTTCATTATCTCGCTGTAAAAAACATGCTGTTTCTTTGGTTAGGTTTTGTAAAATATCATGGATTGGTTTAAAAAGAAGCAATGTTAACTCAGGCTTTCTGCCAAAATTATTTTGAAAACTGACAGGCAACTCCGGACCACGTCTAGACCTGATTCTCCGATTCTAAGAGTTACTCACTGTTCTCCATGCAGTGCTCATTGTGTGCTGTCTTAGAATGTTAATATAGTCACAGTAAGTATTTAATCACGTTCTTACCGATATTTGTCCTCCACATTTACAAACACGATCCCAGTATATATAACTAACTACAACACACATTAACTTGAACTTGTCTACCAAATACAGTGTATCCCTGAAGTCCAGGTCTGTTCCTGTGGGAGTCACACTTTTTTATTAAGAATGAACTTACTATGGAGCATTTTTTGTTGCAGACAATAGGTTTGCACATAATGCCGTTCAGCTTTGTGTTGGGATCCATTTTGGGGCCACAGTAACACTCTTTGCAGGGACCTGGTGTTGTGGACTCCTCTGATATAGGTCCCATAGTTGATCCCCCCTCTCCTGGTTGTGGCGCTGTTGTTCCTTTCGGTTGTCCAGGTCCTGGTTGTGGCGCTGTTGTTCCTTTCGGTTGTCCAGGTCCTGGTTGTGGCGCTGTTGTTCCTTTCGGTTGTCCAGGTCCTGAAGGTGCTGCTGTTGTTCCTTTCGGTTGTCCAGGTCCTGAAGGTGCTGCTGTTGTTCCTTTCGGTTGTCCAGGTCCTGAAGGTGCTGCTGTTGTTCCTAACGGTTGTCCAGGTCCTGAAGGTGCTGCTGTTGTTCCTTTCGGTTGTCCAGGTCCTGAAGGTGCTGCTGTTGTTCCTTTCGGTTGTCCAGGTCCTGAAGGTGCTGCTGTTGTTCCTAACGGTTGTCCAGGTCCTGAAGGTGCTGCTGTTGTTCCTTTCGGTTGTCCAGGTCCTGAAGGTGCTGCTGTTGTTCCTTTCGGTTGTCCAGGTCCTGAAGGTGCTGCTGTTGTTCCTAACGGTTGTCCAGGTCCTGAAGGTGCTGCTGTTGTTCCTTTCGGTTGTCCAGGTCCTGAAGGTGCTGCTGTTGTTCCTTTCGGTTGTCCAGGTCCTGAAGGTGCTGCTGTTGTTCCTAACGGTTGTCCAGGTCCTGAAGGTGCTGCTGTTGTTCCTTTCGGTTGTCCAGGTCCTGAAGGTGCTGCTGTTGTTCCTAACGGTTGTCCAGGTCCTGAAGGTGCTGCTGTTGTTCCTTTCGGTTGTCCAGGTCCTGAAGGTGCTGCTGTTGTTCCTGACGGTTGTCCAGGTCCTGGTGGTGGTGCTGTTGTTTTTGATGTTAGTTCTGAAGTTGATGGTGCTTCTATCGGTGGTTCTGGTGTTGTTCCTGGTGTCCATGGTATCTTGGCACCTGGCTATAAAACATAGATAGATCAATGCTTTAATCTCAAACATCAATTCATTATTATAAGGAAGCTTTCACACTTCTACTTCATTCAATTTGTTCTGGAACAAAGAAAAAAAATTGCTGCTTTTAGTTCTGGTCTGTTTCATGTTTACACTGTTTTAGTACAAATTAACCGACAGATGTAAAGTTTTGGTGACTGTAATACGCATCATCTGTGTTTTGTGGGCCCAGTGGTAAAACTAAAGTTTCTACTGGTAACTGAGGGCAGGTCATATAGCACTTTACTACACCTCATGTGTTTATTTAGTTGTTGGGGGCCACAAAGAGCCGATGAAGAAATAGGTTGCTAATGGTTAGTATTGAGGACAACAACTGGACCTCACAGGACTCTTTACTTTTGTATGTGGAAGAGGAAATGATGAAACACATACTGGTTACCATGGTCACCGAACGATCTTGCATAATTACATCATTCATTTAGATTCTAGATGCTATTAAGTTGCTTCCATAAACTTAATGGCAGTTTAAGTGTTCAGTACATTATGAAATTCTGTATGTGCTATCACACAGCACACTTAAAAGACAGTGCTCAAACAAAGAAGCAAAATCAATGTACCACGTTTTGTTTAAACATGTATATGAAATGTTTAAAATCCCTCTGTCTATCCACTTATAGGGTGCTTTCATACTCACTGTTTAATGCAGTTATGGTGTGAACACTGTCACAAAAAAGTATATAACTAAAAGTATAATATCATATAGAAAGTGTGTGACAGCGATCAATCTGCTCATCATGGCAGCGGTCGAGAAAACCATTCCCTCTATCATTTTGTAACCATGCTACACATATGCATGGTAAAAAGTGTTCAATCAGATCGTTGTGTTGTGATTGTGTACTAATCTGTTTTTTGGGGGATGCTATTTGACAGCAGCTATCTTATTGTCCTGTTACTAGCCGTTTGTCATAAGTCATGACAGGTTCAGCTTTCTGTCTTGATAAAATAATCTTTTTTCTAATTTTTTAACCTGCTCTGACTCTCAGTGTCACCGTGTTCCAGCCTTATAGTCATTCCTGTCTTTGTCCCTGTGCTGTAAACCGTCCTTATGCTTGTTATTTTGACTCTTTCCTGTCTCTTTCCTGCCCTGCTGGATTTGTTAGCCTTTTGGACCTACCGAACATTAAGGCTTCTTGTTGCACTGTATTTTAACCTAGTCTGCCTGGCTGTGTATGCATTTGGACCCTCCTCCCGGCTCTACTTTAAGCTTGACAGATATGTCTGGAGTGTAGATTGTGTGCTTACCTTGTACTCAGTCATGTTGTAGACACACACGCCTTTAGGGACTGTAGAGAAAAACAAGTTGTAGATAAGTTAAACAGATATTAGGAAAATGGACTGCACTTATATAAGACAAACACACACACTACGCATAAAAATGGTGCAAAAATTAAATAAAAGAATGTTTCTTCTTTTTAATATCCTTGAGACATATTCTTTTATGGTCTTTTGATTTCTTTGGTCAAAAAGTGTCACCTGAATGTGAGAAAACTTGAATAGTGGTGGTCGGCCCTGTGCTCTATAATCAAGCAACAGAACCCACATAAGCAAAACCGTAAAGAGAAAGGCTACAGTACAATGCTTTTGTCTTTTAAAATAACCTGATCCCACCAAGAAGAAAAATATTTGTTTTTAATCTGAGAAATCTCAGCATCCACCGGTATTCAAACCTTTTTTCTTATTGCTGCTCATGGGTGTATATCATCTCTCCATCTTTCAGCTACAATGGAGTTCTTTCCCAAAAAACCTCTTACAAGCTCACCACCGTGTGTGTTTAGTTCTGCATGACATTGAAGCATAACGTTATGTCTATAGACTAGAGTCACATACCACACTCATAAGATTGGCAGCAGGTGCTGTTGGTGATGTTGAGTTGGAAGCCTGGTTTGCAGGTTTTGAGAGTAGGACACAGACTTAAATCACATTCTGTTGGGGACAGAAGTATGTTAATGTCAATATTTGCTTAAATTGACCTTACAATAGCTTAAACAACCATAACAGCAGTTCCTCCTGTTTAAATGATTCACCACAAGTTAGCCGCAGAGTTTCAAAACCTTTTCAGTATTACATCAGAGTGATCATTATGCCTGCTTGAATTTCTGTTGAAATCATTGTTGTGAGGCAGGACAGCTTTGGCTGCCATTTGCTTTAAATTGTCTGCTCTGCATTAGCAAAGTCGTTTGGATGTTCATCTATGAAGAGGATAGTCGGAGGATGTATGAAGACATATCTTAAGCATTCACAGAAAATTATTGAAAACACTGGCTATTAGAAAGAACATATTCCATAAAAAAAATGTATGTTTTTTTTCCTTTGGAGAGCAGCCAGCAGCACTATTTTTATACAGAAATATATATAATTTGCAAGCAACACTCTATGGTGTTTTAGAGGACCATCAGTTACTAAAGCCATTTGCTTTTCCCCCCAGCATGTACCCCTGATTAAATCTTAGCATATGCTTAACCCTACTGTAAGAGCATTTTATGAAACAAATACAAAATACATGTAGTGGTAGGTTCAAACAGTAAAGTAATGTCCAATCGCCACTCGGTATTAACAAGTAATGTCAGTCAATATCACCTCAATACTGAAATCTCATCACAAGTCTTTGTAGCAACATCTGGTATTGGTAAGAGTTTTCATTGTTCTATTCAGTGATTGGATTTGGATTGGACAAATTAGGTAGGCCTGGCAACTTGCCAACAAACATGGTGAATTATCAGGTCAAGATGCTGCATCTTATTTGTTTAACACACAAACAGAAAAGGAATTGAGCGCATTTCCCAAAATGTTGAACAGTTACTTTAAGAATGTTGCTTACATGAGACTAGCTCCACATATTGTTTGGCAGATCAAATGGCATTCAGATTGCAGTGTGTATATACACCTGCAATAGTTTTATATCCTGATGGAGATCACGTGTTAATATCAGGCGGCGATTGGGTTTAAGATTAAAAGTCCTGTGATTGGTGAGAATGCTGTGGGCAGCCATCAACAAGTTAAATAATCACATTTAGTTCTGTGACACTACTACTGACCACATGACAGTTTGGGGCAGCAGCCGTCCGTCTCAACCAATTTGTAAGGTGGGTTGCAGATGGGGCTCGGTATTGTTGGGCACACAACAGGCTTACACTTGACACTCATGGAATCTGTGTCGCACCCACAGAGAGAGCAGCCGACTGTCCAAGTTTCATTAATCTGAGTGAGAGAAAGGAGCCAGTTTAGACACACAGCTCATGCTTTGTTGGTGCACATGAATTCATACTTTAGGCTGTAATCTCACCGGTTGGGGTTTTCCAGTAGGCCCAACACAATCTGAAATTCAAACAAGAACAAACATTTGTGGATTTATGAGCTTTACAGCTAATGATTTTGTGAAAAATATTCTATCACTCATGGTTGTCAACATATAGGATCTCCTCTTACAGCAGGATTCAACACATGTGTCGTCTTCTGGGTTGAATAAGGTGGCGCCATTAGTACAGAAGCAACCCTCCTTAGAATTGTTATTGGCTGCCATCATACT
Source organism: Scophthalmus maximus (assembly GCF_022379125.1). Taxonomy (NCBI): domain Eukaryota; kingdom Metazoa; phylum Chordata; class Actinopteri; order Pleuronectiformes; family Scophthalmidae; genus Scophthalmus; species Scophthalmus maximus. The sequence continues at coordinate 25,856,869 of NC_061518.1, forward strand.
GGCCTGGAACTTTTTGTTGTATCTGATATCAGAAATGGAAATACTAGTTATCACAGTGGTGTGCAGACTTGAAATGTTTGGAGAAATTGGCTAGGGTAATGAAAACTGTGGCTCAAATTTTAAATGCACTATCTTGAAACATTTGAGCATATGAAAAAACACCATACTGTTGACATACAGTATACTTTACCTTCCATTACATGTCAGCTCCACTTTGGGACCACAAGCCTTGTACACTTGGTCGATAGGACACTTGTGCTCTGGAAGATAGAGATATGTTCATATACACATTTTCAAGAACTCCACACAGCAACTGAAGTATTGTACGTTGATTATTTATCTCACCACACTGCCCCTTGGTAGCATTCCTCCAGTCGATACAGACTCCTGCATTAGAGCACTCAGTGGCATAGGCCTCCAGGCTGGTGCAAGTATTATTGCCATTCTTACAAATGTCGGATACACAGGTCGTCACATATGGTCCTGGTGATATGACTGAATGGCATGGCTCAAATACACTAGAGGGTACATACAAGCCAGGACAGTAGTTCAGGAAAGGGTCATCAGATGACTTTGTGTACACAAAGTTTCCAGATTACATCATCAAGATTCAATGCTTTGAACACTGATTTTTATGAAATGTTCAGTTTTTTCCAATCCCTGCTTTAGTTATATTTGTGTGTATTCACTAATTCCAACGCTGTCTATAAAGCCTGGTTGTTTTTATTTATACATATGCTTGAATCTCCTACACTTCAACATTTGGTCCCCCTCACCTGGTTTTTAGGAGATCACAGATAGCAGGTTTGCATGTGGGCTGTGATGTTGTGAATGGTGGTTTTGTTGTAGACGTTGGTGCTGTAGTAGTAGTAGGGTTGATACAGGGTGAACTTGGGTCAGACCACTGGCCTGCAGAGTCTGAACAGCTTTCCATCTGGCCATTGGGAGAACGACAGTCGTTGGGCTGGTAGTTGTCACAGGTCCCTGCGAGGAGAGGCATCAGTATGAAGCCACAGCACTAAGTCTCATGCAAGAAGTAGCCATTCCAACAGATTTGTTCATAAATATTATGTATAGTAAATAAAAGATTTGTGGCATTCACCAGTATTCTTGAATTTAAAATTGTACTAACACAATTTGTGAGTGGCCTAGACCTCATTAAACTCAAACTTTGACATTCTGTTCACCAAATTATTATCATCGTCACGGCTTACCAACTTCCTTTACTAACATATTTTGACACAGCAGCTAACACAGTTCAGTGTTGTTGAAAACCTCCTCAGGGTCTTAACGCAGGTCTAGGAGTACTATCATCCTCATCCACTGTAACATAATTTTCACAGCTTTGAATACTCTGTCATCTAATATTTCCACGAGTGTCATTGTTTCAACAGCCTCTAATAGTAGTCATAGACCACTTTGTTTTAGAAAGGCAACTATATTATCAAACTTGCTGATTTCTGAGAAAATATTCGAAACAACAAAGTGGTCTTTTAACACAACCAGATTGTTGCTAAACTTGTTGTGGTTTCTTCTGATTTCCAGCAGCAGGATTTGAGTTCCCACACTATGACATTGTACTGGTTACTCTTTATTAACCTTTCTGCAAATGAAACTTGTCTTCACGTGGGACAGATCAATCAAATAGCACTAAAATGTTCTTCTACACAATTTGGCCTGTGAAAGGTCACAGAATATGGTCAGGGTGAGGAACGGGGGTTACGTGTTCTGGTAACTCACCACACTGTCCTTCGGTGTTACCCTCAAAGAGGGAATAGGGGAGGTCAATGCTGAATGAGGAGGCTCTATAGACCACTTCTACATCGATCCCTGGTATCTCCATTGTGACCACCATATCTGTACTAGTGAAGCGCAGGACAGAATTGCTGTAGGCCGGATAGATTCGTTTGTCATTCAAATACACCTGTAGGACAAGGAGACAAATCACTTTACTGAGGGCTGTGAACCAAGCAAAGCAATATTTTTGACTACTGACACTAAGATAACAAATGTCTCTGAAAATTTTAATAGTGGCTTACTGCATTCTCTGATGATTCTGAAGTCTTCTCTTGAGTAAAGACCACCTTGTAGGATTGGTATATAACAATGAGGTCCTGAGAGCAGAATGTACTTTCTGTAGGATCACAGTCGTGGTTGTTTACTAAAATACTCAGGTTATACTTGGTGATAATCTCTTTGACCAGGTAGTAAGTGCAGTTCTTGTTGAAATCATAGGTATTTCCATCAAATGTCTTGTAGTGGGATCCACTCCAGACGCTGCACACACCTGCAGGGCAAGAGCCATGTATGGAAGTCACACATGAGAACAGTTACATCCAGAAAATGTTATTTTTCACACCAAGGGCTCTATGTTTATCAGTAGTTAGTATTGGGTTGTCAGTCGAAGACCAAAATCAGTAACTTTTATTGCGTACTTTTTCTGAATCTGTTAGTGCCAACATGTGATCACTTGCTTTTAACAAGTCTTAATCCATCAATCTTATAGATAACATGTTGAGGGAAAACGTGTCATTCATTTAATCATTATTCTTGATATGACTGTTTTAAACAACACTTAAGAGGGCGACAGAGGTTGATTATGTGCTGGATTTACTAGTTACATGATTTGCATCCATCAGATTTGCAGAGAAATTGTATGCCTCTGAAGACCGGGACTGGCACAAAACCTGACACAAAGACTGACTTACACCACCCACTAGGAAGGTTGTGGTGAAACCTCCATTAAATAGAGGCTTGTGTATAAATAAAGAAAATATTGTAAGAAAGAATAAGTGAAGCAGTTAGACTATAATTAAAGAAAACAGTAACTAATTACCAGGAGTGGAAGATACATTTACTCATGTTCCAGTAACAATGGCATTTATGTGTACTTGTGCCTTTTGGAGTATTTTTTAAAATCAGTGATTTCACTCTTTCTAGTTTGTTACAGAGTAAAAACAGATGATGTGATAATGTTATGTTTAAGTGTTTGAGTAAATTTCACAAGGTAACTTCACTTCTATGTGAGTAAATTTTTTTTTAGTAAAAATTCATTTTTCTTGATTTCTGTTTTCAAGTACTCTTCTGTAATGCAAACAAATTGTGGTTGAGGAGTTTCTGTTTGTATCACTATTCATCAAACTTGAAGCTGAACTTTGCTTTCAGTAAATCAGATGCTGAGTACACAGATTGTGGCTGCAAATTGAATTAATAACTGCATTACACACTTGCAAAGCCATTTTCTAGTTAATCTAGTTTACTGTACAGTATGATTGTCACCCATTTGTAGAGGGAATGTCAAGTGTCTTAGCACACAGGATTATCTGATACATATAATCAAAAGTAAGGCTATGTTTTCAACTTACATTGACATTCATATTGGAAGCAGCATTCATCATTATCATAGGTCTTGACAGCATTGCGCCCATTAGCACAGATCAGTTGTTGTACTGTGGGACAGGAAGTAGGCATCTCTGTGACTTTCCCATTAATGCACTTAGCTGTGGTGCAGTTGCCAACCGTCCAGGTTTCTCCATTCTGGATGGGGATTAAAAAACAGTAAGTCATATAGTGTAAAGCATGTGTGTGCAAAACAGTAAAGTGTAATTCAACTGATTTTCAAAGATACAGGACTCTAGTTTTGTGAACTCAGTGGCGCTGTGCAAAACTCAGTGTCAGGAGCATGCTAGAAATGCTATAGGTAATTTTGTTCACAGACTCGCTTGATGCACCCGCAGCTTCCTTGAATATAAAGTGGTAACAGAAAAAATATATTATCATACATCATAGGTGGGTGTGTTAGTGGCTGTGACAATCATGGCCAATCCCATTAGTTACTTTCAGTCCCTTTTAATAGGATTGTCCCCGTCTTGAATTATTGTCTGTGGAGAGTTTTCTTGAGAGGAAACAAATTGTTATCTGGGACTTGAAGAGTTTAAATATGAATAGAAGCTAATATATATTAGTGTACAAGAAAAACTTTTCTGGTGTGGTGTCGCATTCCACATTCTGCACCAACACCAGAACAGAGGCTGCTGATACCTAGGTTTGACAGAAAGCTCCCCACAAGTATGTTCTGCAAACTAAGCAGTGACTGGTTAAATATGATGCTTTTGAAAAATACAACTATTTCATGTATATCACACCTTTCTTGTTGGATTCACATCATTGCAGTCCAGGGTTGTTGTAGATGGGGTTGTCGATGGAGTGGGAGTAGAGGTAGGACTAGTTGAGGTGGGAGGAACTGAGGTTGATATTGTGCTGAACACTGCAGTTGTGGTGGGTATTGTTGTTGTGGGACATGGTCTAGATTGTATCTCAGTTTTACATGATGCATTACAATATTTAACATAACACCACTCTAAGCCATCGGTCACATTGTAGACCAATTCCCCTGTAAAAAAAAGAAGAAGTGGTGATAAAAGTTCAGTGCACAATATTAAAAAGATACCAATTCATTGACAAATCTATTTAAATAGACTGTAAGCGAACTGCATTTTTATAGCGCTTTTCTCGTCTTATTGACCACTCAGATCACTTAGACTTAAAAGATATTTAAAAACCACTGGTCTGAACTGTTTCTGAAGTTATGACTTGTTTCAGGTAGCCAGTGGGCTGCCATGTTTGTCTTGATTTTGGAAATAGGTCAGAGGTTTAACAAATATTATAATTCATGGGACATGGGTCTTGTTTTTTGATAATTTGTCACTCTTCAGTCTTCACTTGACCTGGAAATTGTCCAGTCCGCCATTACGAGAACCTTTCCTCTACTCTTATTTCTGCTCTCATGAGTGTAGTTTGGTCAACAGTGAAGGACCACTGATGATACACAAGATCAACTTTCACTAAAGCTTGATTAACACCAAAGTTAGGTTTCCCTGACTAACCCTCTTATTAAAATCATTGTTTTAACAGCAGGTATGTTTAGCAAAACAACCACTACTTTCTTAATCAAATTTTAGAATTGCTTTTAACTTTTTGTGATTTTCACTTAAGAAAAGAAAATCCCAGGTTGCCATGGTCGCAGTTTTTTCTTCATTCTGATGTTTGAGGAAAAAATCAACAGTAGGTCCTGCCGGCAGCTGCATGGTTTTATTAAATGTCACTGCTGCAACATGATTGGTTATTTGGTTGGATATAAAGTGCTCAGTGTAAGGATGTGTTTTGATGTAATGTAGGATGCAGTAAAAATATGATTCAAGTCCTTTAGACAAGAGCCTTTGTACAATTCACTCATTCAGTATGTAAACTATTTACTTAGCAGCTCTTCACTGCGTCACTGCAATACTGGCTGTAAGTTAACTAGTTTCTTATATTTATGACACTATCTTGTTAGGATCTTGCTTTTTTAAATCAAACAAAATACAAGTTTCAGCATCCCTCCTGATCCAAATAATGCTGTACTGTTCGTTATAAATGATTAATAAAGTTACTGCTGCTGTTCATTGTCTGTCTCTTTCTTAATTTTTCTTTTTGACTGATTCCTTGATAAATTTGACTTACATAGCTCTGGTCTACTGTTTGATGGCCAGAGACAGGTATTTAATAACGAATTATGAACATAATATTCAGATATGTGGACTTAACAGGTAAGATAAATGAATCAAACACATTATAGACATGCATGCAAAACTGAGTAAGCTAAACAAATACAATATCATTTTTCAGATATTAATGCCAAAAACAACAGAAAACCAGCATGTGCAATTGATTAGCGCAGAACCATGGATTCTAAAAAGAAAATGCTAATATTCATTATAAACCAAGCTTAAAGCATTTTGACATTGAGTTTTTATCAAAAGTGTAAAACACCCTACTTTTCAGTTTCTAAAGAAAAAAGAATGTAAATTGCACCAAAACTGTTTAACTAACCATGGTTGAAATTTTATACAGTTACAGTAAATGTATAAATAAAGAGAAAATATAGGTGATGGAATTCTACCTCCAATGTTCAGACCCATGAATTCATAAAACAAGATGCATATGAAATTACAAATGGAGAGTCACCTACCAGGTTTATATGAAGTTCCATCGATAATGCAGACACATGGTGTTGTAGTTGTGGTTAATAACGAAGTAGTGGACGAAGCTGTAGTTGGGGTCTGTTGGGCTGTGATTGTACTTGTTGCATAAACAGTTGTGCTGGGTGGAAGTGTCTGTGTAATTGGGCCAATAGAAGTTGTACCTTTGAAAGTTGTTCCTGTTTGTACACTTGTGGTAGTTTCAACCAAACTAGTGGTAGAGGCTGTCACTGGACCAGTGGTGGATTTAGGTGGTGTTGTTGTCTCGACCTTTACCGTGGTTGCCTTTGATTTTGTAGTTTCCTCAGGTTTAGTTGTAGTTCCTTTAGTGATTGTTGAAGCTACTTCAGTAGTTGTGGTACTAACAGATGGTTTTGATGTTAGAGCTGTTGTTTCTGGGCTTGTAGTTGTGACACCAGGCACTGAGGTGGTAGTTTCAACCACACTAGTGGTAGAGGCTGTCACTGGACCAGTGGTGGATTTAGGTGGTGTTGTCGTCTTGACCTTAACTGTTGTTGCCTTTGATTTTGTAGTTTCCTCAGGTTTAGTTGTAGTTCCTTTAGTGATTGTTGTAGCTACTTCAGTAGTTGTGGTACTAACAGAGGGTTTTGATGTTAGAGCTGTTGTTTCTGGGCTTGTAGTTGTGACACCAGGCACTGAGGTGGTAGTTTCAACCACACTGGTGGTAGAGGCTCTCACTGGACCGGTGGTGGATTTAGGTGCTGTTGTCGTCTCGACCTTAACTGTTGTTGCCTTTGATTTTGTAGTTTCTTCGGGTTTAGTTGTAGTTCCTTTAGTGGTTGTTGTAGCTACTTCAGTAGTTGTGGTACTAACAGAGGGTTTTGATGTTACAACTGTTGTTTCTGGGCTTGTAGTTGTGACACCGGGCACTGAGGTAGTAGTTTCAACCACACTGGTGGTAGAGGCTGTCACTGGACCAGTGGTGGATTTAGGTGCTGTTGTTGTCTCGACCTTAACTGTGGTTGCCTTTGATTTAGTTGTTTCTTCGGGTTTAGTTGTAGTTCCTTTAGTGATTGTTGTAGCTACTTTGGTTGTTGTGGTACTAACAGAGGGTTTTGATGTTACAACTGTTGTTTCGGCTCTTGTAGTTGTGACACCAGGCACTGAGGTGGTAGTTTCAACCACACTAGTGGTAGAGGCTGTCACTGGACCAGTGGTGGATTTAGGTGGTGTTGTTGTCTCGACCTTAACTGTGGTTGCCTTTGATTTAGTTGTTTCTTCGGGTTTAGTTGTAGTTCCTTTAGTGATTGTTGTAGCTACTTTGGTTGTTGTGGTACTAACAGATGGTTTTGATGTTACAACTGTTGTTTCTGGGCTTGTAGTTGTGACACCAGGCACTGAGGTGGTAGTTTCAACCACACTAGTGGTAGAGGCTGTCACTGGACCAGTGGTGGATTTAGGTGCTGTTGTTGTCTCGACCTTAACTGTGGTTGCCTTTGATTTAGTCGTTTCTTCAGGTATAGCTGTCGTTCCTTTAGTGATTGTTGTAGCTTCTTTAGTTGTTGTGGTACTAACAGATGGTTTTGATGTTACAGCTGTTGTTTCTGGGCTTGTAGTTGTGACACCAGGCACTGAGGTGGTAGTTTCAACCACACTAGTGGTAGAGGCTGTCACTGGACCAGTGGTGGATTTAGGTGGTGTTGTCGTCTCGACCTTTACCGTGGTTGCCTTTGATTTTGTAGTTTCCTCAGGTTTAGTTGTAGTTCCTTTAGTGATTGTTGTAGCTACTTTGGTTGTTGTGGTACTAACAGATGGTTTTGATGTTACAACTGTTGTTTCTGGGGTTGTAGTTGTGACACCAGGCACTGTGGTAGTAGTTTCAACCACACTAGTGGTAGAGGCTGTCACTGGACCGGTGCTGGATTTAGGTGCTGTTGTTGTCTCGACCTTAACTGTGGTTGCCTTTGATTTAGTTGTTTCTTCAGGTATAGCTGTAGTTCCTTTAGTGATTGTTGTAGCTTCTTTAGTTGTTGTGGTACTAACAGAGGGTTTTGATGTTACAACTGTTGTTTCTGGGCTTGTAGTTGTGACACCAGGCACTGAGGTGGTAGTTTCAACCACACTGGTGGTAGAGGCTGTCACTGGACCGGTGCTGGATTTAGGTGCTGTTGTTGTCTTGACCTTAACTGTGGTTGCCTTTGATTTAGTCGTTTCTTCAGGTATAGCTGTCGTTCCTTTAGTGATTGTTGTAGCTTCTTTAGTTATTGTGGTACTAACAGAGGGTTTTGATGTTACAACTGTTGTTTCTGGGCTTGTAGTTGTGACACCGGGCACTGAGGTGGTAGTTTCAACCACACTGGTGGTAGAGGCTGTCACTGGACCGGTGGTGGATTTAGGTGCTGTTGTTGTCTCGACCTTAACTGTGGTTGCCTTTGATTTAGTTGTTTCTTCGGGTTTAGTTGTAGTTCCTTTAGTGATTGTTGTAGCTACTTTGGTTGTTGTGGTACTAACAGAGGGTTTTGATGTTACAACTGTTGTTTCGGCTCTTGTAGTTGTGACACCAGGCACTGAGGTGGTAGTTTCAACCAAACTAGTGGTAGAGGCTGTCACTGGACCAGTGGTGGATTTAGGTGGTGTTGTTGTCTCGACCTTAACTGTGGTTGCCTTTGATTTAGTTGTTTCTTCAGGTTTAGTTGTAGTTCCTTTAGTGATTGTTGTAGCTACTTTAGTAGTTGTGGTACTAACAGATGGTTTTGATGTTACAACTGTTGTTTCTGGGGTTTTAGTTGTGACACCGGGCACTGAGGTAGTAGTTTCAACCACACTGGTGGTAGAGGCTGTCACTGGACCAGTGGTAGATTTAGGTGGTGTTGTCGTCTCGACCTTTACCGTGGTTGCCTTTGATTTTGTAGTTTCCTCAGGTTTAGTTGTAGTTCCTTTAGTGATTGTTGTAGCTACTTTGGTTGTTGTGGTACTAACAGAGGGTTTTGATGTTACAACTGTTGTTTCTGCTCTTGTAGTTTTGACACCAGGCACTGAGGTTGTAGTTTCAACCACACTAGTGGTAGAGGCTGTCACTGAACCAGTGGTGGATTTAGGTGGTGTTGTCGTCTCGACCTTAACTGTGGTTGCCTTTGATTTTGTAGTTTCTTCGGGTTTAGTTGTAGTTCCTTTAGTGGTTGTTGTAGCTACTTCAGTAGTTGTGGTACTAACAGATGGTTTTGATGTTACAACTGTTGTTTCTGGGCTTGTAGTTGTGACACCAGGCACTGAGGTGGTAGTTTCAACCACACTAGTGGTAGAGGCTGTCACTGGACCAGTGGTGGATTTAGGTGGTGTTGTTGTCTCGACCTTAACTGTGGTTGCCTTCGATTTTGTAGTTTCCTCAGGTTTAGTTGTAGTTCCTTTAGTGATTGTTGTAGCTACTTTGGTTGTTGCGGTACTAACAGATGGTTTTGATGTTACAGCTGTGGTTTCTGGGCTTGTAGTTGTGACACCAGGCACTGAGGTGGTAGTTTCAACCACACTGGTGGTAGAGGCTGTCACTGGACCAGTGGTGGATTTAGGTGGTGTTGTCGTCTCGACCTTTACTGTGGTTGCCTTTGATTTTGTCGTTTCTTCAGTTAAAGCTGTAGTTCCTTTAGTGATTGTTGTAGCTACTTTGGTTGTTGTGGTACTAACAGAGGGTTTTGATGTTACAGCTGTTGTTTCTGGGCTTGTAGTTGTGACACCAGGCACTGAGGTGGTAGTTTCAACCACACTAGTGGTAGAGGCTGTCACTGGACCAGTGGTGGATTTAGGTGGTGTTGTTGTCTCAACCTTAACTGTTGTTGCCTTTGATTTTGTAGTTTCCTCAGGTTTAGTTGTAGTTCCTTTAGTGATTGTTGTAGCTACTTCAGTAGTTGTGGTACTAACAGAGGGTTTTGATGTTACAGCTGTTGTTTCTGGGCTTGTAGTTGTGACACCAGGCACTGAGGTGGTAGTTTCAACCAAACTAGTGGTAGAGGCTGTCACTGGACCAGTGGTGGATTTAGGTGGTGTTGTTGTCTCGACCTTAACTGTGGTTGCCTTTGATTTAGTTGTTTCTTCAGGTTTAGTTGTAGTTCCTTTAGTGATTGTTGTAGCTACTTTAGTAGTTGTGGTACTAACAGATGGTTTTGATGTTACAACTGTTGTTTCTGGGGTTTTAGTTGTGACACCGGGCACTGAGGTAGTAGTTTCAACCACACTGGTGGTAGAGGCTGTCACTGGACCAGTGGTAGATTTAGGTGGTGTTGTCGTCTCGACCTTTACCGTGGTTGCCTTTGATTTTGTAGTTTCCTCAGGTTTAGTTGTAGTTCCTTTAGTGATTGTTGTAGCTACTTTGGTTGTTGTGGTACTAACAGAGGGTTTTGATGTTACAACTGTTGTTTCTGCTCTTGTAGTTTTGACACCAGGCACTGAGGTTGTAGTTTCAACCACACTAGTGGTAGAGGCTGTCACTGAACCAGTGGTGGATTTAGGTGGTGTTGTCGTCTCGACCTTAACTGTGGTTGCCTTTGATTTTGTAGTTTCTTCGGGTTTAGTTGTAGTTCCTTTAGTGGTTGTTGTAGCTACTTCAGTAGTTGTGGTACTAACAGATGGTTTTGATGTTACAACTGTTGTTTCTGGGCTTGTAGTTGTGACACCAGGCACTGAGGTGGTAGTTTCAACCACACTGGTGGTAGAGGCTGTCACTGGACCAGTGGTGGATTTAGGTGGTGTTGTTGTCTCGACCTTAACTGTGGTTGCCTTTGATTTAGTTGTTTCTTCGGGTTTAGTTGTAGTTCCTTTAGTGATTGTTGTAGCTACTTTGGTTGTTGTGGTACTAACAGAGGGTTTTGATGTTACAACTGTTGTTTCGGCTCTTGTAGTTGTGACACCAGGCACTGAGGTGGTAGTTTCAACCACACTAGTGGTAGAGGCTGTCACTGGACCAGTGGTGGATTTAGGTGGTGTTGTCGTCTCGACCTTAACTGTTGTTGCCTTTGATTTTGTAGTTTCCTCAGGTTTAGTTGTAGTTCCTTTAGTGATTGTTGTAGCTACTTCAGTAGTTGTGGTACTAACAGATGGTTTTGATGTTAGAGCTGTTGTTTCTGGGCTTGTAGTTGTGACACCAGGCACTGAGGTGGTAGTTTCAACCACACTGGTGGTAGAGGCTGTCACTGGACCGGTGCTGGATTTAGGTGCTGTTGTTGTCTCGACCTTAACTGTGGTTGCCTTTGATTTAGTTGTTTCTTCGGGTTTAGTTGTAGTTCCTTTAGTGATTGTTGTAGCTACTTTAGTTGTTGTGGTACTAACAGATGGTTTTGATGTTACAACTGTTGTTTCGGCTCTTGTAGTTGTGACACCAGGCACTGAGGTGGTAGTTTCAACCACACTAGTGGTAGAGGCTGTCACTGGACCAGTGGTGGATTTAGGTGGTGTTGTCGTCTCGACCTTAACTGTTGTTGCCTTTGATTTTGTAGTTTCCTCAGGTTTAGTTGTAGTTCCTTTAGTGATTGTTGTAGCTACTTCAGTAGTTGTGGTACTAACAGATGGTTTTGATGTTAGAGCTGTTGTTTCTGGGCTTGTAGTTGTGACACCAGGCACTGAGGTGGTAGTTTCAACCACACTGGTGGTAGAGGCTGTCACTGGACCGGTGCTGGATTTAGGTGCTGTTGTTGTCTCGACCTTAACTGTGGTTGCCTTTGATTTAGTTGTTTCTTCGGGTTTAGTTGTAGTTCCTTTAGTGATTGTTGTAGCTACTTTGGTTGTTGTGGTACTAACAGATGGTTTTGATGTTACAACTGTTGTTTCGGCTCTTGTAGTTGTGACACCAGGCACTGAGGTGGTAGTTTCAACCACACTAGTGGTAGAGGCTGTCACTGGACCAGTGGTGGATTTAGGTGGTGTTGTCGTCTCGACCTTTACCGTGGTTGCCTTTGATTTTGTAGTTTCCTCAGGTTTAGTAGTAGTTTCTTTAGTGATTGTTGTAGCTACTTTGGTTGTTGTGGTACTAACAGAGGGTTTTGATGTTACAACTGTTGTTTCAGGGGTTGTAGTTGTGACACCAGGCACTGAGGTGGTAGTTTCAACCACACTGGTGGTAGAGGCTGTCACTGGACCGGTGCTGGATTTAGGTGCTGTTGTTGTCTCGACCTTAACTGTGGTTGCCTTTGATTTAGTCGTTTCTTCAGGTATAGCTGTCGTTCCTTTAGTGATTGTTGTAGCTTCTTTAGTTGTTGTGGTACTAACAGATGGTTTTGATGTTACAACTGTTGTTTCGGCTCTTGTAGTTGTGACACCAGGCACTGAGGTGGTAGTTTCAACCACACTAGTGGTAGAGGCTGTCACTGGACCAGTGGTGGATTTAGGTGGTGTTGTCGTCTCGACCTTAACTGTTGTTGCCTTTGATTTTGTAGTTTCCTCAGGTTTAGTTGTAGTTCCTTTAGTGATTGTTGTAGCTACTTCAGTAGTTGTGGTACTAACAGATGGTTTTGATGTTAGAGCTGTTGTTTCTGGGCTTGTAGTTGTGACACCAGGCACTGAGGTGGTAGTTTCAACCACACTGGTGGTAGAGGCTGTCACTGGACCGGTGCTGGATTTAGGTGCTGTTGTTGTCTCGACCTTAACTGTGGTTGCCTTTGATTTAGTTGTTTCTTCGGGTTTAGTTGTAGTTCCTTTAGTGATTGTTGTAGCTACTTTGGTTGTTGTGGTACTAACAGATGGTTTTGATGTTACAACTGTTGTTTCGGCTCTTGTAGTTGTGACACCAGGCACTGAGGTGGTAGTTTCAACCACACTAGTGGTAGAGGCTGTCACTGGACCAGTGGTGGATTTAGGTGGTGTTGTCGTCTCGACCTTTACCGTGGTTGCCTTTGATTTTGTAGTTTCCTCAGGTTTAGTTGTAGTTTCTTTAGTGATTGTTGTAGCTACTTTGGTTGTTGTGGTACTAACAGAGGGTTTTGATGTTACAACTGTTGTTTCAGGGGTTGTAGTTGTGACACCAGGCACTGAGGTGGTAGTTTCAACCACACTGGTGGTAGAGGCTGTCACTGGACCGGTGCTGGATTTAGGTGCTGTTGTTGTCTCGACCTTAACTGTGGTTGCCTTTGATTTAGTCGTTTCTTCAGGTATAGCTGTCGTTCCTTTAGTGATTGTTGTAGCTTCTTTAGTTGTTGTGGTACTAACAGAGGGTTTTGATGTTACAACTGTTGTTTCTGGGCTTGTAGTTGTGACACCGGGCACTGAGGTGGTAGTTTCAACCACACTGGTGGTAGAGGCTGTCACTGGACCGGTGGTGGATTTAGGTGCTGTTGTTGTCTCGACCTTAACTGTGGTTGCCTTTGATTTAGTTGTTTCTTCGGGTTTAGTTGTAGTTCCTTTAGTGGTTGTTGTAGCTACTTTGGTTGTTGTGGTACTAACAGAGGGTTTTGATGTTACAACTGTTGTTTCGGCTCTTGTAGTTGTGACACCAGGCACTGAGGTGGTAGTTTCAACCAAACTAGTGGTAGAGGCTGTCACTGGACCAGTGGTGGATTTAGGTGGTGTTGTCGTCTCGACCTTAACTGTGGTTGCCTTTGATTTAGTCGTTTCTTCAGGTTTAGTTGTAGTTCCTTTAGTGATTGTTGTAGCTACTTTAGTAGTTGTGGTACTAACAGATGGTTTTGATGTTACAACTGTTGTTTCTGGGGTTTTAGTTGTGACACCGGGCACTGAGGTAGTAGTTTCAACCACACTGGTGGTAGAGGCTGTCACTGGACCAGTGGTGGATTTAGGTGGTGTTGTTGTCTCGACCTTAACTGTGGTTGCCTTTGATTTAGTTGTTTCTTCGGGTTTAGTTGTAGTTCCTTTAGTGGTTGTTGTAGCTACTTTGGTTGTTGTGGTACTAACAGAGGGTTTTGATGTAACAACTGTTGTTTCTGGGCTTGTAGTTGTGACACCAGGCACTGAGGTGGTAGTTTCAACCACACTGGTGGTAGAGGCTGTCACTGGACCAGTGGTGGATTTAGGTGGTGTTGTTGTCTCGACCTTAACTGTGGTTGCCTTTGATTTAGTTGTTTCTTCGGGTTTAGTTGTAGTTCCTTTAGTGGTTGTTGTAGCTACTTTGGTTGTTGTGGTACTAACAGAGGGTTTTGATGTTACAACTGTTGTTTCGGCTCTTGTAGTTGTGACACCAGGCACTGAGGTGGTAGTTTCAACCACACTAGTGGTAGAGGCTGTCACTGGACCAGTGGTGGATTTAGGTGGTGTTGTTGTCTCAACCTTAACTGTGGTTGCCTTTGATTTAGTTGTTTCTTCGGGTTTAGTTGTAGTTCCTTTAGTGGTTGTTGTACCTACTTTGGTTGTTGTGGTACTAACAGAGGGTTTTGATGTTACAACCGTTGTTTCTGGGCTTGTAGTTGTGGTTAATAATGAAGTAGTGGACGAAGCTGTAGTTGCGGTTGGTTGTCCTGTGATTGTACTTGTTGCATAAACAGTTGTGCTTGGTGGAAGTGTCTGTGTAATTGGGCCAATAGAAGTTGTACCTTTGAAAGTTGTTCCTGTCTGTACACTTGTAGACACAGTAGCCGTGACTTGAGGTCCTGTGATTTCAATTGTTGTTTTTGGCTTTCCTGTGACTTCATCTGGATATGTAGTTGTGACAACTGGCACTGAGGTGGTAGTTTCAACCACACTAGTGGTAGAGGCTGTCACTGGACCAGTGGTGGATTTAGGTGGTGTTGTCGTCTCGACCTTAACTGTTGTTGCCTTTGATTTTGTAGTTTCCTCAGGTTTAGTTGTAGTTCCTTTAGTGATTGTTGTAGCTACTTCAGTAGTTGTGGTACTAACAGAGGGTTTTGATGTTACAGCTGTTGTTTCTGGGCTTGTAGTTGTCACACCAGGCACTGAGGTAGTAGTTTCAACCACACTTGTGGTAGAGGCTGTCACTGGACCAGTGGTGGATTTAGGTGGTGTTGTTGTCTCGACCTTAACTGTGGTTGCCTTCGATTTTGTAGTTTCCTCAGGTTTAGTTGTAGTTCCTTTAGTGATTGTTGTAGCTACTTTGGTTGTTGCGGTACTAACAGAGGGTTTTGATGTTACAACTGTTGTTTCTGCTCTTGTAGTTGTGACACCAGGCACTGAGGTGGTAGTTTCAACCACACTAGTGGTAGAGGCTGTCACTGGACCAGTGGTGGATTTAGGTGGTTTTGTTGTCTCGACCTTAATTGTGGTTGCCTTTGATTTAGTCGTTTCTTCAGGTTTAGTTGTAGTTCCTTTAGTGATTGTTGTAGCTACTTTAGTAGTTGTGGTACTAACAGATGGTTTTGATGTTACAGCTGTGGTTTCTGGGCTTGTAGTTGTGACACCAGGCACTGAGGTGGTAGTTTCAACCACACTGGTGGTAGAGGCTGTCACTGGACCAGTGGTGGATTTAGGTGGTGTTGTCGTCTCGACCTTTACTGTGGTTGCCTTTGATTTTGTCGTTTCTTCAGTTAAAGCTGTAGTTCCTTTAGTGGTTGTTGTAGCTACTTTGGTTGTTGTGGTACTAACAGATGGTTTTGATGTTACAGCTGTTGTTTCTGGGCTTGTAGTTGTGACACCAGGCACTGAGGTGGTAGTTTCAACCACACTAGTGGTAGAGGCTGTCACTGGACCAGTGGTGGATTTAGGTGGTGTTGTTGTCTCAACCTTAACTGTTGTTGCCTTTGATTTTGTAGTTTCCTCAGGTTTAGTTGTAGTTCCTTTAGTGATTGTTGTAGCTACTTCAGTAGTTGTGGTACTAACAGAGGGTTTTGATGTTACAGCTGTTGTTTCTGGGCTTGTAGTTGTGACACCAGGCACTGAGGTGGTAGTTTCAACCACACTGGTGGTAGAGGCTGTCACTGGACCAGTGGTGGATTTAGGTGGTGTTGTTGTCTCGACCTTAACTGTGGTTGCCTTTGATTTTGTAGTTTCCTCAGGTTTAGTTGTAGTTCCTTTAGTGATTGTTGTAGCTACTTTCGTTGTTGCGGTACTAACAGAGGGTTTTGATGTTACAACTGTTGTTTCTGCTCTTGTAGTTGTGACACCAGGCACTGAGGTGGTAGTTTCAACCACACTAGTGGTAGAGGCTGTCACTGGACCAGTGGTGGATTTAGGTGGTTTTGTTGTCTCGACCTTAACTGTGGTTGCCTTTGATTTAGTTGTTTCTTCAGGTTTAGTTGTAGTTCCTTTAGTGATTGTTGTAGCTACTTTAGTAGTTGTGGTACTAACAGATGGTTTTGATGTTACAGCTGTGGTTTCTGGGCTTGTAGTTGTGACACCAGGCACTGAGGTGGTAGTTTCAACCACACTAGTGGTAAAGGCTGTCACTGGACCAGTGGTGGATTTAGGTGGTGTTGTCGTCTCGACCTTTACTGTGGTTGCCTTTGATTTAGTCGTTTCTTCAGTTAAAGCTGTAGTTCCTTTAGTGATTGTTGTAGCTACTTTGGTTGTTGTGGTACTAACAGATGGTTTTGATGTTACAGCTGTTGTTTCTGGGCTTGTAGTTGTGACACCAGGCACTGAGGTGGTAGTTTCAACCACACTAGTGGTAGAGGCTGTTACTGGACCAGTGGTGGATTTAGGTGGTGTTGTTGTCTCAACCTTAACTGTTGTTGCCTTTGATTTTGTAGTTTCCTCAGGTTTAGTTGTAGTTCCTTTAGTGATTGTTGTAGCTACTTCAGTAGTTGTGGTACTAACAGAGGGTTTTGATGTTACAACTGTTGTTTCTGCTCTTGTAGTTGTGACACCAGGCACTGAGGTGGTAGTTTCAACCACACTAGTGGTAAAGGCTGTCACTGGACCAGTGGTGGATTTAGGTGGTGTTGTCGTCTCGACCTTTACTGTGGTTGCCTTTGATTTAGTCGTTTCTTCAGTTAAAGCTGTAGTTCCTTTAGTGATTGTTGTAGCTACTTTGGTTGTTGTGGTACTAACAGATGGTTTTGATGTTACAGCTGTTGTTTCTGGGCTTGTAGTTGTGACACCAGGCACTGAGGTGGTAGTTTCAACCACACTAGTGGTAGAGGCTGTTACTGGACCAGTGGTGGATTTAGGTGGTGTTGTTGTCTCAACCTTAACTGTTGTTGCCTTTGATTTTGTAGTTTCCTCAGGTTTAGTTGTAGTTCCTTTAGTGATTGTTGTAGCTACTTCAGTAGTTGTGGTACTAACAGAGGGTTTTGATGTTACAACTGTTGTTTCTGCTCTTGTAGTTGTGACACCAGGCACTGAGGTGGTAGTTTCAACCACACTAGTGGTAGAGGCTGTCACTGGACCAGTGGTGGATTTAGGTGGTTTTGTTGTCTCGACCTTAACTGTGGTTGCCTTTGATTTAGTTGTTTCTTCAGGTTTAGTTGTAGTTCCTTTAGTGATTGTTGTAGCTACTTCAGTAGTTGTGGTACTAACAGATGGTTTTGATGTTACAGCTGTGGTTTCTGGGCTTGTAGTTGTGACACCAGGCACTGAGGTGGTAGTTTCAACCACACTAGTGGTAGAGGCTGTCACTGGACCAGTGGTGGATTTAGGTGGTGTTGTCGTCTCGACCTTAACTGTTGTTGCCTTTGATTTTGTAGTTTCCTCAGGTTTAGTTGTAGTTCCTTTAGTGATTGTTGTAGCTACTTTCGTTGTTGCGGTACTAACAGAGGGTTTTGATGTTACAACTGTTGTTTCTGCTCTTGTAGTTGTGACACCAGGCACTGAGGTGGTAGTTTCAACCACACTAGTGGTAGAGGCTGTCACTGGACCAGTGGTGGATTTAGGTGGTGTTGTTGTCTCAACCTTAACTGTTGTTGCCTTTGATTTTGTAGTTTCCTCAGGTTTAGTTGTAGTTCCTTTAGTGATTGTTGTAGCTACTTCAGTAGTTGTGGTACTAACAGATGGTTTTGATGTTACAGCTGTTGTTTCTGGGCTTGTAGTTGTGACACCAGGCACTGAGGTGGTAGTTTCAACCACACTTGTGGTAGAGGCTGTCACTGGACCAGTGGTGGATTTAGGTGGTGTTGTTGTCTCGACCTTAACTGTGGTTGCCTTTGATTTAGTCGTTTCTTCAGGTATAGCTGTAGTTCCTTTAGTGATTGTTGTAGCTACTTTGGTTGTTGTGGTACTAACAGATGGTTTTGATGTTACAGCTGTTATTTCTGGGCTTGTAGTTGTGACACCACGCACTGTGGTAGTAGTTTCAACCACACTTGTGGTAGAGGCTGTCACTGGACCAGTGGTGGATTTAGGTGGTGTTGTTGTCTCGACCTCAACCGTGGTTGCCTTTGATTTAGTCGTTTCTTCAGGTTTAGTTGTAGTTCCTTTAGTGATTGTTGTAGCTTCTTTAGTTGTTGTGGTACTAACAGAGGGTTTTGATGTTACAACTGTTGTTTCTGGGCTTGTAGTTGTGACACCGGGCACTGAGGTGGTAGTTTCAACCACACTAGTGGTAGAGGCTGTCACTGGACCAGTGGTGGATTTAGGTTGTGTTGTTGTCTCGACCTTAACTGTGGTTGCCTTTGATTTTGTAGTTTCTTCGGGTTTAGTTGTAGTTCCTTTAGTGGTTGTTGTAGCTTCTTCAGTCGTTGTGGTACTAACAGATGGTTTTGATGTTACAACTGTTGTTTCTGGGCTTACAGTTGTGACACCAGGCACTGAGGTGGTAGTTTCAACCACACTAGTGGTAGAGGCTGTCACTGGTCCAGTGGTGGATTTAGGTTGTGTTGTTGTCTCGACCTTAACTGTTGTTGCCTTTGATTTTGTAGTTTCTTCGGGTTTAGTTGTAATTCCTTTAGTGGTTGTTGTAGCTTCTTCAGTCGTTGTGGTACTAACAGATGGTTTTGATGTAACAACTGTTGTTTCTGCGCTTGTAGTTGTGACACCAGGCACTGAGGTGGTAGTTTTAACTCCAGATGTCGTTATTGCTTGTGATGTGGTTTTTTGTGGTGTGATATTGGTTCCTGTTGATGCAGTAAATACAACTGTGATAAAATAAGAAGTTGTTAAAAAAATCTTACAGAATTCCATACTGATTACATAAACAATTGCTTTATGTATAATTATATGAATTTGTATCAAATAAATCTTGTAAAGTTGTTAAATTTTCTTACCTGTGGTTGTTTTTCCAGCTGTGCTAAATGAAAAGGGGACTGACGTAGTGCTAGGTGTGGTGGAAGTGAAGCAGGGGTAGATGTTCCTTGTCACAGTTCCATTAGCCCCACACTCAGCTCTAATGCAGTGTCCTAGCCCATCTGTGGTCTTGTAGATAGTCTCCCCATATGTGTAGTATTTTCCATTTAAAAAGCATGTACAATCTGCAAAAAAGAGTATCCTCTTTTAAAATTGTTATACAAATATGTGTGTGTGTATGTGTGTTTGTGCCCATGTATGTGTATGACATACCCCACCAAACAAAATAAAATAAAAAAAATATATGCACCTACCGTTCATATTGTAGCTGCATGATATTCCAGAAAATGTACAGGAGCTTTGAAATAGAAGGCAAATGCGGTCATTTTACTCACTTTTGGCTCATTGCAGTTTGCACAAAATGCTAATTTTCAGGTCAGTCTTTCAATCCATCGCTTTTTGTTAAATACATTGTCATAACCGATATGAATGCACCCAAAGCCAGACAGTGCCAAATTGAATTAATCATGTTTCACTTAGCTCAAAATCCACTCCACACAATAGTACAATTTTATGACCAGTTAGAAACACTTCATACAACAAAAATTGTAAGGGGGCAGAAATTTTAAATATTTCATTTCATTTGTAAACTAACCTAAATAACTTTGCAGGGTGTCCTTACCTTTTGGACACCTCCTTTAAACAGTGAAGCAAGGTGAATATTATTTACAGTCACGTTAAATTATGTTTCCTGATTTGCGTTTACACTGCAAATGCATCCCAGACCTCCTGTGGTCTGACTGATCTGATTTCAAATGCATCTTGTATGTGTTCACAGCTGTCTTGCTTTGATGGGATCACTCAGGATGGATGTTGACCACCAGGTGACCAAAAGTCACTGCACCTTTCAAATTCTACCCGACCATCCATTATTTGTTTTGGCTCATTCATCTGTGCAAACATTTCCAACCTAATCTCAAACGGATGATGTTGGACAGTAATGTCCTTCTGAAAAGAGATAAATGCTTCTTGCACATCCACCATGGCCTTTCTCACTATGCTAGCTACAGTCATCTCCAGTCTGAAGAAGAGGGTGATAATAAAAGCAGATCACTTTTGATCACATACAATCTTACCGTCCGAATATTTCAATGTTAAATAATGAAGAACCAGCATAAAGATTATTACAAATTAGAACAGGAGCTTAGAATTCATGTTACTGTGGAACATTTATTAAGGTTTTTATCCATGCCTTGCAGATTGGGAGTGATTCAGTGGTCAGCAGCTTTTTCACTGATTTGTCAATATCCACTATACTAATTGAACAAAGTAAGGACACAACGAGTCAAAAAATATAATAAAATGTGTGTAAGAGACGTACCAGTTGTGACAGTTTTTTGAAGGAACCTTATCTCCAATGCTGTAATGGGTGCCTTTGACATCATAGCAGCCACACTGTTTCCAGGCAACACACTTCATTGTATCTTCATCAAAGTAGGGCTGGGTTGGGGGACACTTTGGATAGCAGCCTGCCAAGCAATTATTGGCAAGTATGACAAAATGATCAAATGCTGCATTTGGAACTTTAATGTAAAACATATTACTATTTACTAGTGCTGTCAACATTAACGTGTTAATCTTTGCTTTAATTGTGAAATATTTGACGCGTTAAAAATGTGATGCCATTGACGCATTTTGTTTACTTTCCTGTGGCGTCTGACCTGTGTGCTGCATTAACCGTTAGCCATTAGCCATCCTGGTTAAAGATGGATACGGATATGGAAGGAGTTAAAGAGTTAAAAGTATGTTTTGTCACGAAAACACGCGACAAATGACACGGGGAAATTTGCGATACAGGCTCGAAACAGGAATTCTTTGTCACTTTCACGATGGACCTAAAAAAGAAACTGTGATGAATATATTGCAGGATACTCTTATGTTGAAAGAAAGGGGAAGTAGTTTGAGCGGACACTTTCTGTGTTGTGCGGACGGAGGGAAATAACTTAATACTTAACGTTATATGTGGTTACGCATTAAAGCAGGTCGAGGCTACACTCATTATCTTGCAGTGTCCAGATATTTAGCTGTTAGATATCGGGACACATCGGTGAGGCCTCGTGAGTCACTTTGGCCTTAATGGTCTTATTGTAAATCTGTAGTTCACAGGAGAGAATCTGTGCTCAAAGTTAAAAAGATGCTATTAAACAAGTATTTGAATTTAAATATTTCCTTTGTGTTGATTCTACATTAATTCCATAATTTTACATTTAAATATCCATTATTACAAACTTCGGTCTTAAAAAAAACCAAAGTGATTAATCACGTTTAATCACAGAAAATTGTGTGATTAATTAAGTTAATGTTTTTTTATTGATTGACAGCACTACTATTTACCTCTCCATCATCCAAAGAAGTACACCATGATGGCAGTAAGCTACCATGTAAGGAGCTGCCCTAACATTTGGAAACAATTGTGGGCGCAATGCCCTAAACCTTTGGACATATGTAAAGGAGGAGCTGGAGATCAATCCACCAGCACTATATGTGGGCAACCTGCTCAATCTCCTGAGCCACAGCTGCCCCATTAAAGAGTCCTTGGAGCCGTTGAGAAAAAAAAAGTTTAGCTCATCGTTAGGATTAAAAATGAAATTTAAAAAAATCTGTCAAGTAAATATTTATTCCATGAGTTCTGTCTGATGTACCTTCCAGGGCAGTGATGAGGTTGGAACAGTTTCCAGATGGATTTCTACATGTCTTCATGCAGGCAGCTCCACAAGGCCTGTAGTGCCACTCACAACCATCAGGGGCATTATAATAGTCACAGAAAATAGCTGCAAGACAAAAATAAGCATTTCTTAACTTGTGTTACAAAAGTCAGGGTGATACTTTGACAAATAAATTTAAAACCTTTGGCTAAAGACACAATTCCTGGTTTCTTTTTAGCATCCAAGAGTGCCCCTAAATCCTCAAATCCTATAGCTTAGATTTTCCTAATGTTATGGTGGTCAAACTTACGGCACAGCTTTGGAGTTCTCCATTTAACGCAGGCTCCAGCTTCATTACAAGCCTTGGCATAGGCAGCCACAGCAGTGCAGAAACACTCACAGTCCCCACCGGTGTCACAAGCACAAGAGTCTCTCACACAAGAATCAAAGTATGGACCAGGGTCAACCTTGAATACACAGCAAATTAAAGTTGAGGCAAACAAAATGTTGGTGCTATTAATATCAGCAGCAGCAGTGTCACTGGTATCACTTATGTTAACAGTTGAAAAACTTGGATGATGGTGGTGCTACAATGTCACCTACTGGGGATTAAAATTATCCATTCCAAATATCTGACTGTCAGGCAAGTAGTTGTTAAAATATCTTGCTCGAAAACAACGTTTTGTTTGAAAAGTTAAATGTGAAAACCACCCCCCTTACCAAAACACTAAGCAAAGAGTATGTAGACCCAACACTACAAAGAAACAATCAAATTTGTAAAATTTCTCATACACCATGGCAGTTTAAGTGATATTCCTTGTGTATGTGTATAAATGTTGTGTATTTACATGTGAGTATGTTTTGTTATCACCATGGTTACCTGTGAATGACAGTTCTGGAAGGTGACACTGGTGATGATGCTACATTTTTTCTGTGACCAGGTTGCCCGGTAGCCATTGGAGGCACAGGGATCACTGATTAGTTGAGGTTTGGGGCAACTGGATGAAACCTTCCAACTGTTACCAAATTCAAGAACATCAGCGACTGTCTCCTGGGAGCGTGTGGTGAAGTCATTCTTGCTGTTGCCATCATAGTTTCCACACAGACCACAGACTTGACCCTGAGAGGGAGTAACCCAATGACAGACATTACTGCTGTGGATAGCATATGTAATTTTAGCTAAATCTTCATGAGAAATGTAACTTAAGCTAACTTAAAGCTGAAGTGATCAATTGTATCTGGAGACCAGCAAAAAGTCAGATCAACCGACATTATAGTCCCAATTTAGAAAATTGCAGCAATGTGTTAGCAAGCAGAAACAAAAAGCAGTCAAGTTTTGTCAAGTCCAAAATTCATTCTCCTTTAGGTCTGTTGTCTCAAACAATATCATGCTGTGAAGATTGATTTTCTGCTTTTTTTCAGTGGATGAGACCAGCTGACACTGATACTGTAAATAGGTGGGTGGTAAAACCAAACAATGAGCTAGAACCTCGAAGCTAGATCTCAGCTTTGTGGGGTTGCCAGTTGGATCTTAATGATCATAAATTACCCCTTATACAACGCAAAATCAGTACATTTGTCAATCCAAATGTACTGATGTGATTGTGAAGATTCTCATGGTGTATGCAGACAATAAGCAGGACTGAAAAGAACTGACTAAACCTTGACAAAAGCTAGTAGCTAATCAAGATATGCAGGCTTGATCACTTACCTGGAACGTCGGGCTGAGTTTAATGAAAAGACTGGTCTTCTGGTCCCACATGAGCACAAGTCCTAGCTTGATCGTCACCACCAGGTAAATACCCATCTTGTGTATCTGAGAAGGGAACACTTGGCTGCTGCCCTTTACCACTTGGAAGTTCTCATCTTTAAGTTGGAATTCATTATCCTGTGGGTATCAGTGTGAAATGAACATGTGGTTTTTACTGCAACAGTTAGGTGAGGCGGGACATGTACGCTAATTACATGCTCAATAAGTAGTGTCTAGGTTTTTTTCCCTTTACTTTTCACATGAAAAGTTAATGTTATTTTGTGAACGGAAACTCTTGCCTGATATCTTGAAAAAAACAGTCTTTCTTCCTCACAACGGAACATTGCATTGACATCATATGACCATGGGAAGGAATTCAATCATTATTGCTTTATTTTCTCATAAGCCTTATGCTTCTGATTATGGTAGCAAATAAAGTCCTCTATTTTGCTTGTACTCCCACATGCTGACACAGCTCACTTCATAAAAGCATTCAAATGTTTATCAATCCTGAATTTATAATTGGTTCAACCTTCAAGAGTGTGTTATCATATTAGTTTGATAAGGTGATCTCATGTTTGAAGCAGAACATGTGCAAGAATGTGTAAGTGTGTTAAGGTTGTTTACCCCTAGGAAGATGTTGATGGTCTTGGAGCAGGTGGTTCCTGTGGTTCCGCAAGGAACATTCTCAGTGATAATTCTGAAGCTTCCATTGTTCTGACCTGTGCCGCAGTAGTCCTGAGTAAAGCACAGAAGCACAATGCAATTACTGGACACCATCGTTAAAGTTACAATAGCCATTAAGTGCAAGTAAGTAAATGAACAGTTTCTATTGGTAGTGGGCACAGAGAGCTTGTTTGGCTATACTGTAAACACATGAATAAGTTGCTGAGAGGGTTGTTGCCTAATGACCTTTTGCTTTTGTAATTAAATTACATTTGCTGTTACCATGGTTAATAGGTTTATTGCTTTTAATATGTCTGTCTGTCACTTTACCTGGAGGAGTGTATATTCACACTGGCCACTGAAGTCAAACCTCTTATCATCAAATGTGATGTAGTGACCGTCGCCATAGATTCCACAGACAGAATCACATAATTTGTTGGTGCATTTGAACTTCCTTTCACTGCAAGAGCTGTGGAGATAAACAAACCCCAGATACAAATTTTCAGTCATGCAAACCTGTCTAGAAAAATTACAAAATGAAAATTATGTAAGGCGTGTCTTTTTGTATGTGGAGTGGGAGGGGGTTGGTGTTTTAAAAGGACCCATCAGCAAAAGTATCTGTAATTATTATTGTTAAAGCTTTGATTTAGACTTCAATACACTCTGTGCAAATGCACTCACCAAATCAAGCAACACCAGCTACTGGCAAAAACATGTTTAAACCATTCCACTACTAATAGAAGAAAATTGTAAAATCAATTAATAACATACACTATTTGGGGGGAAAAGGGCTTTTCATTGAGATCTAATCCAAGTAGGTCAAAGTTGCTCGTCATCTGCTTACACTAAATTCTAAATTTGAACAGTGTGATGGCCTCAGGGGTCGCTTTATGTTGAACTTTAGTTTTGGTCATGTGATCTCTGTTGTAGGAAATAAATGGGTGGAGCTGAGACTTTGTCCAAGATGTAGCACTAGAACAGAAAAACTATAAACTAAGTGTTAGCAAAAATGTAAATGTAATTAGATAAATACGTAGCATTTTAGAACCACGGAAAGATGAAAATGAATGTGTAAGAGATGGGAACAAGATTTAAAAAATACATATACATTAAATAATCGAATTATTTACAGCACTCATCCAATATGCATGCTATTTTAACAAACCAATCTAACAATCTAAATATAATTTATGGGTGACATCAAAATTAAATATATTATATAACACATGTTCTGCGATGTATACCTGTATATTTTTATTTAACATTTTCTGCAGATGACATCAGAATGATCCAAGACTTAAAAGAGCTAATATCTAGTATTTGAGCCGAGAAGAAAACTACATTTAATCTGAATTTTAGAGTTACATAAAAGACGATTGATGTCGTTTCATTATGAAAATGGCCCAAAAAAATCTGACCTAATATGTCAATGTACGTGTTGGATTACATACGATATGTAATGGCTTTTTGCCTTCTTTTGCAGTTAAATGTTGTGTTTTTTTGTCCAAACTTACCTATTTATACTGTACGTTATTTTAAGTCTTGACCTGTGTCTTTTATTTATTTTATTTTCAAGTTAAGATATCCATATATGAAATCAGTGTGAGGAGGAATATTTGGCGTGTGCATGTCGATGCAGGTACATACTATACTGGTATGTATGTAGAGCTCTGTACAAACCATGTGTTGCAATCTACAGTCAGTGTCTCTCCAGGGTGGTAGACCTTTCCATTGTGCAGACATGGACAGCTGGTCTCATTTATACAGCCACCTACTCCATCTGACACCAGACCATCAGGGCACATGCAGCCTGACGTACAGCCTGTACTGATCTGTATCCAACCAGAGCAGAGAGCGTAAAGAGGGAGCGAGCCAAACAGGACACTCGGTGTACATGTATGCATAGGTGTTTGACTTCTATGAGTTTGTTTGTATGCAGGCTAAACTGTACTTACACAGGCCATGTCCAGGGGGCTGCAACTCTTTTGACACTCAGTCCCAGTGGTCCCAGGTTGAGCCTCGGAGCAGTTGAAGTACACCGTGGGTGAAGGGCATGAGGCTGGGTAACAAATTACAAATCCAGAGGTTTATTGTCATAATAAAGAGAATTAGGATCATGCCAAAATATCAGATGTTTCATGTAGAATCAGCATTAACAACTTTCTTTTAGCATGGTAACTTAATGATCTTGAAGAGAAAGCCTTTTTTGGGGTTTGACGATTAATCCTTATATCATTCACAAATTGAATTCAGCAGTTAACCACAATGGCACTGAAACTGCTAATACTTATCTGATTTACAGGGATTTGATTATGTCCATATGTTCAAACCTACCTAGAGTCAGTCCTCCTGAGCAGCTGAGTGCTCCATATCTGCAGATGCTGGGAGAAAAAGATAAGAGGGGACATTAAAAAAATAGAGTTGAAGTCATCCGCTAACATCCTTAAATCATTTTTCATCCATCAGTGAAATTATTAATTAATTAATTAATTATTCCTCTTAATAACATACAGTGATGTTGCAGATTGGCTACAATGTCCTCTAGCCAAAAAGTCCTCCAACCTAAATGACCGTATAGGTCGTTTTGAGCATTTGATACTCGTCAGACCTTTGTTGTACAATAATAAGTAAGAGGTCGAGCTTATAGAATAGACCTTTTTTCACAGCAGTCATTTTGACAGGAAACAGTTTGTAAACACAGGTGTTAGTAATTACATTGATTAAGGCTCTATACCTACATAGAGCAGAGCCTTAATTGATGTGATTAATATCACCTGTGTTCACCTGCTAGTTTACGTCCAGATAGCTGCTGTGAAAAGGTTAAAGGTGACATATTATGCTCATATTCAGGTTCATACCTTCAGTCTGGATTACGCATTGAAAAGGTTTACATGCTCAAATGTTCATAAAAGGCATCAGTGTCTCCTCATACTGCCCATACCTGCCGCTCCTCTTGTCCATCCACCCCAAATTTCTCCTAACGCCCATATTTTTCCGTTTTTATTCTATGTCAACTAACTTCCCACTTTGCACCCATCATAATTTCTACGGCCGTGAGATGTCAGCTTACAATAATGTTAGCAGGATTTTACATTGAATATGTATAGCATGTTACAAGCTTGGACATGCGGCATGGGATGCCTTCACTTCTAGGGAAGAAGATTCACGCGAACGGGTCAAGGTCATGGTACAGCTATCGCCATGCTAGGAGAAAGTAATATGTTCTGGTTGATGGATGTGTGTCTGGGAGGACTAGTTTCAAACCTTGTATGGTATAGTCTAAATTTGTGTGAGTTCATGGTGTGGTATATAAAATCTTGTGTTGCTCAGTTCATTATCGAAACCTCTTCGCAGCATGCAGAGAGTCTCGATTCGATGCTGTAATAAACTGTGTCTGAACTGCGAACCATCTGATCCAAGTGTCTTAATTTAATCTTCTTACTGAAGACGAAACTCGTCTATCCTCTCAAGAATCAACTCTGACCATCAAATAAAAAGTAAGGCTGCTGGCACAGATGACCTATGGTGTCATTTTATTAAGGACACCGTGAACTTTGACTGTCCCTTGGATTTCTAGCTGTAATGGACTGGTTAATCCAACACTTACTGCTATTAACTCCCTTTATTAGCATTGTAGTCACACCAGAGACATGCAAATTGAAGCCAAGTTAGTCAGTACTTTGCCTTATAATTAAATACCTCAGGTATGTCATGAGTGACAGATCCAAGTGAGCTGCACTAAATGTTTAATCAGTGCAAATCAGTAGCATGCCAGCTACTAAACTAGGATGGGCACAGTGAACATTAATCATCAGCTGTTGTCTCCTCAGTGACATTTTTTATTTATTTTACCCCCACTCTTAAGTTGGGTCTCATGTATGCTCTGTAATGCCACTCCTTTCCCCTCCATAATGTCAGTTTCCCTATCAAGTAGGCTGTTAATTTTTACCCCTTAATTCCCAACTCTTGCCATCACTGCCCTCTGTACTTACCATGTGCTTTTGTCTTTGTTGACAGTCTCTCCAGGTGGAATAATGTTGTCCTTATAATAGCAGGGACAGCTTTTCCTGTCCACACACTTCCCCTCTTCGTTCAAGTAGGTTCCCAGAGCACAGCCACAGCCGTCCACTGAGGCGATGCTGACCTGGCAGGAGTAGTCAGCCTGGCTCAGGGAGCGACAGCTACGCATGCAGCTGGTCATGTTATTGCTATACACTGTTCCCGGTGGACATGATTCACTGAATTTTCCTGGTAGGGGAGAGAAGATTTGAGTCGTAGCATGAGAGATTCATTTGATTTGTCATGTAAATCAATAACTGAAGATAGACAAAGGTTCAGAGGGTCTAAAGTGCAGCTGCCCTCCTCCTGGTCCTGGATAGCATAAATGATTGATTCTCACAAAGTATTTTTTAACATGAAATGATTAGCACAGAAAGATTAGCACAAAAGTAATTGCCACGGCAAAATAAACAGATCCTTGGTGTTTTGCTCACCACAGATAGTCGACCTCCAGTCACTCAGGTGGATTCCTGCCACTGAACAGGCATAGACATATGAGGAGACTGCCGCACACATGCAATCTTCACTTTTGTCACAGTTACAGCTGTCATACACGCAGTTCTGTAAGGAGACATAGACACATGAACAATGGTACAGCAGTTTTTTTTATTTGTTATTCCAGCGTTTTGTGTGCAGACTTACATCTTTGTATGTGCTGGGGCTAATGACAGAGTGGCAAGGGGCAAACACTCCTATGGGATCCGTCAGTTTGGAGCAACTGTACTGGGCGTAGCTCTCTGAGACACAGAATTATACAGAAATTTTGTAGTTAGAAAATGTTAGATGCTTGAAAATCCTATGATTAACTTAAAAATATGGTATGGTATGGTATGGTTTGCTATGATATTAAACGAGAGGATAACAAATACATGATATGCTTTAACAAGGTATGAGGAGAGAACTTGTACCCTTGTTGATGCCATGGTTACAGGGGTGTCCAAAGTGTGTTTTAATGTCATTGCAGCTGGCTCTGGTTTTCCATGTGTTTGCGAATGCTGCAGCGGTGCCCTCCACCAGCCCGCTGATCACCTTGAAGTCATCACTCATTTTGTCATTGAAGTTCCCACACAAACCTGTGGGATGAACATATACATGTAAAGATGCATGTAGTGTTACAAACCAAGACACTTTTCCACTGCCTTTTCTCTGAACTTAACTGATCAATTAATTTGTAAATACTGGTAAAAAGCAGCTTGATGATGCAATACAGATATATACATGTGTTTGTCTCTACGTATGTGTCAGTGTGTTGGTGTGTTGGAGACGGAGATACAGAGAGCGGAGCCAGTAGACATTGGAAAATCAAAGTGTTGTGTGCAGCTCTGTCCTCCACCAAAAAACGACCAGTGTATTACAACTTATGTGGTTGACAGCTGACCTCTTGCGGTTGTTATGTAAACAAGTCGGTCAAGTTTGTGGATTTAATGGATTTACTTATATTCTGTAAAGTAATCGTGTTGATTCTCTGCCATGTCACCCTAACCCTAACCATTGCGATTACCTTTACAAGCTCATTAACCATGCGTTGGTATAAGGCAAATGCAGGCAAACCATGCTCTGAGGCTAAGTATTTGTGGCGTACCTCCTGTCACCGGTACAGGTGCTTTATTTGGAAATGGTCACTTGGTTATTTTTACCACATACGTTCGACCAATGAGTTTGACGAATAAGAAAAAAAAATTAAGATCAATATGTGTCTGTCAGCGTTAATATTGTGGCAGTGGCCACAAATAAATGAATGTGTATGAAACAGCAAGGAGTGCAAAATACAATGCTAAAGACTGTTCCGAGCACTCCTACGTCTGAGCTTTTATCTCACAGGCCACATTTCATATGCACATCTTACAATCTTAATTTATATATGACAGAAAATAAGGAAAAGCTTTACGGTCCCCTTTTGGCTATACATAAAAATGTGGAGGAAGCTTTTTCCAAACACTGTTTACACAATATGGCATACCAGACGTGGTTCCTTTGAGTGAAGGGTTAGCAGTAATGAAGACCTGCATCCTGGGAATCAGCTGGACAATTACTTGGATGTCCAGCTTGGTACTAATGACCATGTAGAAGGATGATGGCTTGAAGACACTCAGGATCGCTGCAGCCCAAAGACATTGAAAAACTCAGTGTTACAGCAACTTCGTTCAGTCATTCAAAGACATTATGAATACATTTAATGGGTCCCCTCAATTCGGAAACTCTTGAAAAGTGTTATCATTTTTTTGAAAGAACTCACGTGTGAACAGTGGAAGCTGAGATATAATCTGGTTGACATGGACCTGCCCGGATGCTTGAATTTTGACAACCTGACGATTTGTGGAAAGACACGATTTTATGTCACATAAAACACGAGTCCATAAGTCAAAAAAATGCATGGATTTTGTTTAAAGCATTGTATTTGCTTGGTGTACAATGTTGATGACGACTGGACAATTGTGATATTAGGCAATTTGCATCAATTGCAAAAGTCTGGATCTGTTCACCATCATGTTTTCTGACTGCGCAACGAACAGTGTGTGTTTGTTTGTGTGTGTGTGTGTGTGTGTGTGTGTGTGTGTTGTGTTTCTGGAGCTTACCACAGAATTGTTAAATAAGGACAGAGTCACAGCCCTGAGGCAGGTATTCCTGTCAACCATCCCGCACTTGACCAGGTCCACCAGCACAGTGTATGAAGAGTCTCCATTCTGTTGCAAAACACATTGGGACAAAGCTCGTCATCAATCACAAACAGTAATCTGGATCAGGACACAGATCTTTGTGTTTGAAGTATTAAAAGGGACCACCATGCAGCATGTTCATGACGGTGTCTGTCACATGCAGATGGTTGATTGAACCATGCTGCTGGTGTAACTCTGGTGTGCATGTGGTGTCTACCTTAGCCAGAACGTAGGTGCAGGCCCCATGGAAGGTGTAGACTTTCCCATCAAAGGTGTTGACGTGAGATCCTCCCTCTACAGAGCAGATTCCTGGACAGTTCTCCTCTTTGCAACTCCACTGACCATTCTGACACACACTGTCAGCACAAACACACACACACAAACATAAACACGCGCAACAATATTTTTTAATTAAAGAGATAACTATTATGCATTGGCTCTCTGCATTGTTTGCTGTCACAACACAGAACTGCTGGAGGAAAGAGGGTTAAATAGGAAGATTGCGGGGTATGTAATGAAACAAGCTTTCACTACAATTTTGAGTATATGTCACATAAAACATACTAAGTTATCAAAGGAAGAAATGTTGCATCCATATTAGTATCCATATCCATATTAGTAAGTCCATGTTCTGAAGTGTCCTTGGGAAGGACACCTAACCCTAACTTGCCCTTGATGGCTGTGCTGGCAGTGTATGAATAAAGTGTGATAGAAAAAGCTTTTGTGTATAGAAACGCTGTATGAATGTGAGTGAATGAGTGAATCTGACTTCGACATTGAAGCGCTTTGTCGAATTCCATTTACCTTCTCATGTCCACCAAACTGCAGCTTATTAAAACTAATGCTACCAAGTCCCCAGGATAAACTCACTTCTCTCTATTCCAAATATAAATGGCTAGGAGATGGCTGAGTACACTTCCTCAGACAAAATGAATTATTTATTTACATTCATCTGTCTTTACTTAAGGCAACCAAGAATCCTAATATAGAGTAGACTGCAGACTGTGTAAAATAGACTGTTCTTTTTGACAGAGCAGGTCATTAAGCTCTTCTGCTTGAACAGGGGTTTCACTCAGGACCTGGACCAGAGTTCACATACACAAAACATACAAAGAGAAACTGACATTAAACTAGAGATGTTCAGAAGTACAAATCCATTTGAATTTTTTTCAGAAAGAATGCGAATTGATGAACACCTTTACCCACAGCAGTTGTATACAGTTGTATTTCATGCCTCTATGAAGGACACTTAGTTCTGATCTTACCAGGATCTACAGTTGTATGAGTACGACTCTCCTGACATGTAGACTTTGTGGTCGTGAACACACGGACACTGAGACTGTGGAATACAGCCAGTTTCACTGATGTCATCAAAGACCGTTCCTGAGGAGGAGAGGAGATATGGTTATCTTCACCATTTTATATCTGTGCGTGAGACATGGTTAGATAACATATGCTTGTACATGGCACACACACACACACACGCAAACACACATTTATATATATTTAAACTATTAAATGTGTATGGATACCGGCAGGGCAGCTGCAGCCATCATGGCAGTGGGTGGCACATGTGTCGCTGGCCTGAGGGGTGGAGCAGGTGTCAGGACAAGAACTGCTACACTCCAAGAACGTCATGTTGTGTGGACATTTCATGTCTGTGGAGACAAAACATGTTACTTCTGCTAAAACAGACACGATCAAACAATTCTGCATAGCATGAGACAAACAACACCGTCTGTAATTTGGACCTAGAAAATTATATGACCTGCACATTTTAGTGCAAGTTTAGTCATCCTTAACAATTAGCACCCTCACCGCAAAAATCTTCCTTCCTCCATTGTTGGGGCTTGCCACCGGCGTGGACACACTCTCTGGAGAACTCTGAGATGGTTTTGCAGGTCGCGGACATGCTGCTGTTTACAGAGTTACACACGTCAGCCATACAGGCTTTAGTGAAGGATGCCACATCCAAACGATCTCTGCAGTCACTGAAAGGCTCACTGGAGAAAATATCGCCACATGATTTCTGCAAAAGAACCAAACAGTTAATCAATCATAAGAAACTTGAAAAGTTGATTGTGTGGTGGCGTATGATGAAAATGTTTCATGAGTGGAGCAGTGTGCTGGAGAAGACGTGTGTTCATTCTGTTAAACCTCCTCCCATTTTTAAAAATGATTTTCAAGAGCTACAGTGTCTTAACACTGTGGCCTTTAGTTTGACAGTGGTGAAATGTAATGTAATTGCATTATGTCCTCACTCTGAACTTCATGACTCTCAGTTTAATGTCTCTCTCCTTTCACTGACTGAGCTGACATAATTAATCAAAAACGCAACTGACATTTTAAAAACAAGCACGCGTTGGTTTAAACACCCTGATTATGTCAGTCTATTTCAAATGAGTAATATATGGCTGTTTGTTTCAAGCAGGGATGGGCAACTGGCTTGCGGCCTCAGTTATCTCTTAGAGGAGTCAATTTCCAAATATCATTAAATTATTGTTTTATTGTTTCTTTTTGCTAGCAAGCAGGCCATTTGAATTATTTAATGGGCATTGGAGGGATTTTTACAGAATTCAATGGCAAACCTATGTGTTTAGTTTGCCTGGAAACAAAAACAGCAATGAAGGATTCCAACTTCAGTTGTCACTACAACAGCGTGGACAAAGACAAATAGTTAATAAGTACACGGAGCTGTCAGAGCCGCTATCATCGCTGACATAGACTGACAGCAGAGCCTTTTTACCAAAGCACGACTACAACTCTCTCTCATCTCATGCTGTTTCCCTTGAGGCCCTTGTTAGATGGAAGCGATGTGCAGTGGAGACGGCCAAAGCTTTTACAGATAATATCACGGCTAAGAACTTTGAAACGGTCTTGTTGCACAGTGACAAAGAGAATTTTTGACAATCGAAAAAAATCACGCCGAGGGGAAGCTCAAACAAGCCATGCATTGCGGCACGTATTTCAGTTCAGATGTGATAGATGTTAGTTGGTCATGTATATACGCTATTTGGCACTATTTGTATAACGGCAAATCACAGCATACATTATCTCAAGGCAGTCAGTGCTGCCTGGTGAATCCATTGAGATAATATACTGTATGTTGTGGTTTGGCGTTATACAAATTCAATTGAATTGACTATCCAATACTGCACTGCATCATAAATCAGGTCTGTAGCGTTTACACTTATTAATTATTATAAAGTATGTGCACAGTAGATACTCAGCCAGTAAACACCTTGGACCTGTACCATGAAGCCGGATTTGCTGTTTATCGAGATAACTTCAGGTTTAAACAAGGCTTTTCAGTCCGATGAAGCTGGTTCACCTCTTACCGGGGCAATCGCAATGGTAACCTATGCTGAGTTTTGCCAGAGTTTACAGTAAAGTCACAATTAATAAAGTGCAATAAATATTTCTGTAGATGAGTGAATCGTGTGGCTGTTCCAGGCTTTTCATATGTCCACTCTGGTTTTAAAACAGAGCATCTAATAAAGGGAAGGCATGGTTTCTGTTCATGTTAGTTTGATCATCATCAGTCATAAGTGCAAAATAATATTCTCTCATGTAAACTTATTCAATTCCTGTGCTTATTTATAGTATATCATTAGTCTGACTTAAAATGTTCAAAATATATGATTAATGGTTCCCTTATAAGTTCATATTATTTTCATGTCATTCCTTAGAATGTCACTTTTACATGTTACTTAAACCAAGTTGAACTGCAGGTATCAGCGTTTCTTTTCGTATCATATTAAAAACATTTTTTTCACGATGCTGACTTGTAATGAATGACTCTGCCTCTTCCACATGAACGCACTCGTAGCTAGGTATGAAAACCCAGACTTAACTCAGACAGCTTCGTAGTACATGTTCAGGACAGTGTTAAGTTCAGTTAAGCCAGATAACGAAAATATATCATGGATATGTTGAACTGGCTTTGTAGTACAGGCCCCTGCTTTTTCATCAATAGATCAATATATAGGTATTCCCTTGTTGATGAAGTTCTGTACTAATCTACCATGGGTCAAGTGTAATGACTGACTAGCCTCCTATCAAACAACAGTGAGGTCAGCAGACTTTGACCCACTTAAAGTGTCCTCCAGCAAATAACAAGTTTGCATTATGAAAAAAAATGAATCCCCAAACTTAGGACCTATCAAACTGTTAACAACCATATTTCAAGTAAAAGTTAAAAGTCTATTTCAAACTTGGCACAGATAAGTGGGGTCAAGGCATCCTTCACACACATGACTTTGTGAGATGCTTAATGGAAGTGTGTGCAGTAAGACCAAGGGCGAAGCAGTACCTCATTTCCACAGCTCTGCACGGTGTTTAGCTCAGGGTCCTCACACCTCTCTGTCGGCTCATCCACCTTGTAGGTGTCAGCAAAATCTTCCAAAGACACACTAGCTCCTACAAAACAGTAGAGTCAATCACGTGACCATTGTGAAGTAAAAACTTGCAATGCATTTTGTACCCTTTTTGGTTTTGTTTGGTAAAAGTATACAACAATAACTAGCGTGAAGTTGAGCCTTGCTTGGGTTATTGTACTCCTAAGTTCATACCCTCAGTGAGCTGCATAAATCAAGGCTTTTCAGGTTTAATGTGTTATTTTCGTTAAGTAGGTAGGTAGAACATGGAGTATATTTGTTCGGCTAGATATAGCACAACGCTATCAATGCCGTTGTTGTTTATGAATTGTGTTTTTTGTAAAAGATTGCAAAATGATTTTTGAAATACATTTCTCCAACCACTTCTGGGAACTTGATCAATTCCCAGAAGTGTTACATCAGTCAGTTACATGTCAGTTACATCACATCATGCAATGAAATGGTCTTCAGAACATCATCCGTTAAATTAAGTAATTCGATTCTTTATAAATGAAATGCAAGTTTATAAAAATAGGATTCATCCACTTTACTATGACATACTGACATCTAATATGCACTATATATGTATATATTTGTATGTAAATATGTGTACGTATGTATGCATGAATAAACATATATGTATGTATGTATGTATGCATGTATTAATATACTGTATATTTATATATATATATATATATATATATTTATATATATATATATAAATATAGACATAGAATGAAATCCATATTATAGCTACTGTGATTCATTGATTGTGAACAGACACAACATGTTTTTATGGTGTTCACACAGTGTGTGGCTTTATAATCCTCTCTGGTGTCAATGTGAAATGTCTCTCGCTCTTTTCAGTGTTTAGTGGAAACATCAAAAATTTAGCTATAGTTTATTATCCCTCCACAATACTGTAAAGGATCTTACCATCTCTCTCGATATCATTGGCTATCCCGTCAAAGTTTCCACAGAGTCCACAGACCTGGTTCCTGTATTTTTCGTCCATTTCAATCTGTGGACAGACAACAAACATATAGTTGTGACTACCAAGTTGGTAATTAAGCATTTATGATTCAAAATAGGTTGTCAAAGATCTCAACATATTACAAATAAAAGTTTGGAATGTGTTCACCTTTGTGCGAATTAAACAAAGGGCTTGGAAACTGGCACAAATTACACAGTCTTGGCTTTATCAGTGTTTGGTAATTGTCAAAGAACAATGAAGTGTATTGTTTCTAGCTGGTGCATGACCTGTCATTTACTGTCAAATGTCAGCTGTAAGTTTGACTTCTTGTTACCAGGATAAGGCCAAGAATAATGCCAACCTTAGTCAGAATAATTATATTAACATATTTTTCTCATATTAAAATCACTAATCTCTTTAATCAGAAAAGCCTTTAATCACAGCCATCTTCGTGAGCCACTTCAGCCACATGTGTACTTAAAGCAGCGTCATTTGCACGGTGGATTTCCGGCTCAGCTTAGTCACATTGTTTGCTGATCTCTCCGAGGACATTCCGTCTCACAAACTCACCCAGTGACTTGATCAATATTTGATCAGACTTTTCTCTGCTACCTCAGCCATCCATTTTTTTGGCTGTTTTCTCATATACAGTATGTTTGCCTCAAAACAGATCTTAATGAGATGTAAAGTTAGGCCACAGGTCATGGAAGAAACTGGTGTCTCTCTCAAAACTGTGACGTGTAGAAAAACATGTCTCTGAACCCTTGGGAACTATTTCTCATTAAGTATAGTTAATGAAGATGTTTTTACAATCATATTACAGTGCCACAAATCTGGTAAATACAGAAGGGCAGAAAGCAAATATAATTATTTAATTGCAGTGGTAAAAATATTTGTCTTTGACTCAGACTCTTCTAATGCGCATGCTGCTGTGCACACCTAATCTAATTGCCTCCTTTTATAAACTTGATTTGATGCGCTCACTGGTTTATGAGCTGAGTGGCTCTTGAAAAAGCTTTTAAAAGCTTTGGGAAAACAGTAGAGTTCCATGGCAAAGATGGATAAGCTCTATCGGACTGTGGCAACACAGACAATACTTGCAAGTAAGATAAATGCATTGTTGGTTTTGGTCTTATCATGAAAAGTTAACATCGGCTTTATTTTTCTAACAAGTAATATGGCGTGGGAGTAAATATGTTTCTTTGTATGCATACGCATTTGACACAAGTATATTCAGGCTAATTCATCAGGCGTATGTATAGTCCCTTAAGCTGTTTAACTTCTATGTTTATAATAACACAACAAAAAAAACAAATTTCACATGTTCACATGCAAGGGTGTGCGTCATACATCCAGGGAGTCATCCATGTTCCAGATAGCTGTGATTCCCAGCTTAGCTTCGACAGTGATACTGGACGTGGTCCCCTTCACAGTCACCCCGAACGTGACGAACGGTAGAGACACTCTGTGGCAAACGCAGACAGTTAGCGTGACATTGAGCGGCAACTGACACAGGAAAGAATGAGAGATGGATGGCAAGGAATCACTTAAAACAGTTTTAAAATGACAAGGTCACTGAGAATCATGACGCTTCCTCTTGGTAAGAGAGAGCAGCTAAGGGAAGTGACCTAAAACTGCAATCACCTCCAACCCTCTCAAAGTGATACGGCAGGTAAGACACAAATGTATAAACTCCACATAACTTTCTCTTTCTTTACACATATAGCTGCTTTGTTGTCTGTTGTCTCAAAATACTAATGATAGTGGCTATCAGAAAATGTAAAAACAACGCAGGTCTTTAAAAGGGCACAGCATGTTTCAAAAACACTTAATCATGCAATTACCCATGAAATCACTACAGACCATTATAACTTTTCAATTTATCT
Source organism: Scophthalmus maximus (assembly GCF_022379125.1). Classification (NCBI taxonomy): domain Eukaryota; kingdom Metazoa; phylum Chordata; class Actinopteri; order Pleuronectiformes; family Scophthalmidae; genus Scophthalmus; species Scophthalmus maximus. Next base: position 25,895,029 of record NC_061518.1, read on the forward strand.
TTATCCATATTAGCTGTGCCATTCCACAATCTTGTCCATTTTTCCCACTGGGCTGTCCAGGCAATAATTACATCAGTGTTTTCCATTGGGATTGTCAAATTATTTTTTTTTAACAAAAACTTATGTAACTAGAATTGTGAGAAATATTGTTAAAATATACAACATAATTCAACACTTTGCTTGTAAATTGGCCAAAGAATCACTACAGGAAAAGAGGCTCCAGCAGACCTCGAGGGTTTTTGTTATGATTTGCGTCACACTTTTCTATTCAAGGTAAAGAATAAAACCTTTTAGATCAACTTTTGTTGATCTCCATATGAATATTATATTCTACTTCAACAGTGTCTGAGAGCGTACCACTGGGTATAGTGCATTTAACTTGTCTGGACTCAACTTACATCTTTCCATTGACTTCCACTGAGCTCCGAGACAGCTCCACCACAGAACCGTCCAGCTTCATGATGATGTTACTGATAGTGGCTGATGTGTTGACTGTCGTGCGCTTCATCTGGATGTTAAAATTTTCATAGATGCCCTCACATGTCGTGGTCAGGACATGGTTACAGGTGGACGCCAGTTGGAAGAAATGTCCATCAAAGGTCTTGAAGTGATAGTTTCCCCATGTCGTGCACACGCGGTTGATGTGAGATGTATTAGCTACAACAACATTAACATTAAAACATTATTTTGAACCAACATAAAGAGTGCAGGAAAAACAAAAATCAACCTTGTCCATTTGCACAGTTACCTGAACTCACGCCCAGCTCCTCTGAAGAAGAAATGATGTTTACTGTTGTGAAGAAGAGAAAGAATCATTTGATTAATCCAGAATAAACTATATCATATATTCTGTATCAGCTTGTTCTGACACTTCATTGAGGCTCAAACCAAAGATGCCATAGACTATTCAATCAAATGGCCCCATTGTAGAATGTATTATATTCCATCATTTTGGAAATGTTTTCCAAACAGACACTGTATGACATCAGTTTGTATGGATTGCAACAATTATTGTTGATTTTTAAAATTAATTTGGAAAAAAAACGTTTCTTATGACATTTTACAGAAAAATACAAAGCAAAGTAACCCAGTATCCATTGATATCTAAGTTTAAAGGAATTAAGCATGTTGTCATTCCTTCCACATTCACCAATATTAACTTCTATTTAAACACCATCTGCCAGATATTCTCTATGACACCTGGAGCAGTTCTGAGGTCATCACTCACCAGTCTGAGTAAGTGAGCCGACCAGCAGCATCAGGTATATGAGCCATAATGTGGATTGGAGTCCTGTGGTCCCCATGTCGGTCCCGAGGACTGATCGAGTATGATAGCGCTCACCTGGAGGACGCATCCTTTTATAACCTGTCAGTCTGTCATTCAAGGTGAAGCTACACCTCTTGCTTCAGGGGTGAGAGAGAGAGAGAGAGAGAGAGAGAGAGAGAGAGAGAGAGAGAGAGAGAGAGAGAGAGTGTCCAGCAGCTCCTCAACACGTCCCTTAAATAAATATCTGGCAAGTTACACAAGTAACTATTTGCTCTTTCACTGCACTGAGCGGATGGTTCATTGTTGTTACACATCTACTGTCTCTTTAGCGTCTTCTGGGTCCATGGGTACGGTCCAATTGTCAAATTGGCTTAGGAAGTTTCCTATATCTTGAAGTAACCCGGAAGTATTTGATCAGCAGCCATGATAAGACCTGTCCGACTTCTCTAAATGCAAAGCAAAGGAGCTTCAATGCTTCCTTTCCTCTCTCCTTTAGCATAGGGTACACTGGACCTTCCTATTCGAAAGGAAAGGAGAAATAGACGCCCCACAATTCATTGCGGCAGCGATATTTAAATCCAAAAGTAGAAGAAGTAGAAGAGTATGAATATGACCCAGAAGAGACATCCCAGTCCAAATATTTGTCCCAGTTGAAACTGTGATTAGCCTAGGTTTTTACAATTAACGAAAAAATAAAAAACTAGCAGTTAGAAGAGTAAAAACTCAATAACTGAATAAAACCTACAGTGAACAATGCAGCACGAGCTAAAACAAAAATGAATTATTGCTCATATCAGCTTCGTCTTTGTTTTGTTTTCCCTCTTGAGCTACACTGTCCTGGTCAATTTGACTTCTTCAATAAGGATGACACAGAAACAGACTAGTTACAGAGGGTGGCGTTAGACTATTGACCCACTGGTAGAATGTGTCACAGTTTAATTTTGGGAAATTTTGAGATATTTTGCAGTAGATCCAATGAAAAATGAAAATTAAAACAGCCACCAAAAAAGTCTTTGTTTTCCACCTCTATAAATCAAGGATTTCCTCATAATACCTGGAAAACTAAAACTAAGACAAAAACTGAATAAAACAATTATTCAAATTAGTCAATTACTCAAAATTAAAATCCAACTACTCATGCACTTCAAATTGAAAGCTAATGAAAAGTTCCCATCTATAATAACTAAAGTAGCACAGAGTTCTGTTCTCTAATTTTGTACTTGCAAGCCACGTCCTCACAGGATGAGACACAACAAGTACCTTTCTTTAAGACAGGGAAGACAGCAGCATGTTACAAAGGTAAAGACCCACCTTTTTGATTTACAAGAAACATTTTATTTCATAGTTTGGAAGTAGCATCACAAGCAAATATGAACTCCATTTGTGTTGACAGTCCATGGTCTACATTGTGACATCTAGAACTACCCCCCCCCCCCCCCCAACTGTAGAATATTTTAGCTGTGACATATTTGTATGTGCTTTCTCAGTTTGAGAGATGTCAGCCACCATAAACAACACAAACTACAGACATTCCTGCCCTTCATCTGCATTTAACTACACGGCAATGACCTGATGTGATGTCGTTGTAGAATAAAACTTTGGTTCTGTCCACTCACAGAAACAAGTTTTGCCCCACCTGTTCAGTAATCCGTAAAGATGCTGTGCTTCAGAAATACTGTATTCAGTGAAAGGTTGTGTTTTGTGTAATGTGTTTTCAGAAATTTTGTGTTTTGTGAAATATTCAGATTTCCAAAAAATCATGTTTGGACCCTCAGGGCCACCCTATTTTTTGGTTCATGTAGACTACAGCTGAATTTGGAGAGGATAATGATGCATGTTGCTTTGCCTCCTGCTCTACTTATGTTGCAAGTACAGTGAACAGAAATCAACTAAGTTGTATCTGTATGTGTTTATAAGGTTAATTAATAAACCCAACCTAGCTTTACTAAATGTGCTCTTGCTGTTTAACACCTCAATGTGGATTACTCAACTCTCCAACTGGTACAACCCACAAACTGTGCTTGAACTTCAGGCCCATGGGCTTTACTGACGAAACAAATCAATGTACTGCATGAAACCTCTTCTTATTTTGAAGCCCTGATGCAGCACTAAGCACTGCTCAGGTCAGCCTGACGTCATACTGCATATTTTGATGTACTAACTACCTTGTGTCATTGAAAGAATGTGTAGGATTGTGCATCCTTCTATTGCACATTGCTTTCTATTTTACATTCTTCTCATCTTTTCAGCTCTGGGGTTTTTGGGGATTATTAAATAGTCCTAATGGGATCGAGCCAGAGCTTTCTGTGACTTAGCATCTCTTGTTAGTGGGTCAAAGGGTTAAACTTCTTCCGTAAACCATGTCCACTTTTATGGGTAATGGGGTAGAGAAAGGAAGCGAGTGCTCTGTGTGTGTCTAGTGATATGCTGAAATTCAAAAGGGGAAATTTGTTTCCAAGGGTCGTTCCCTCAGTATGTCCATGTTGAAGGAGAAGGATTAGATTAGAGGTCAGATCAGAAGAAATGTTTCCCTCCAATCACATACATGGCTCTTGTGTGCTTTAAATCATTATTGCACAACAAAATATACATGTTAATGAATTGAAAAATAGATTTCTAAATTAAAAACACAAACATGTTAGAATATCCAATTGATGGCTAATTCAGTGCGTCAGACACTTCAGCATGCATCAGTCCACACCCGCTACTGAAACACAGCACGGAACATTGTTCACATGTACACATGAAATTGTGTTGCTCTAAGGAGGAGGTTGAAAAGGTTGGCTTGTGTTGATGACTTAGCTCCCACAGTCCAGGATATGCATCCTGTAGTGCATCTTAAATAAAAACCCGGCTTTGTTTTCCCTAACAAGAGTGTTTGTGTGGTGTCACTGAGGTTTACTTGATGCCTAATGCCCTCCCCCTAACTGGGTCAATGCGAAAGATGTCATGTTGCAGCGCAGTATTTTGCAAAATAATTAATTTAGTAATTTGAAATGTAATTCTTGCTCAAGTATACATCAGCCACAACATTGATACCAAGTCACTGTATATGTGTGGCCTGTTTGAGTTCATTCAGAACCATCAGCAATGTGATTTAAAACTTATGTTGTACTTTTACTTATCTTCCATTGCTTGTTCTTAGAGGCTGGCAACAGGCCAAAGACCTTTGAATAATATAAGCAACTGTGGTCACAAAAGCTTCAAGCTGCTTGGGCATGCTCTTGGAGACCCTGTATACCTTGACCATGCTTGGCAAATATTTTCTTCCTTAAATCCTCTGACATCCTCCTAGATTCTGTCTATAATTTTTGACTTTTTGCCTGAAACACCCCTGACACTGATTGAAGACAATAGTCCGTTTGTAATATGGTAATGGTAAATGGACTGTATTTATATAGCGCTTTTCTAGTATAGAATACATATAGACCACTCAAAGCGCTTTACAGGAAAGTCACATTCACCCATTCACACACATTCATACAGCGCTGCTATTTACCACGCATTTTCCTGTCACATTCATACTCATTCATGCACTGTCGGAAGAGCCGTTAGAGGCAAGTTAGGGTTAAGTGTCTTGCCCAAGGACACAACGGCATGTGTACTGGCGAGAGGTGGGATCGAACAAACGGCTCTACGTCCTGAGCCACAGCCGCCCCGATAATATCACTACAGGTCACATATTTATAATCATCTCTAAAGGGTATGAATAGTTTTGTCCATGCCATTTTCACAAGGCTTGCAGGTATACTTTATACAAGAGCTTTTAATTTCATCACACCATGAATGAAACTTTGTCAGAGTGAGGTTTAAGTGTACCAACCCCTTCTATGCACATGTATTTATAAAGGTAAAATAGCTAAATGTGTATGTGACTGCTTTGCATTGTTTGAAAAGTACAACCATGCTGTAAAGTCTGAAACATTGATCCGAAAAGATACGCATTAATAAGGCTTCTGACATGACAGATTATTGGAGATTTGCCTAAGATGTCCTCTGCAGTACTACATGCACCAATCAGCCACAACATTAGAACCAGTCAGAGATATTAATTCCTATTTCTAGTTTTCTGTTGTTGTGTTTGTGTGTGCATTGTTAACCCAGAGTACTGTAATTGGGATAGATGGGGTGGAAAGTTTTGAAGCCATAACCTATTGTGAAAATTGATCTGATTTCTTAATTTATCATTTATCATTCATTTAATTAATTTAACATGTTTATATATATATTGATGAAGACTTTTATTTTAAGTCATGTAAGTTCTCTTGTTCAGAAGTAGAATATAGAATATAATATTTTAAAATGAACTCTGGGTTCAAAAGTCTAAAATACATGACCTTGTGTTGCTGGCTAGAAAAAAACCCTAATGAATCATCAATAAGTGATGATTTGTTTTTTCCTTACCATCAGGACAGTGAAATCCATGATGCAGATTGCTTATGAATAACTAACTGGGCGAGTTCTGATGAAAATCATCTCTTTCCTTTTGATCCACTCGAGACAGCAACTGAACTGTCCTGGTGTGATTTACAGGCAGAAGATATTAAGAAAGAAAACTTTGTGAGAAAGAGAAGGTAGAAACTAAATCCTACGAACTTGTTAAAATACAGCTGCTTTTGATTCATCAGTCTATTTACTCCATAACATCCGCGTCCTGGTTAGTTTAACTCCACATGTCTTCTTTGCCTGTATAATTTGCCCATCATGTGGGCCAAGTTGAGCAGAGAGCCCCTCTTTTTTTGCCTAACTTCTTATCTGACTTCTTTCAGTCAGTGTGGGAATTGTTGAGATATGTACTGATTACGTCTATCACAAGAAATTGTTACTTCTACTGTCTAAGTGCTTGTGTCTTCAAATCAGAGTGCTGTTGATAGGTAGTCATGATAATTTGCTTTCATTGACGCACTGGACAAATATTATACTAAGTAAACATCCTTGTAACCAAGAATACCTGTTCTCACCCATTGCCCTGTGAAAGCCCTGACATGGAGCTGTGTGCTGATAGCACCGCCATGCCCAAAGGCACTGCGTCACACGGGGAGTGTTTGAATGTGACTGTTCGCAGCTGCCTGCTTCCAAGTGCTTGTTTGGCCGCCCTGTCATCACAGCTTCGCCGTGATCTTTGGTGAGACTTTATCTAACATGTTTGGTTTGGAAGTAAACTCAGAGCAGGATGTTGCCACAGTTGAAGGTGGATGCAGCTAAACACACACACGTGTAGTTTGGCTACTTAGTGATGTTGAATTTACAGAGATCAGAGATCACAAAAGGGGTCGGACACACCTGTACAGGTTGGCGTAGGCAAGTGAAATAGCAGGCATCTCTTCCTCTCATCTTCCAGGATGACAAACTATACCTGCTTTTGTAAGCAAAGTTGTGACAGGCCCTCTCCAAAACCACAACCAGTCTGGCTTACTGGCAGAAGTTTGAAGGCGCTGGTGATGGTTTTGGCTTTGGGTAGCCAAGCTCTGCGTCCCATCAGGTCAATGAGATCGATTGCATGGTTAATGGCAGAATAATGCATGTGTTTATCCAAGATGCCATTGATGTCTGAAACCGGCTTTAATAACCTTCATTAAACACAGTCAGTGGGCAGCAGTGGCACAGGAGGTAGAGTCGTTCGTCCCGAAGGTTGGCTGTTTGATCCCAGCTTCCGCCAGTCCACATGCCGGCGGTGAATAGCAGCGCTGTATGAATGGGTGAATGTGACTTTCCTGTAAAGCGCTTTGAGTGGTCTATATGACTAGAAATGCGCTATATACATATACAGTCCATTTACCATTCGTGAAAGTCACATGGTACACGATATTAAATTGAAAACAAAAGGGTGATGTTTAGTCAAATTTGGATAGTTACACACACACACACACACACACACACACGCACACACACACACGCACACACACACTATGCATACAGTAGGAAACCAGGGCAGAAACAGACTTGCTCAGCCTGTAGCCACAGTACGATTTTTATTAATGAGAACTTTGTGGGTATACAATCTTGTCAAACTAGATCCAAGTATGCTAATACATTTAACATAAATAGAAGAATCAAGCAAGCATGCAAATCTAACTGACTGATTAAATTCTGATTGGTCAGTTACAGTCCTAAAATTCATGTGCATTACAAGTGACTGGTCCAAATGCCAGCCCTCTTGTTTGCCTCATCTCCTGCGTCGCTGGGACCTGGTGCTGGAGGGGGTCTTCACCAGTCCACTGCTGCCAAGCACAGAGCAATCTGTCTTGAGGCACCCGCAGGCGTCAATGTGGATGTAGGTGTAGACTAAGTCGTTGTCTTCTGGGCAGGAGAGGTGGACCTGCCTCTCAGACGTGGCCACCTCCTGGCAGCAGGCGCAGGTGTGCTTCAGGGATTTCATTTTGGTGGAGTAGCTGAGAGAAGAGGGAGAGACGATGGTGTGAGGCAAAAGGGAGAGAGGGAGAAATGTTTAATTCAAATTTAAGACTAAAGAGCGATTTAGACAGCGCGGCAGTATCCATACGGGAACTGAGCAAGACTCATCGTGTCAGTTTTAATACGATCTGTGTTTCCACACATAAAGATCAGCTATTAAAATGGTTATTATTCCTGAGCCTGTGGAATAGGTTGTTTAATGTCCTTGTAGTTCTGGGGGATGTTACAATGATATCATTTCACAGTCTGGGGTTTGGAGACTCTATATTTGTAGCACAAAGCCTGAGATACCGCCTTGATTCAAGATATCACCAGATATTAATCTGTCCTCTCCAATTCCCCCAACCAGGAATGATTTAATGTGACAAAATGCTCACTTGAGGAAGAAAATGTCCATATCTCCTCAATCAGAATCCTCCACATTGAAGATATTAAGAATTTTTCCATGACACAGATGATAAGGAAAATGAAATGAGGGGGACTCACAAGCTGAATGTGCCACATGTTCCACTACACGACGTGACGTTCACCAGCTCCTTGGATTGGCAGCCCTGGCTCTCCAGTTGCACAGCGGAGGTGGTCACACTGCATTGATGACCCTTCTGCACACCTGAGGCATGCCAGGAGAGGCATATTGTAAGGGAATAACACCTCAGTTAACCTGTTTACACATGATACATCTTTTCATATTTATATTCATATCTGGTATGAAAAAACTCATGGATGCAATACATACAGACACGACAGCATCCGTCTGGAGCTATGGTCTCTGTTCCCTGTGTGGAGAATCACATATTCATATATTCACATCAGCGCTCTGTTAGGCCATGTTTCATTTTGTAAAGATCCACATGAGGACAGGACGAGTTCATCAACAGGTGGTAGTGTGTTCACGACGCTGTTTTCCAGTGTCACTACATCTTTTCCATGACACATGAGCATCCCAACCCCAAGGACTCATATATTCCATTAACTAAGAGACTGCATCATGAGTGTGTGTGTGTGTGTGTGTGCAGTCTACCGGTATGCATTCATTGGCGTCATAGAGAGGACAGGTGGTCTTGGCCTCGACCGTGATGAACTGATTCCCGATCTTCACACACTCAAACTTCACACAGGGTTTCCCAGCGGGTGTCCACAGGGTGCCAGGCTGAAGAAAACACAGGACAGAATTTTAGAGCACAGTCTCCCGGGCAGAACTGCATCAGATCCGCTGCCATGTCCATATCAACATACATCTACGGTTCTTGTTCTTACTCTGAGCCAAGACATTTCTTTTCTCTACACATCGCTCATTTATTTGAGATTTTCAAATTACATTTGCTTCTGTTACAGGCAGCCATTGGTTGATAGTCATTTCACTACAGAATTCAAATCAACTTACAGACTTACAATTCTAGAGATGTGACACTGATTTAATCCTGTCATTTTGTGTTGTGGAGAGGCCACACCTCCTGGTGGGTGTACACCGAGAATTACCTTTTTCAACTACAAATCCAGAGGCCTATTTTATATTAAGTTGTTATTATAGCACGTGTGACATTGTATTATCTTATGCTGGAATAAAAGGAAAAATAGGTGCACCTGTTCAAATCAACACAAAGGGACCTGGTAGCACCATTACTTTATTTAAAAGACAGTAGAGATTTTAGAGACCTCTGTGATCTATAAATAAACTCTACTCTCTCTTTCCATTCTCTCTCTAAACACACAACACACATTGCATGCACACACACACACACATTTATACAAACCTTTAAAGTGTGTGTTTCGTTCTTCGACAGTGTCACAACGCAGCTTGTTTGGACACACTTTCCACAGCACTGGCCCGGGACGATCTGATATTCATAACCCTGACGAGAGACACAAACTCAGCATTTAAAGAAAATAGGACAATATAAAACCAGCAAAAGAGCAAGTCTGGATGAGAATATTAAATGTCAGCATTTGGATTCAGTGCAGACATTAGTATTCCTTTAGGGGTTTATCAATCCGATAAACAGTAGAGGTATATTCACATATTTTCACTATTTGTACAACATGTCTTGATGGACAATTTAGTATCCACCATCTAGTGCTCAAAGCTCAGTTGAACCCTGTGAAAAGGAATAAATGATCGGAAAGAAAAAGCATAAACCAAATTCCAAGCTTTACTCATTGTACAGGTGATGATTTGAGGGCCTGTCAATATTGTACATGATTATTTTGAATAAAGACAGCCTTTTCACAGTTTCATTCATGTCATCACATCAAAACCTGCAGTAGGACGCAGACACCGGACTCACCAGAGGGCAGTGTGTGTCACATGGTATAGGCTGACACTTTATTGTGTGATAGTGGCTGCTGGCGTCTGTCTGCTCAGTACAAGTGCACTTGTCACATGGGCTCTTGGGCACCAGGTCTCCAACCTTGATGGACGGTGGATGAAGGGTGAAAGGGTCAGCACACTTACAGCAAAACATTAGGAACACAACTCAGTATACTCCAGCCGAGTACAACACCACAGTGTCAGTCTACAACTGAACATTGTTCTTTTTGCAAAGGGGGAATTTGTGGCTGCGCTGTAGTGTTGGATTGCATTACATTCTACAGGAGTGTAGGATTTAGGTGATCTTTTATCCATCCATCCATCCATCCATTATCTACACCGCTTTATGCTTTAAGGGTCGCGTTAAAGAATGAGACCTTTATATACATCAGGAGCAGGTTCACAGAGTCCGCCATGTTGCATTGCCATGTTTCTGGCCCAGAAGAAACAAACCAAATGCTGGGTGAGGTTGAAATGTCCTTCCTATCTGCTATTCCTATCTACTATTCCTAGTCCTCAGCGGAAAACGTCATGAGGTCAAGGAAAGGTGTCAAGGAGGACTGATAGGACTCAGGAAACCCGACAGCGCTGCTCAGAGAATTCGACTTGACTTTCACTACACTACGTCATCACGCGACGGCGGATGTTATTGACGTGCGTCTGCCGTGGTGAAACTACAAATTTCCTCGGATGAACTACAAAAAACGCAGCGGCTCCATCAGCATGTTTCAGTGTTTTTTAACCACCGTGTGACATCAGATGTAAACGATTCATATGTTACAGTAACTTACATGATGACATGTGTCTCTTCTGGGTCATATTCATTCTCTTCTACTTCTTCTACTTCTACTTCGGATTTAATCATTTATGTCCTTGCATGGAGCGCCAAGTTGAATATCGCTTACTCTCACATAGGAAGCTCCTTTCCTATGCATTGAGAGAATCCGAACAGCTCTTATCATGGCTGCTGATCAAATACATCCGGGTCACGTCAAGATTTAGGAAACTTCTTAAGCCAATTTGACAATTTGACCTCACCCACTGGCTCTTGAGGGGGCCCTTTGCATTTTCACATTTCCTGAACACAGGGAGGGAGAATCTGCAACCTCACCACTAGATGCCACTAAATACCACACACTGACCTCTTAAGTTGCCAATAATACCTGTTATTGTATGTAGAAAAATTGTATTTATAGACACACACATACCATACACACAACTTTCAAAACTTTTTGTTGTAGAAAATTGTGAGAATCTCACAGACTTTGTGTGAAATGCCTCGTTGTTTGTTGTAAAATCTCACCTGATACTCGTGTTTGTTATAAACGCACACATTCGGTTTAATCTCTGCGAAGGAAACAGACAAAAACAATGAATTCATTCATAAGTTTGGTGCAACAGTCACAGTGGCCAAATAGCATGTACACACTCACCGCAGGAGTATTTGAAACAGCAGACTTCCATCACGGTTTTTAGAGTGTGACCAGCAGGACAGGACGGCACAAAATTAGAGCACTGCCTCACATCACACTCTGTTCAAAGACACAGATGGAGGAAATGAGGAGGGAATGTTCACACCAGCAAATAACAACCGAGACGCTCTGTCACATGTGCTGATGAAATACTGCAGAGACTGGATTTTCTCAGCAGGCGAGAAAAGAGCATGTTTGTGGTAACTATTCGTTTGTCGCCTCTGTCGTCCACTATGGTTACAGTATGTACAATGTCCCGCATTCACCAAGGCCTCCTCCAAATCATCAGCAGGGCTCTTGCTATCACATCAAATCTTTGATCTGTCTTTTTTGGTTTTAACCCTTCGTTTACATAGTTCGACCACTAAAAAGTGTAGAAAGCAGTTGAATGGTGGAACATTACTCCGGCCTCTGTCAAAGTTCCTGTTCCAATGTCTGGTACTGGCAAACTGGGACAGGCCTCAAGACATCGCCGAATACAAAAATGTGCAGATTACACTCGGGGAAATATGTAAATACACCGCGTGTTGAGCAGGAAGGCTGTAATGTCAGTATCAGGAGGTGCTATCCCTTTTTGGCGCTGACTTACCACATTTATCCTTTTGACAGCAGCCAGTGGTGTAGGTGACCTTGACCTGACCCTCTTGGTCACAGCTGAGGGGTGGCTGTGTTGGACAGGACACGTGACGGCAGGTGACCTCCAGTGTGTCTTCCTCACACATACACTCTTCACAGCCTTCTGTCCATGTTGCATTGGCCTGAGTACACAGTGTTTATTATACTAACTCAATCACAGGCTTTTCCTTTGTCTTTTTATGTAAAAAAAAAAATAGACTGGCATTGTACAGTGAACAAATGATTTACCTTCACCCATTTTTTGTTTGGCAACCGACAAATTTCTGTTTGGAGGAAAATATAAAGCATTAAGTCATTTCACTCATTAGACTTTTGGTGAGCCTTACTCTAGGGCTCACACTGGTAGGTACATGCTGAATACATCTCTAAAAATACATTTCATGATATAAAAAAGAAGAAGTAATTTCTACTTACTGTTTCCCCTACTGTTCATATTATTTATGGTTTAGCATTATGCTTATGGTCTAAAGCTCTGTACTGTACTGTACATTTAGAACAAGTCCAAATCTCCTTTTGTTAGTTTAACGGTGGAAAAAAGGTAGCTGCTCCAGTAACAAGTCTTCAGATTAAGAGTACCATCTGTTCTTCCCCTTGAAAGCCAGATGCACTTGCACCTTCGAGGATTTTTGTTCATCAAAAGTGCACTCAATTTTTACTGCCTCAAGATAGCAATGTGCTAACAATGTACATTTTAAGACTAACATGCCATAGGTGCTCTGATGGGCGCACATGCATTTTCTATCTAAAAATGGACGCTTGAGGGGAATTTTTTTTTTCCTTAATCGGATCCTTCTGTATCCTTCTGATACTATTAGAAATATAATGTGAGAAAACATCAGTAAAAATCTCAGGAGAATTCATGGCCAGTGATTGGGCATGTTGATGAAAACACTTCTTTGCACAAGGTAATTATCATCATGTCCTGACTCCTGCTGTTTTACCCAGATGCCACACAATGTTCCAGAGATTATCCTGCTGTTGTGGACACATCTGACAATCTCTTTTCCTATGCGTTTGCCATTGACTGTATCCATAAACTTGTGATTTGGATGATGGAATAACAAATGAAATTTTGACTTTGTCACAAAAGGCCATCAAAAACAGCAAGACACTCAGGACACTTAAGTTTTACTGCTCCGGCCACACAGTAGTATCATCTCCTCTTACCGCAGGTTGGCACACATTCATTTGAGTTGGAGGAAGAGAGGAGGAAGGTGTCATTTGGGCAGTAACAACCCTCCAGCTTCACATCGGTCATGGCACTGAAATCACTGACAGCATAGATAAATTTCTGGTTGTACCTGCAGAGACAGCAGCATGCAGTGTGAATCCCACACATTCATAAATCATTAAAAAAAACGAATTACTGCAATGAACAGCAACAATGTGGATTTGAATTGCTGTACCAGGAATCACACGTAGGCTCCACCAATGGGCCACAGGCCTTGTACACTTTGGAACTTGGACAATTATATTCTGTAACGAGATGGAAAGAGAATGAACATGTTCTTCCACAGAGGTCATTCCAGTGACGTTATTGGTGAGTTTTGAGTGCATAACAATGCTTGAATATGTAAGGTTTAGGTCAAGTTGCATACCACATAGGCCATCGGTGGCACTCCTCCAGTCAATGCATACTCCAGCCTCAGCACAGACTTTAGCATAGGTTTTTAAACTACTGCAGCCGATGTGAGGAAGGTGCATGTGGCACACATCAAACTCGCAGCCCTCAACAAACGGACTGTAGTCGATGATCTTGTGGCAAGCTTCAAACACACTGGGGAAGATGGCATTCATAGTTGGTAAACACTGGACACAAGCTGAACACATCACATCTGGCATTGCACTGGAATGTTAAGTTTGTTCTCTCTTTTAATTTCTGTTTGCTTGCATGCTGTATGTAAGGCTTCAAACTGGGCATTTATGTTTCCATCCAGAATGTTGTCTTTAACTATTGTTATAAAAAAAATGAAAAACATGTCAATTGGAGGATTAGTAAGATCTAAAATTCACAGCAGAGAATTAATATTCAAACAAAATGATGTCTGAACCTGATGTTGCTCCTACCTGCTCTTGATGATCTCACAGATGGTTGTATTACAGGTATTAGGCGTAGGTATTGGTGAAGGCTGAACTGGAGGTTCACAGTGACTGTTGTTAGTGTGCCACTCGTGTGCCATATTAGGACATGAAGGATCAATTTTGCCACTGGGCAGCATGCAGTCATCTTTTCGGTTGTTGTCACATGTGCCTAGAGAAATCGTTATCATTAGTAAAAAAAACAACATGATTTTGTTTTCTTGCTCAATCACAAGAATTAGGAAGAAGCCATTTTAATATCAACTCTTTTTTTTCAAAGAAGAAATATTACTGAACATGTACAAAATGTTCAATCTGTTGTAAATATCATGTGCACAAAATATTCAACTACTGTAAATCCATCCATCCATCCATCCATCATCTAGACCGCTTTATCCCTTAAGGGTCGCAAGGGGGCTGGAGCCCATCCCAGCTGATATTGGGCGCGAGGCGGCGTTCACCCTGAACAGGTCGCCAGTTCATCGCAGGGCAACATACAGAGACAAACAACCATTCACACTTACATTCACCTACGGACAGTTTAGAGTCTCCAATTAACCTAATCCCAATCTGCATGTTTTTGGACTGTGGAAGGAAGCCGGAGTACCCAAAGAGAACCTACATGCATACACAGGGAGAACATGCAAACTCCAAACGGAAAGGCCCTGGTTGGTTAAAACAGGGATCCAAACCAAGAACCTTCTTGCTGTGAGGCAACAGTAATCACCATTACTACTGTAAATGCTTGTCATTTATCAATTGATGTCCAAAATCAGACAGAAAGTAAAGATACTGGTAATCTCTGCTACAGGACTCACCACACTGTCCCTGCGTGTTTCCGCCAAATTCACTATAAGGCAGGGTGATACCGAATATGAGTCCGGAGAAGGTGACCTTGGCATGAATTTTTGGGATGATGAGCACTGTATCAATACCGGTGGTGGTTATACGGAAGTCACCATTTTGGTATGCAGGCCTTACAGGCTTGTCATTTACGGAAATCTAAAACAAAGGCATGAAAAGATTACTGTCAGAAACAACAATAAAAAACTTTCTTGACAATTTTTCAATGCATCTACTCTCTGGTATGAAAGCCCGTTATTGGAAAGTTTTAAAAATTAGGATTAGACCAGGTACGTCCATTTAGTTAGTCCAAACCGGTGGATGCATCTGCACTGAAGGCTCAAATAATGACAAGAGTTTAAATGGTAAAGGTGGCATTTGTTTACCTTGTTTGTGAAATGGCCATTAAAATCCTTCTGTGTAATAAAGATCTTGTAGCTTTTGTAGAAGACAGTGATGGACTGAGGACAGGACAAGCCATCAACTGAACCGCAGTAGAAGTTATCGATCATAACGCTGAAGTGGTATTTGGGCAAGATCTCTTTCACCAGCCAGTAGGAGCAGTTGCCTTGAAAAGCATAGTAGGTTCCGTCGAAGGTGACATAATGGGGATCTCCCCAACCGTAGCACATGCCTTCAAGGGATGCGGATATTAGATTATTAAAACACCATTTCAAATTATCTGATATCATCTGGTACACAACATATATTGGTAGATATAGATGACATGTAAGTATATTATTTTATACATTATTATATGTGTAACTTTAAAAAGAAATAGGTCAGACTTACATTGGCATTCATAGTGGGAGCAACATTCATCATCATCATCTTTCACTTCAATAGCAGGGAAGTTATTTGCACAAACTACAGGCTTCGGAGTTGGACATTGTGTGTGGTTATAGTTCACATGGCCATTATTACATATTCCTATGCGACAGTTTTTATCCCTCCAAGTTTCACCATGCTATGAGGAGAATTGAGATTGAAATTAAAGAAAAAAGGAGGGAGCTGTTTTTTTCATAGAATGTTCATATTGATTATTAATGCTAATGATAAATATTCAATGGTTAAGGCTATCATTAAATGCTTGGACTTAAAGGGGCAGTAAGCAATTTTGGAGAAAGATTGTTTGTTGTGGATTTTTTGACTGTACTGGTCGGGGCTAAATCCTGTAGCCTTGGGTGTGGGAGACACGTGCTAACTACAAGGCTAAAACCCCTGAGTCCTTGCACCTGTCGCTAGCATGTCTCTAAAGGTGTCAGGGAGTGATGTCTACAAACTCCACATGCATTATTGCGTGGTGCAGCCACTTTTTTTGGTTTTCAATTTACAGAGCCAGGGCTGTGCCGGAAAAACAGACACAGAACTGACAGCTAGTGGACCGTGAGGATTTATTCACTGAATTTTACAGAAAGTGTATTGGATTAAAATCGCTTACTGCCCTTTAAAGGAGTTGTAGTTCAACAAATACATATTTATCAATAAATCAATTAATTTTCTGCCTACAGCCCATATTCACAAATCACAATTAGCCTCACATGGCTAAAATAAACACTGTTAAATGTGTACAAAGCCTAAACAAATATATATATATATATACACATAAGTCATTAATGAATTATTACCTTTCTTGTAGGAGTTACATCATTGCAATCTTTCCCAGATGTAGAACACTGGTAGTGTTTCTGCACCACAAGACAGCTCTCATTGCAGTACCCTATGTAACAGTGGCCATTATAGTCTGTCTCATTGTAGACTATGGAACCTGCAAATGAGGCATGGGAAGATTGTTGAAAAGGGTCCATCACATATTTGAAAAAAACATATTAAACATGGGTAACACACAAATGTATACTGATTTACTGATAGATGCTGAATATCATGTAGAAACTTGCTCATGAATGAAGTTCTCCTTTGGGAGAGGAAGGAGCTATACAATCTCTGTACTGTATGTGATTTAGTATGAAGATGCTTGAACTTTGGATATTCTGCCTGTAAATGACATGTGGGGATGTAATGTAACAGTAACATAACTAAACTGTCGTTTTGACCACACCAGCAACTGGTTTGCATAAAGTCAGAGAAGAGAAGCTGATGGTACAAATGTCTTTTAAATAAACTCAGTAGATTTATTGTCCCATTAGTTTGTAAGGCTAGCTAACGTGCTGACTGACAGACTGCTTTTCGATTTGATTGGATTATCGGAGTTGATTCTCAGATAAGCCGGCCGGCCGCGAGTCTAGCTTGGCCATGCCTGCGGTCGTCGTTCGCTTGCGGGGAGAAAATTATGGCGTAGACGCGATCTGTTTTTCCTCACTTCAAGGGGGGAGGTGCTGCTCAGGTTGGGGGCGTGGTCGCCCCAGTAGCAGGAGTCAACTTACGTCACTTGACGCCCGGGCTGTGAATGGCTCGTTTACAGACCGTCTGCACGGCCAACCCAAACCACGAATCAACGACTCATTGTTTTCTTTTCATTCTCCGTGGGCTGGCAGACACCCCAGATAATGAAATATAAGTGGAGGCAGGCTGAAAAGGTGCCTGGAGCATAATATGGGCCCTTTAAAGAGAAGTTGTCTGATATATTGTGCATGCTGTGTTGTAATAACTGCTGGTTGCGAGGGTCAGTGGTTGGATTCACACCTTCACTGTTCAACTTATGATCTCAATGGCATGAATATTGATATTTTAAGTGAACACCCATTTTCAGACTGATTTCACAGGTTTGGTTAATAAGTCCCTTTTTAGAGGGTGTTGCCCTGAATTACTAGCCCGGGGCTCCAGACAAATTTTGGGAGCTAATTTAAATTTGCTCTGCCTTAATACGGTCTGGATCCCCTCCATTGGGAAGTGATAATGGGCGGGGTTTATTCCATGATACAGATGGAAGCAACTTCTGAAAACAACCAAGGCTGGCCAATATTTTCAAATTCCTCCCACAAACATGACAACACTTGATCAAAGACATTGTGGAATCATCAGCACAGGCATGTCCTCGCTGTACGCTTCACTCTGTTTACTTTTTTGTTTCGCTAAATAGACGTCACATGATTGGTCTGCGTCCGTCGATAAAGCCTCTTGGAAATCGAAAATGAACCGAGAGGTCCCAGACTAATACGTATTTGAGTATTGGTCTGGCCACAGCAGGCTACCGAATTACTAATTTCCAGTAATATTTTTATGAATATTAATAATTGTCTTTATTGGTTATTATTAATAACTTGCTAATTTCCAAATATTCTCCTACCGATGCACAACAAGAGGTCAGAAAAGCAATAATCCTAAATGGAAAATGTATAAAGATGTATATTAACTGCAAGGTTGTGCCTTAATAAATTAAAACTTACCACTGCTGAACTTTGAACCGTTATGAAAACAATTGCAAATCTGTGGCTTGGTCACTGGTTGATAGATTTCTCCTGTCACTACAGGTAACTCGGTTGTGGTAGAAGTTGAAGTGGTCGATGTAGTAGTTGTAGGTGGCTGGGTTGTAGTAAGTCTTGTGGTTGAAGAAGTAAGAGGTGTTGTAGTGGGATTTGTTGTAGATGGTGTTGGGCACCCGCAACATTTGAATTTAATCTCATAATCCAAACACTCTTTCTGAAGTCCTTGATGTATGTTGTTACATATGAGACCCACATTTTTATTGCAAATCACAGCTTGCCCCACATCTGATATTGAAAGATATGGGTGACTGACAGCTCTACACTGGACTTCTTCTGGAGCTGAGCAAATGTGATAACCAGCGGAAATTATTTTCTGGATGGATTCATCTTCTCCACCATTGGGGCCTGGTGTGGGTTCACCAAGATTGATCCAATCTGACCAACCACATGTTGCATCATGTCCCCCAGGGCAAGGTACAGTTGTAGGTGGCCTGGTGGTAGTAGTCGTTTCGGTTGTGGTTGAAGCTGTGGTGGTTGAAGTTGTAGTTGTTGTTTCAGCTGTGGTAGTAGGTGTAGTTGTTGAGGTGGTTGTAGGTGGCCGAGTAGTTGTTGTTTCAATTGTGGTAGTAGTAGTTGTTGTAGTTGGCTGAGATGTTGTGGTTGTTGTTTCAGTTGTGGTTGTAGTGGTAGTTGTAGGTGGCTCAGTTGTTGTAGAAGGTGTAGTGGTTGTAGTTGTAGTTGGGTGAGTTGTTGTTTCAGTTGTGGTAGTAGGTGTAGTGGTTGTAGTTGTAGTTGGGTGAGTTGTTGTGTCAGTTGTGGTAGTAGGTGTAGTGGTTGAAGTAGTTTTTGTAGGTGCCTGGGTTGTTGTTTCAGTTCCAGTAGTAGGTCTCATGGTTGTAGAAGTAAGAGGTGTTGTAATGGGATTTGTAGTAGATGGTGTTTGGCAACCGCAACATTTGAATTTAATCTCATAAT
Source organism: Scophthalmus maximus (assembly GCF_022379125.1). Taxonomy (NCBI): domain Eukaryota; kingdom Metazoa; phylum Chordata; class Actinopteri; order Pleuronectiformes; family Scophthalmidae; genus Scophthalmus; species Scophthalmus maximus. The sequence goes on from NC_061518.1 coordinate 25,914,409, forward strand.
CCAAACACTCTTTCTGAAGTCCTTGATGTTTGTTGTTACATATGAGACCCACATTTTTATTGCAAATCACAGCTTGCCCCACATCTGATATTGAAAGATGTGGGTGAATCACAGCTCTACACTGGACTTCTTCTGGAGCTGAGCAAATGTGATAACCAGCAGAAATTATTTTCTGGATGGATTCATCTTCTCCACCATTGGGGCCTGGTGTGGGTTCACCAAGATTGATCCAATCTGACCAACCACATGTTGCATCATGTCCCCCAGGGCAAGGTCCAGTTATAGGTGGCCTGGTGGTAGTAGTCGTTTCAGTTGTGGTTGAAGGTGTGGTGGTTGAAGTTGTAGTTGTTGTTTCAGCTGTGGTAGTAGGTGTAGTAGTTGAGGTGGTTGTAGGTGGCCGGGTAGTTGTTGTTTCAATTGTGGTAGTAGTAGTTGTTGTAGTTGGCTGAGATGTTGTGGTTGCTGTTTCAGTTGTGGTTGTAGTGGAAGTTGTAGGTGGCTCAGTTGTTGTGTCAGTTGTGGTAGTAGGTGTAGTGGTTGGAGTTGTAGTTGGGTGAGTTGTTGTTTCAGTTGTGGTAGTAGGTGTAGTGGTTGTAGTTGTAGTTGGGTGAGTTGTTGTTTCAGTTGTGGTAGAAGGTGTAGTGGTTGAAGTAGTTGTTGTAGGAGCCTGGGTTGTTGTTTCAGTTCCAGTAGTAGGTCTCGTGGTTGTAGAAGTAAGAGATGTTGTAATGGGATTTGTAGTAGATGGTGTTTGGCAACTGCAACATTTGAATTTAATTTCATAATCCAAACACTCTTTCTGAAGTCCTTGATGTATGTTGTTACATATGAGACCCACATTTTTATTGCAAATCACAGCTTGCCCCACATCTGATATTGAAAGATGTGGGTGACTGACAGCTCTACACTGGACTTCTTCTGGAGCTGGGCAAATGTGATAACCAGCGGAAATTATTTTCTGGATGGATTCATCTTCTCCACCATTGGGGCCTGGTGTGGGTTCACCAAGATTGATCCAATCTGACCAACCACATGTTGCATCATGTCCCCCAGGGCAAGGTCCAGTAGGTGGCCTGGTGGTAGTAGTCGTTTCGGTTGTGGTTGAAGGTGTGGTGGTTGAAGTTGTAGTTGTTCTTTCAGCTGTGGTAGTAGGTGTAGTAGTTGAGGTGGTTGTAGGTGGCCAGGTAGTTGTTGTTTCAATTGTGGTAGTAGTAGTTGTTGTAGTTGGCTGAGATGTTGTGGTTGTTGTTTCAGTTGTGGTTGTAGTGGTAGTTGTAGGTGGCTCAGTTGTTGTTTCAGTTGTTGTAGAAGGTGTAGTGGTTGTAGTTGTAGTTGGGTGAGTTGTTGTTTCAGTTGTGGTAGTAGGTGTAGTGGTAGTAGTTGTAGTTGGGTGAGTTGTTGTTTCAGTTGTGGTAGTAGGTGTAGTGGTTGTAGTTGTAGTTGGGTGAGTTGTTGTTTCAGTTGTGGTAGAAGGTGTAGTGGTTGAAGTAGTTGTTGTAGGTGCCTGGGTTGTTGTTTCAGTTCCAGTAGTAGGTCTCATGGTTGTAGAAGTAAGAGGTGTTGTAATGGGATTTGTAGTAGATGGTGTTTGGCAACTGCAACATTTGAATTTAATTTCATAATCCAAACACTCTTTCTGAAGTCCTTGATGTATGTTGTTACATATGAGACCCACATTTTTATTGCAAATCACAGCTTGCCCCACATCTGATATTGAAAGATGTGGGTGAATCATAGCTCTACACTGGACTTCTTCTGGAGCTGAGCAAATGTGATAACCAGCAGAAATTATTTTCTGGATGGATTCATCTTCTCCACCATTGGGGCCTGGTGTGGGTTCACCAAGATTGATCCAATCTGACCAACCACATGTTGCATCATGTCCCCCAGGGCAAGGTCCAGTTGTAGGTGGCCTGGTGGTAGTAGTCGTTTCAGTTGTGGTTGAAGGTGTGGTGGTTGAAGTTGTAGTTGTTGTTTCAGCTGTGGTAGTAGGTGTAGTAGTTGAGGTGGTTGTAGGTGGCCGGGTAGTTGTTGTTTCAATTGTGGTAGTAGTAGGAGTTGTTGTTGGCTGAGATGTTGTGGTTGTTGTTTCAGTTGTTGTAGTGGTTGTAGTTGTAGTTGGGTGAGTTGTTGTGTCAGTTGTGGTAGTAGGTGTAGTGGTTGTAGTTGTAGTTGGGTGAGTTGTTGTTTCAGTGGTGGTAGAAGCTGTAGTGGTTGAAGTAGTTGTTGTAGGAGCCTGGGTTGTTGTTTCAGTTCCAGTAGTAGGTCTCGTGGTTGTAGAAGTAAGAGATGTTGTAATGGGATTTGTAGTAGATGGTGTTTGGCAACTGCAACATTTGAATTTAATTTCATAATCCAAACACTCTTTCTGAAGTCCTTGATGTATGTTGTTACATATGAGACCCACATTTTTATTGCAAATCACAGCTTGCCCCACATCTGATATTGAAAGATGTGGGTGACTGACAGCTCTACACTGGACTTCTTCTGGAGCTGGGCAAATGTGATAACCAGCGGAAATTATTTTCTGGATGGATTCATCTTCTCCACCATTGGGGCCTGGTGTGGGTTCACCAAGATTGATCCAATCTGACCAACCACATGTTGCATCATGTCCCCCAGGGCAAGGTCCAGTAGGTGGCCTGGTGGTAGTAGTCGTTTCGGTTGTGGTTGAAGGTGTGGTGGTTGAAGTTGTAGTTGTCCTTTCAGCTGTGGTAGTAGGTGTAGTAGTTGAGGTGGTTGTAGGTGGCCGGGTAGTTGTTGTTTCAATTGTGGTAGTAGTAGTTGTTGTAGTTGGCTGAGATGTTGTGGTTGTTGTTTCAGTTGTGGTTGTAGTGGTAGTTGTAGGTGGCTCAGTTGTTGTTTCAGTTGTTGTCGAAGGTGTAGTGGTTGTAGTTGTAGTTGGGTGAGTTGTTGTTTCAGTTGTGGTAGTAGGTGTAGTGGTAGTAGTTGTAGTTGGGTGAGTTGTTGTTTCAGTTGTGGTAGTAGGTGTAGTGGTTGTAGTTGTAGTTGGGTGAGTTGTTGTTTCAGTTGTGGTAGAAGGTGTAGTGGTTGAAGTAGTTGTTGTAGGTGCCTGGGTTGTTGTTTCAGTTCCAGTAGTAGGTCTCATGGTTGTAGAAGTGAGAGGTGTTGTAATGGGATTTGTAGTAGATGGTGTTTGGCAACCGCAACATTTGAATTTAATCTCATAATCCAAACACTCTTTCTGAAGTCCTTGATGTTTGTTGTTACATATGAGACCCACATTTTTATTGCAAATCACAGCTTGCCCCACATCTGATATTGAAAGATATGGGTGAATCACAGCTCTACACTGGACTTCTTCTGGAGCTGAGCAAACGTGATAACCAGCAGAAATTATTTTCTGGATGGATTCATCTTCTCCACCATTGGGGCCTGGTGTGGGTTCACCAAGATTGATCCAATCTGACCAACCACATGTTGCATCATGTCCCCCAGGGCAAGGTCCAGTTGTAGGTGGCCTGGTGGTAGTAGTCGTTTCAGTTGTGGTTGAAGGTGTGGTGGTTGAAGTTGTAGTTGTTTTTTCAGCTGTGGTAGTAGGTGTAGTAGTTGAGGTGGTTGCAGGTGGCCGGGTAGTTGTTGTTTCAATTGTGGTAGTAGTAGGAGTTGTTGTTGGCTGAGATGTTGTGGTTGTTGTTTCAGTTGTTGTTGTAGTGGTAGTTGTAGTTGGGTGAGTTGTTGTTTCAGTTGTGGTAGTAGGTGTAGTGGTTGTAGTTGTAGTTGGGTGAGTTGTTGTTTCAGCTGTGGTAGAAGCTGTAGTGGTTGAAGTAGTTGTTGTAGGAGCCTGGGTTGTTGTTTCAGTTCCAGTAGTAGGTCTCGTGGTTGTAGAAGTAAGAGATGTTGTAATGGGATTTGTAGTAGATGGTGTTTGGCAACTGCAACATTTGAATTTAATTTCATAATCCAAACACTCTTTCTGAAGTCCTTGATGTATGTTGTTACATATGAGACCCACATTTTTATTGCAAATCACAGCTTGCCCCACATCTGATATTGAAAGATGTGGGTGAATCACAGCTCTACACTGGACTTCTTCTGGAGCTGAGCAAATGTGATAACCAGCGGTAATTATTTTCTGGATGGATTCATCTTCTCCACCATTGGGGCCTGGTGTGGGTTCCCCAAGATTGATCCAATCTGACCAACCACATGTTGCATCATGTCCCCCAGGGCAAGGTACAGTAGGTGGCCTGGTGGTAGTAGTCGTTTCGGTTGTGGTTGAAGGTGTGGTGTTTGAAGTTGTAGTTGTTCTTTCAGCTGTGGTAGTAGGTGTAGTAGTTGAGGTGGTTGTAGGTGGCCGGGTAGTTGTTGTTTCAATTGTGGTAGTAGTAGTTGTTGTAGTTGGCTGAGATGTTGTGGTTGTTGTTTCAGTTGTGGTTGTAGTGGTAGTTGTAGGTGGCTCAGTTGTTGTTTCAGTTGTTGTAGAAGGTGTAGTGGTTGTAGTTGTAGTTGGGTGAGTTGTTGTTTCAGTTGTGGTTGTAGTGGTAGTTGTAGGTGGCTCAGTTGTTGTAGAAGGTGTAGTGGTTGTAGTTGTAGTTGGGTGAGTTGTTGGTTCAGTTGTGGTTGTAGTGGTTGTTGTAGGTGGCTCAGTTGTTGTAGAAGGTGTAGTGGTTGTAGTTGTAGTTGGGTGAGTTGTTGTTTCAGTTGTGGTAGTAGGTGTAGTGGTTGTAGTTGTAGTTGGGTGAGTTGTTGTTTCAGCTGTGGTAGAAGCTGTAGTGGTTGAAGTAGTTGTTGTAGGTGCCTGGGTTGTTGTTTCAGTTCCAGTAGTAGGTCTCTTGGTTGTAGAAGTAAGAGGTGTTGTAGTGGGATTTGTAGTAGATGGTGTTTGGCAACCGCAACATTTGAATTTAATCTCATAATCCAAACACTCTTTCTGAAGTCCTTGATTTTTATTGTTACATATGAGACCCACATTTTTATTGCAAATCACAGCTTGCCCTACATCTGATATTGAAAGATGTGGGTGAATCACAGCTCTACACTGGACTTCTTCTGGAGCTGAGCAAATGTGATAACCAGCAGAAATTATTTTCTGGATGGATTCATCTTCTCCACCATTGGGGCCTGGTGTGGGTTCACCAAGATTGATCCAATCTGACCAACCACATGTTGCATCATGTCCCCCAGGGCAAGGTCCAGTTGTAGGTGGCCTGGTGGTAGTAGTCGTTTCGGTTGTGGTTGAAGCTGCGGTGGTTGAAGTTGTAGTTGTTCTTTCAGCTGTGGTAGTAGGTGTATTAGTTGAGGTGGTTGTAGGTGGCCGGGTAGTTGTTGTTTCAGTTGTGGTAGTAGTAGTTGTTGTAGTTGGCTGAGATGTTGTGGTTGTTGTTTCAGTTGTGGTTGTAGTGGTAGTTGTAGGTGGCTCAGTTGTTGTAGAAGGTGTAGTGGTTGTAGTTGTAGTTGGGTGAGTTGTTGTTTCAGTTGTGGTAGTAGGTGTAGTGGTTGTAGTTGTAGTTGGGTGAGTTGTTGTTTCAGCTGTGGTAGAAGGTGTAGTGGTTGAAGTAGTGGTTGAAGGGGCCTGGGTTGTTGTTTCAGTTGTGGTTGTAGTGGTAGTTGTAGGTGGCTCAGTTGTTGTAGAAGGTGTAGTGGTTGTAGTTGTAGTTGGGTGAGTTGTTGTTTCAGTTGTGGTAGTAGGTGTAGTGGTTGAAGTTGTAGTTGGGTGAGTTGTTGTTTCAGTTGTGGTAGAAGCTGTAGTGGTTGAAGTAGTTGTTGTAGGTGCCTGGGTTGTTGTTTCAGTTCCAGTAGTAGGTCTCATGGTTGTAGAAGTAAGAGGTGTTGTTATGGGAGTTGTAGTAGATGGTGTTTGGCAACCGCAACATTTGAATTTAATCTCATAATCCAAACACTCTTTCTGAAGTCCTTGATGTGTGTTGTTACATATGAGACCCACATTTTTATTGCAAATCACAGCTTGCCCCACATCTGATATTGGAAGATGTGGGTGAATGACAGCTCTACACTGGACTTCTTCTGGAGCTGAGCAAATGTGATAACCAGCAGAAATTATTTTCTGGATGGATTCATCTTCTCCACCATTGGGGCCTGGTGTGGGTTCACCAAGATTGATCCAATCTGACCAACCACATTTTGCATCATGTCCCCCAGGGCAAGGTTCAGTGGTAGGTTGCCTAATTGTTTCAGTTGTGGTCGAAGGTGTGGTGGTAGAAGTTGTAGGTGGCTGGGTAGTCGTTGTTTCAGTTCTGGTAGTAGTTGTTGGATTTTGCTGAGATGTTGTGGTTGTAGTAGTAGTAGTTGTAGGTGGCATAGACGTTGTTGTTTCAGTTTTGGTTGTAGTAGTAATTGTAGTTGGTCGAGTTGTTGTTTTTTCAGTCTTGGTTAAAGGTGTAGTGGCTGATTTAGTAGTTGTAGGTGGATGTGTTGTACTGGATGAGGTTGTAAAAGTAGGACTTGTAGGATGCAGTGTCATGTTGCACTGTACTGTCTTGCAACATTTTACCTTTATTTCATAATTTAAACATATGGGGGGATCCTGTAAGTTGTTCTTGCACAGGAGTCCTACGTGGTTATTACATGTTATGTTTTGCTCTAATTGTTTTAGAGGAGTGGATGCATAGTGCACTCCCCGACACTCCACTGCCACTGGATTCTCACAGATGTTATATCCTTTTTGGATGATGTGTTTGATGGTTTCATTGTCCCCACCATCAGGATGGTGTTCAGGGTAGTCTGAGCTTATCCATTTTGACCAGAAGCATAATCTTTCTTGACAAGGTGTTTTAGTAACATATTCTGTTGTTGTAGGTATCACTGTGGTTGAGGTTGGATGTACTGATGATGGAGCAGGCTTTGTTGGGCATGCTCTATAGTCACAACACAGAACTCTGACCTGGTAGTTAAAGCATAAGGCCAGTGGCCCTGACTGGTCTTCATTCCTGCACGTCAGCCCTTTATCTAGGTTACATTGCACCACTTGTCCCACATTGTCACTGGTGACATTTGGGAATTTTTCTGCTCTGCATTGTATCTGACTTGGCTTATTACATATCTTGTGCCCTGCCCCTCTAATTTTTTCATATGTTTCATTGTCTCCTCCTGGAGTTCCAAGTGCGGGGAAGCTGGAATCATACCATGGCGACCATTCACAAGGATTACACGTGACTGACCCTGAAGACACACATAATATAGGCATTGGTTTAGTGGTAAATCTTACATTATAAAGCTGTATATAGCTGTATGTCTTGAATCTCCAAAATAAAAACCTTTAGCGTACCTGGTGTGGTTGATGTAAAAACAAATGTGGTTGGAGACTGGCTGGTTGTAGTAGAGGTTGCAGTAGGCAGCTTTGTTGTCGGGGGAGATACTGGGCATGGGTATGACACATGGTCAATGATACCGTCCTTCTTGCACACTGCTGTCATGCAGTTACCATGTCCATCTGTTGTGTTATAAATTGTATTGCCAGGGGGATATTTGTTTCCATGATATGTGCAACTACAGGCTGTAAAAAGAGGATACATATTATTAACATACCAACCTAACCTGATGAGTATGCATTTTTTAAAACCCATAATATATCAAAATGTAAATATACCTTGTGCATCGTAATGGCATTTGATGGTCATTGAACTGCATGTGCTTCAAGGGAAAAAACATTTTTTTCTGATTCACTCTCAGTTCAAACCTGCCAAAAAGTCTTATTACCTTGGTTAACAGATGGAATATGCAAGACCTACCATGTGTAACAGTTTTTGGTTGTTGGCACTTCGTCACCATTGTCATAGTGTCTCCCATCTTTATCGTAGCAGCCACATTGTTCTTTTACAACACATGTCATTGTATCCTCATCAAAGTATGGCTGAACAGGAGGACACTTTGGATAGCAACCTAATTGAGAAACAGACACCTATTCATACAGTGCAAGGTATGGGTACTTTTTGGTATTATTAAAAACAGGGATAGCAACAGCTAAAAGTGGTACGTTTTTTCTTTTCCCGTATTTGAATAGTGATAATGTTTAAGAACTTTTTTAATGCGACTGTAAAAAAATGACTGTCTTTACTGTCTTGTCTTTAATAATCCATCACAAATTTATAAAATTCATTTGAATTAGGTCATGTTATGAAAAATGTTGTACCTTCTAGAGGAGGTATCTCTGTGGAGCAGCTGCCTGAGGGGTTCCTGCAGGTTTTCATACAAGGAGATCCACATGGCATGTAGTGCCATTCACATTCACCAGGGGGGTTGTAGTAATCACAGAAGAGAGCTTGAAAAAAAGGAAAAAATCATTATGGGCATCGTGTTGTATATTTTTACCTTAATATTAGGCAGACATGGAACTTTGACTTGTGGAAATTTCATTGAAAAAGGCCTTTTTTATTTTTGTTTAACATTATGCAACCCTGATAACTTAGTCTTTCCCTTTTTTCTTGAAACATGGATTTACCTGAGAAGAACTATATGCTCCTCAACAAGCAATTTTTCATCCTATAGTTACTTACGGCAGATTTTAGGTGTTCTCCATCGTACACAGACACCTTCTTGATTACAGGATTCAGCGTAAGCAGCCACAGCAGTGCAGAAGCACTCGCAGTCTCCACCAGTGTCACAAGCACATGAATCAAACGCACATGCTTCATAGTATGGAGAAGGATCCACCTGCAGTGTTTGACGAGACAGTGGTGAGTTCAATGGTTAGGAAACCCCACAAGACAAAATGGAGGAAAGGCACTCCTGCACTTACATATTACAGTTTTTTCTACTACATTCATCGTATTAAGCAGGTATAGCTAGATACTTTCCAAATCAAAATTTTAGTACAGAGCATACAGTATGTGTAGATTTAGAATGGGACACATTGTTAGAGATTAAACTACCCATTATATATAAAAAACCTCACCTCAATGAACAACAAATATTAAAATGCTGCACAAATGTCAATGCATTGGTAATAATAATCAAATATTATAGTGTAATATATTATGATTTAAAATTGCAAAAGGATTCTTATAATACATTTTCTTGGTAATACATCTATATAGTACTTTTAATGGCAGGATTTTGTCATGGTGATTGAGTAATCCTGAATACTTGTTTCACCACTGAATGTATGACTGCAGAGTGTATGCACTGGCAAACGTGAACGCATCCATGCATGACTACATGTTATGTAGCATGAACAGAACAATTTAAATGCCTTTTAGTTTTTGATGTTTATCTTATCAAAAAAGGAAAACATGGCCTGGTGCTACAGAACATTTAATGGGATTCATTTGCTGAAAATCAAAGCAAATCACATAATTTGTCTTTGCCTTTTCTTGGAAAGATGCCGACCAGGAGTAAGCTTGAAAGTGTGCTGAATGTAAAGTAAATGTGTAAAATAGATAGGAGTCATTCTCTGTGGACCATGGGTGTCCACATGACATTTCTGCAGCTTGACGACTGACCTATGTTAAATGGACCACCAGACTAACTGAAAAACTCACCAAAGTGTGCATCATTATATGCTGTTGCTTGCAGGATAAAAACAGAAGAAAAACATAAAGACAAACTTGACTTAAACAATGACCTACAATGGAGTGGCAGGAGGAGAAGATGTCACTCAGTATGATGCTGCACTGTTTCTGGGCCCACGACTGTCTGTATGGCTTTTCTGTGCAGGGGTTGCTAATGCTCTGAGCATCAGGGCAGCTTGGCAAATCCTTCCAGCTGTTTCCAAACACCAGTGGGCTGACTACCACTGCATGGCACCTTGTAGTGAAGTCGTTATTTGCATTGTTGTCATAGTTGCCACACAGCCCACACACACGACCCTGAAAAAAAGCTCCTTTTATCATGTTGTTAAACATCAAAATAAGGGTCATCATTTTTTTCCCATTAAAATCACAATCTTAATTCATATATTACAGGATTACCTTATATTTTTGGCTGAGCTTGATGAACAAGCTGGTCTTCCTATCCCACATGAGAATAAGTCCATTGTTGGCTTCGATTACCAGGTAGTTGCCCATAGTGCTGTAATGGAATGGGGCTACTTCTTCCTTTCCACTTGAAAGCAACTGATAGTTTCCCTCTGTGAGAATCAGTTCTGCTCTCTGAACAAAAGAACAGACATTGATTATTAGTTTTCAATGTGTGTGTTGTACATAAATCACATCAGATATTAATGAACTAATTATTCACGTTGAAAATTTTGCTGATGTATATTGGATAATTTGTTGAGAACAAAATGACGAAAGAACAGTGAATGGACGATTTGGTTGTACTGTATTGGAGCACAGTTCATCGTATGGGTTGGTGGACTCGTTGAAAAATTTTAATCACAGGCTGATTCAACTTGCTGGAGTTTAATTACGACAACTCATTATGTGACTCAATATATATATATATATATGAAAATGAAGTGTTTACTTAGGTGCTCAATATATTGAGGAGATTTCTAGATGGACACACACACGTAGATTGTGTAGTGAGTTTCCGAAGCCTATCCTGTCCCAGTCTTAGTTCCCCGTGTAGTTCCATTCCATTCCATTCCATATATATGGTTTTAGATAATGGATAATATATCTATATATGTACAGACTGTTTACCTCCAGGAAGATCTTGATGGTCTTAGAGCAGGTGGTTCCTGTGGTTCCACATGGAACATTCTCAGTGATCACTCTGAAAGTCCCATTACTCTGAGCACTGCCACAGTAGTCCTGAGGAAACACAAACACAAACACACACACACACACACACACACACAAATAACATTTGTTGTAATTTGTCTGCGAAACCATTGCTCCATTATCATGGAGAGTTTCCACACAATAACTGTTACAAGCCATAGTACAATACCAGCCCCTTGCAGGAAGAATATGAATTTTGTTCAAAATACTGATGAGCTTTGTATTTACTATTTCCAATTTCTCTCTGATATTGTCTGGTGTTGACATGCACTTCACTTTCATCATTCTGTTCACCAGCTCCTCTTGTGTGCATTCTTACCTGAGCGAGAACGTATTCACAGTTGCCATCAAAGGTGAAGCGCTTCCGATCAAAGGTCATGTAGTGTCCAGCACCATAGACAGAGCAGGTTCCATCACACTGATTGGTAGAGCAGATCCATTTTCTATCTTTACAAGTGCTGTAAACAGATGCAGCATAGATGGAATCAGGCTTAAAAAAAGTCTTTTTTTGCTCGTCACAGATATTGGTGTAACCAAAGGAATTAGGTACCGGGCACAACTTTTCTTACTTTACAATGTTTCCATCGACTTGTGATTCACATACCAGGTGTTGCAGTCCACCCTGGTGGTCTCTCCAGGGTGGTAGGAGATGCCATTGTGAACACAGGGACAGGCCTCTGGCTTGATGCAGTGCCCTTTACCATCAGATACCATCCCAGGTGGACACATGCAACCAGACACACACCCTGTGGTCACCTGGAAGCAAAAGATCAAACGAGTCGACAGTGACAGCGTAGAAAATGTTTAACTTCACCTCAGAACTCAGCACCAATAATAAATATAGAAATCCATTTTTGCATGTACATTTTCCTTTATGTTGGTGAAACGGAGGACTCACACAGGCCATGTCTAATGTGTTGCAGCTCTTATCACACTCGGTTCCTTTTGCAGCTGGACCATTGGCAGAGCAGTTGAAGAACACCATGGGGGGAGCGCAGGTTGCTGAGAAAAGACATTCATTTTGCTCATGAGAATAAGCTTTTGCTTTTTCTCTCAATTTTCCTCTTCACTCTCTGTTCCTGGGACACCAGACCCACATGCTGAGCTACTACAGCTTTTGGAGGTCAAACGCTGACACATCTAGAAACCCTGGTTCTCTTGTATTTTAAAAAAGAACCATAAAACTATTTGGCGTCCTTGACTATTAGTAAGGGCTTCATGGCTCTTTTTATTTATTCATATATTTGTTTGTTTTTTAAGAAGCACATTGCTTTGAACTTGTTTTCACCTGGATTTTGTACTGCAAATAGTATATTTGAATAGATTACTTCACAGCTAAGCTCAAGACATACTGTTTCCTAGTCCACAGCAGTTACAGACATCATTTTAAGGTAACTGAGTACAGATGTACTGAGTAATTAGTACAGTACTACTCTATACCTTTTGAGTTAGATCAGTTAGTATCACTTATAGGCTGCTAATTATGTGTAACGTGTAACTTACCTGGCTGTACCTCCCCAATGCAGCTGAGTTTGCCCTCCTTACAGGTGCTAAGGGAGAATAAAAAAAATTATGCGATATATATATATAACCCTTAGTACAACATTTAAAACCAAACCAAATTGGATGACATGTCTTTGAACTCATGCGAGAGAGTCAGTAATTTTATCATGAGTGAAACTCTTTAATGCATCTGCTTTATATTTTAATGCTAAAATCATTAGGGACTGGGGCTTTTAAGGCTATGACATGATGTATAATGTACAAAATCACATGCAATACAAAACACAATGCACAAGACTATAATATAGCTGAACCATCTGTGGCCACTGTGTGGATATGAGGACGTAATACAGAACTGTTGTGGAACCACTGTAAACAACTACTGTCAATGCAAAGTAACTAAAGTCTGCTCCAAAATAACCCTGCATATCGTTTGATGACATAATACATTATATTAATTCAATATTAAAATAGTAACAGCCAATGAGGAAACTAGAACATTCAGCCATAATCAGACCAATGGTGTAACTTTATCAATCAGTCAGTCATTGACATTTTTGTATCTGTGTTGTGGCCCAACCAAATATGTAATTTTCATACCATATGACTCCGTCCTTGTTGATAACCTCTCCAGGAGACACCACAGAGCTTTTGTCATAGCAGGGACAAGCCTCAGAGGCGACACACTTCCCAGAGTCATCCAGATAGGTTCCCTCCGCACAGATACAGCCGTCGATCGGCGGGAAAGAGAAGTGGCAGCTGAGATCTGTGGTACCGAGGCAGCGGCAGGTGCGACCGCTGAACGTGATGTTGTAGGAGTAGACCATGGTGCTCGGACAGGAGCTGGCATATTTACCTGAGGAGGTCAGACCACAGAATCAGTGAAAAACAATTTGACTGCTGCACATTTCCGGTTCGTTACACAGATCAACAAGTGGTCGGTGCATGGGGTTCCCAAAAAACCCGTCTAACCCAGTCCCTGTGGGTGTATTTAGCTCTCTCAGAATAATGTCGTCTTCTCACAAATAGAATGGCTATCTCCATAGTAACACTGCCTCTGTCTGAGTATGTTTTATATTTACCACAGTGCGTCTCGCAAGATGCCTTTCAGCTATAACCTAAAAGCAGCGACTATGACACCCCAAGACAACCTTTGGCTAGCCATCAACTGTCCTATCATGCTTCAGATAAGATATCTCATAGACTTCTATAGAAACTGACTTATTTTTGCAACCAATGGTGTCACCCTCTGCTGGTCATTCCAGAGAACACAGGTTTAAGGCACTTACATATTGGCTTCACTTTTTGGACAAGGTGGCTACGTACATGTTTCCAAATGTACCTTATTTGCTATTCACATCCAGTACTGTATGTGGATCCACAATGAGCATGTCAGATTTGATGCTCACAGCTCACAGCCACTAGTCAGGAGATCTAACACTTGGATTACCATGAGACTCTCAATGAAGTGTCCTACTTTAAATTCTTTTAAAACACACTGATAGCGGATTTGCCCTAGATGATCAAAATCGGAAATGCCAGTGTTTTCAGATATGAGTGTTAGACCTGGATGAACAGTTTCAATGACCTATGTCAACCATATGAAGATGCTGTTGTCATGATAAATATGATCTCAGTTACAGTATTTTGCCACATTCATGGACTATATCAGAACTGCAACTTCTGATATCAGCCATGCTCATATCCAGCTGTAAAATTTTGCTAATCGAAGGACATGTTCTTCGATCAGATGCTGTTTTTTATTATCTAAGCTTCTACTGGACAACTTATTATTTATTGTTACAATTTATGTAAGAGTCTTCTTAGTATATAATATGAAACAATTAATTTCAGGGCACGATAGGCCAAATGTCAGCTAAAAACGATTCACACCTCCATCTCCTCTTTGTCTCACTGTTTTCATTGAGTGTTATGATGGTAGTTTCAAAGGATGGATGTGAAATACATTTTTAAATGTTAGAACATTTCAAATTTAATGATAACTTTAGCATAAACATGTATTTGTCAGATACTACTGTGTGGTTTATGAGGCTATGAGAATGCACATTTGTTAACACTAATACATAATGTATTATGTCATCAAACAATATGCAGGGTTCTTTTGGAGCTGACTTTAGTTACTTTGCATTGACAGTAGTTGAGTACACTGGTTCCACAACAGTTCTGTAATATGTCCTCATATCCACACAGTGGCCACAGATTGTTCAGCTATATTATAGTCTTGTGTATTGTTTTTTGGAGCATTGATGGGAGAGGATCGAATTTTTCTAAACAACTGATTTAAGTCCTTCCATAAAGCCAACCCAGAGATAACATGAGGCGAATGAAAACCTGGTTAGAAGAGTAAACATGATCCCTTGTCATGCGCTCACTATGGTGCCATGCTGCCCTCTAGTGGAATGTTAGAGTACTGCTGTTCTTACTTTATCTCTCCCAGGATTATTAGCTTGGCTTTTACCATCTCTATCTCTCTGTCTCTTGATCTTCTCCGACAGCAGTGTCCTCTGTGGTCTGGTGTAAAGAGGAAGTGAGGCTTTATACTCTGGTTGCTGGTTCAACTCTTGCTTGATATTGGTGTTTTGATCACT